>NC_079369.1:2884693-3218443 GCF_021018895.1 Seriola aureovittata | reverse complement strand
CAACTAAAACTAATTTGATGAATAAAACGAAATGTGCTGTGAAGAGCTCAGAGAGTGCAGCCTTTATTGGAGGCTTTATCTTTGCACATTACGTTAAATTATACATAAAATGCTTGTGAAAGCCACCCGGGAGTCAAACAGTAAAGAGACGGTTTCAAATGAGAAAGACTGGAGCCTCAAACATTTCCTCTTTCTGTCTTCATCTTTCACCGCTCCCTCCCTCTCTCTCTCTCGCTGTGTCTCTCTCCCTCCCTGTCTTCCTCTCTGTCTCTCCCTCAGGAAGTGTCTTCTTTTTTCGTCTAGGTCATTCTGTCTTATTTTTGGCAGAAAGTGATCAGCGAGTACATGTACAAATGAAAATGAATCCTTCCTGCCAGTTGTAGCAGTACACAAAACTTTGTTTCCGCATCACAAAATCAGAGTGGGAGAAAAGGTACTAAAGGTCAGGGTGAGGAAATCAGCTGATTTTACATTTAATTTTCAAAATGACTGGAAGTGATAGAGGACGCCTAATGACACGTCTGGACTACTTTAAATTAAAGGGATAGAAAGTGTGTCTACAAAGTCGGGAGCTCGAGCTGGGAGGCGATTAGCTTAGCTTAGCTTAGCTTAGCGTTAAAGACTTGAAGTCATTGCACCTGGCTGCTGGTCACTAAGAAAAGTTTTCCAACTCACGAATCCCTGATTAAAAACCACAACTTGTCCCTTTTAACATTTCTGGTTGTATATTTGTATGAGACAAACTTGATGTAATGCGTTTAAAGGTGCGAGCTGGCTCACTGTTTCACCTGCTCCCAGCCTTTATGCTAAGCAGAGCTAATCACCTCCTCGCTCTATTTCGCTCTACACAACCAGCAGACATGACACAACATTAGCTTTTCGTGTTTCTGGCCACGTGATGAATTTAAGTCCAATGTTTGCTGTCTAATAAGTTGTAGAGTTATCTATCTATCTATCTATCTATCTATCTATCTATCTATCTATCTATCTATCTATCTATCTATCTATCTAATCACTTTAACAGCGCAACAGCTGCTAACAAAGACAACAAAGTCAGAAACACTTGTAATTCATCGTAGTCGAGGCTGATAAGGCCCAAAAGTCTCTGTGTCGTATATTCAGATTTAAATACAGATGACTACATTCCTCCACATCAACACATCAATATACTGATGCTGCTTTTTTAAGCGGTCACAATAATGACACTTGACTGTCATTTGACTCTTTGCTTGAGATGTGTTATTGTCCACATTGTGTGAGTGTGAGCAGTCAGCACAGCATCTGTTGATTCGTCCTCTGACAGTTGTCATCTGACCACTTGATGTCAGTGTGCACCCTTCATAGAGACGGTTCAAGGCAGCAGCACGCCACATCACATCTCTTCATCTGTTTGATGTTGTCATGGATGATTCTCCAAGTCTGAGTCTCTGCTGCTAGAAAGACTTTTCACTGTGCGGACCACAACAAACAAGACACCTCAGACACTGTCAACACCGGGGAAAGTAAATGCATTAAATTATTTCCATATGTTCTCCACACTCTGTTCCTCTAAAGCAACACTGATAGAGTTTGTTTTAAACACATTTTGCAGTGATTTCTTACATTTGTTTGCCATTAGATCAAAGTTCAGTGTTCGAGAAGACATCGCACAAAAGTTCTGTCTACAGTTTTTTAGACATTATCGTGCGGATTACTTAACATATAGATATTTAATTATAGGAATAATAAACTTAAACTTAATGAATTGAGACTGAAATCACTTCCATGAACGTCTGACCCTGCTGTTCCCAGGCCGTCACAACAAAGAATTTCAGACTCCCTCTGTAGAGCTTCTTATTTGGCGTCAGTACCCTCGTGTGTGCTCCATCAGCCTCCCGAAACCGTGATGATTGCCAGTAGAAAGTGTTATGGGAGTGTCAGTATTTTTAGTCCCGATGATTTTGTTTTCATCGCACAATCTCCAGGTGCGACCATGAAGGAAAAAAGCACAGTGCATTCTGCGTCTGTGGGGAAAGATGTGTTTTAAGTGCCTTCTTTCCAAACTGTCTAGACAAACTAATTACCCAGAAAATCATCGTTTTTTTTTTGTTTTTTTTTTACTTTTTTTTATTTTTTTATTCCTGTCTGAAAGAGTTGGGTGTGGAGCCTTAAGGAAGCCCCACTAGAGGTTGCTTCAGTAACTGTTGTAAAATAAAACAAATACTTTTATGAAGGTTGGAAATAGTCCCAGCTCTCTCCCTCTCCTCTGTTTCTCATCTGATCAGATGTAGTTTGTTTTTTTCTGAGTAAGGCATCAGAGAGATGATCATGCCTTATTCAGCCCCCACCTCCAACTACTTACAACAGCTTCATTAACTACAGTGTCTTCCTCACTCCGTCGACTATTATGCTGTCACGAGTTAGCTTTTTAATGATTTTTACTGTTCGTTTCAACGGGGTCCAAACACGGAGCTCGTCCTCTCATTCTGCCAACCACACCTGCACAAACCAAAGCAGCTGACACGTTCAAACAGCAGAGGGCAGTCAGTGGAAGCTACAGAACTAAAGATCATTAACTTCACATCTCGCCACACGATCATTTAGAAAGTCACAGCGGTTGTAATGTGAAGCAAGACAGTTAAATGGAGACATTTGTGTGTAAGATGTCAAGAAAGCGTTTACTCAGCAAGTAAGAAGTGTGAGTACACACACAGAAACACACACAGAAACACACACACACACGCACACACAGAAACACATACTCCACCTCTTATGTCTTTAAATGGAAAACTGTGCAAACTTGCGGTTCATTTAAAAGCACAATGGAAAGATGTTGACACACATAAATAAATCAGTTGCAAAATAGAAAGATGAAGTTAAACAACTGCAAATTATACAAACCACTGTGTCTTACCTCAGTAATCTGATCAACAGCAGAGTAAAGACAAGTTAAAGGGAAACTCCAGTCTTTAGTATCGAGCTCATGAGGAACAGATCTGTGCACTTTTCGTCTCTATATTAAACCCCGCAGACACTGGCTCCTACATTTCCCATAATTCAACTCCATGTAGACTCCCCGCTGCCTCCAAAGTGCCCACTTATTTCAAACTCAACTTTTGTACTCCAAACTTTCTGGTGAAAAGTCTCAATTCCAGGCCAAGACACCCTGATGACACCAATATGACATGATGAAGGTTATTCATTTAAAAACCTTTGGAAAAAGTTCCTGTGGAGCCGCAGAAGACACGATACTGTACAACTGTTTCCACAGGCAGAGTAGCACTCGCTCCGATGAGTAAACTGGAGTTAAGATGGAGTCTGTTAACTTGGTTTAGAATTATAATATCTATCTAATAGTAATGATTAATGAGCTGTACCACAGTATTAACCTGCCCTCCACAAGTCTTGCAAATGAAACTACAGAAGCATTGTTAGCAAAAGTAAAACTACTCGTTATGCAAAATGGCCCCAGTCAGTTTATATGTCTGATATACAGAGACGGATTTACTGTTCAGAAAATGATGTACTGTTTTCATTTTCAGTGAATAGTGAATTGTGGGAGTAACACTCGTCTCAGGTGATCCGGTCACAAGTGGACAGCTATAAGTTCAGGTGTGAACGCACCCAAGACGCATTGAGGACGCATCTGAGATCTGACCACATTCGAAGGTGGTCTCACATTCATTCAGTAGCGTGAACGCACGTGTGTCCTGGACCACGTTGAAGGTCCGCCTGCTCCACTGGCGTCCTCTGCACGAGCAGAAGTACGTGCACGTTTGTACTCACTCATCTGGTTCTCAAATAGTGTAAACCGGCTTTGTCCACGCGGCCTGAAAGATGATTTCGTTTTGCCTGGAGCACATCAAGGAATAAACTTGTTGTGTGTTTTGATTTCTTCTTCTTCACAGGAAGTGCAGCGCTGCCTCCCGCCAAAAATAAAAACAACAACACAACACATTTGGTCTTTCAAAAGGGAAATAATATACTTGTTTACACAGCAGAGAAGTGAGGTCCAAGTGAGTGAATTAACTTTTTAATGTCCAAGTGAAAACAGATCTCTACCAAAAAAAAAAAACTTTATCTGAAAAGTAAAATAAAGAAATGAATGTAATAAAAAGTACAATATATCCTTTTGAAATGTCGAGTGGAAGTGTACTGTAGCTTAGAATACAGACCATGTGTAAATGTACTTGTGGTACAGTCCAACTTCATACAGCAAACAAGCAAAAAATATTCTTTAACTCTGATTGCAATGCGTTTGTGCACATTTGCTTGTGTGTCATGTTCATTGTACTGATGCAGTTTGTTAGATTGGGTGTAATGATGATATTATGGACCCCTGGAAGAGCAGTTGTTGCCGTGGTAACTACAATTGAGGTTCTAAATAAACAACAAACCGCAAATAGGCCTCCTTGGCATTTTGACACTGGGGACTGGCATTGCACAGTCTATATGTAGCAGAGTATATGTTAATAGATGAGGAGCTTTCTTAGATGATTCACAGTAATTTTGACTTTAGCTGCAGTTTCATAAACAGGAGAGTCACAACATCTATGTAAAAGAAAAGGAAAAGATTTGAAGTAGCCCAACGTAGGGATTGTTTTGTCTATCTGTCTTTTTGCGGTGCTGAATCACACCCGCAGAAAAAAAAGTTTTCCACCCTTAATGCACGTTTTTTGACATGAGCGAAGAGTAGTCGATCTCAACCAAATTTACAGCATATAATCTGTCAATTCAACAAAAACATTCACTGAAAAAGATGCAGGATTGTTGTGAGAGAAAAGAAAAGAAAAAGTCAAGAAAAGAAAAGAAAAAGTAAAGTGGATTAAAATGTTCTCTGTGCAAATCAAACTCCTGTAAATAAAGTCTTTATATAACCAGAACATTGTATTGCCAAATATCGCTGTTCTACCTGTAGCATGAATCCTAAAACCAAGCAGGATAAAAAAGAAAACTCTCACATCTCCAAAACAAAGCATAGATCAAGAGCAGAGTCTGCACACAGGCTGCTCCCAGGACATACAGTATAAATTAATAAACACCAGTAGATTCATAACGTTTCGGGCATGCTGCTGTAAATTCATACACCTCGGGAGCAGCTTTCAGATTGTGGACGCTGCTTTTTCAAGGTGGAAATATCTTAACAGCCTGCAGCTATGATATCACAGCTTTTGCATCATGACATTTACAGTAACGTGGCTGTTTGTTTTAGGCTTCTGAGGCTCCATGAGCAGCTTTATCATGAATAATGTAAATATCTTTTTGAGCTGGAATATTAGAGAAAAACTGTGTATAACAGTCAAATCTTTGTCTTTTTTTTTTTTTTTTTTTAAAGCCAACGCTTCACTCTTTTTTCTTTTTTCTTTTTTCTTTTTTCTTTTTTTTTTTTCCTTTTTTTTTTTTTTAGTCCTTTCATATTTTTAATGAAACCGTGTTGGACGGATACATGTATGGATGGCTGACAAACCTGCAGGCTCTATTGAGCAATCGGAGCAGATTTGTTTGTTCGCTCTGAGACAATGTGGGACACTTGCCATGACAACTGGAGCTGGGCTTGATATTTATCTTGTGTGTTGACTTTCGAGTCTGAAGCGCTTGAAGGCCCAGGGAGGAATTTTTCGTCACTTGCCCCTAAGCTCAGAATACAGTGTTTCTCTTACGCATGTGTGTGTTTTGTATAAACACTGTGGATTAGGTGGATCTCCACCAGGAAAGATCATTAGAGGGTGGATACCCTCAGTTTAGCCTCATTCTTGAAATGTTTTTATTTCTTTTTTTATTTCTTTTGACACACACACGCTGTCAAACGTCTCAATGACATAACTCGGGTGCAGCCTGCTTTCACTGTTTCTGTATTTTTGTGACTCTGTCGAAGTGAGGCGCAGTGAAAGTGCAACCCCCAGCTCGGCCACATAAACTCAGTGAAGACATTCAAGGCCTCTGGCTGGAAAGCCCAGCCCTGCTCTGCCTGTTTGGGCTGGTCCCGCTCCCAGTGATAGCTTACCTGTGGAATTTGCCAAAGCCTTTTTTATATCCTCATTTATACTAGGGCAATAGCTGTGTGCTCTTACAAAGGGCAGTGTGTACAAACGTAACCCCACCATCCTCACTCGCTTTTGCTGAAATATAATCAGTCTTTTAGCCTGGGCTTTGCTTTTGTACCACGTTTTTTTTTTTTTTTTTTTTCCTTTCTCCATGCACAACATTTGTTCTGGAAGAGGCACAAAATGTTCAGCAGCAGCTTTGTCATTTTGAAAGTGCTTGTGTAAACAGGGCGAGATGATTGCATTATGATGCAGCCCCTCCCTAGGACAGTGACATATCAATAGCTGCACCAGTATTGTTTAGCCTCAGGTGTTTAATTCTGGTTGGCAGGAAGTGCTGTTGCACAAGGTTTGTGGTAAAAATGAGCACATCAGCATGACAGATCATTAAAGATCAGAACACTGTTGGGAAATCGCCTGCATCCTGATTTATTTATCTTACCATCTTTATCGTTACATTTTTTATGCAAATGCATCGGATTGAGGAGCCAAACCTGCCACTGCAGGTTTTTCCAAGCTACTGTTTTGAAGGGTTGATTCAGCAGTTGTTTACGTGCTTTGTTAAACAGGTGATGATCAAACAGCAAGGCATGGAAATGTAGCTGAAATTGCCTGAACTCCACCATGAAAGTTTTGTTAAACTCATCCTAAATTCCCACAGAACAGAGGTTTTGATTGTAATCCAAACTACTCCTTTTATTTTTAATGGAAGATATCTTGATTTAGCATTAGGTCACACATTTTTTAGGTTGCACTGATGATTGAAGAAGGTCCCTGACCAAAAGCTTGTCCTCACACATTAATAATGAACACATCATTTTTATATAGTTAGTGAATCTTCAGCACAACAACCAACAAAAATGGTGAGCAAAGATCTTTGTATAGAAAGTTTAGGCCTGCAGCTAACATTTTTCATCGATTAGCCTGCCAGTTTATCTTTATTTATTAATCAAATCATTTTTTGGACAAAAGAAAACTCTGAAAAATAGCCTTCACTTTTGTTTTGTTTTGTTCAGTTATTTTATTTGTCCAGTATTTTTGCTTTATACCTGCAGAAGTAATGACATTCACATCGACCTCATATGTACTTTGTGTTTAATGCAAATTAGCAAATGTTGGCATTCTAACACGCTAAACTAAGATGGTAAACATCATACCTGCTCAGCATCAGCATGGTTGTATTGTACTTGTACGATCAGTACTGAGGTACCTGTTTATTTATTTATATGGTCCTGTTCATCAGAAGAAGCACTGAAGGAAAAGGTTTTGTTTTTGTATGTCATGAGGGGAAATAAAACTGACTAGAATAATCTGCACCTAAAACTTTTTTACATGGTTTATGTGATAGTTAGACGTGGTGTTGATATTTGTCTGATGTTTTCGCTGTCTATTTCTGTTTTCTCTGATACATTTGGTCTCAGGTCTGTTTGGATACTCTTGAGGAAGATTTCCCCTAAAAGGAAATGCAGATAAGGGTGTTTTGAACTCTCTGTGACCTTTTGAACAGTAATGAAGATACTCTATTCCTCGCAGATATGACAGTCTTAAGAGGTATGAGAGACAGAATTGTAAAGATCTTCACAGCATGTAGATCAACACCAACATCATTTCAAAGATGAGATCTGCAAGTGTTTGGAGGTCTGTTTGCTCTCAGTCTTCTGAGGTTTCATTAGGCTGAGAAAAGATATGACCCCAGGGCATTTTCATTAAAACCCCACAGTATTTACTTTAAAATGAAAGAACAGCAGAAAGAAAAGGAATATGATGAACACACTGTAGATTACCTCTGAGCCTGGTAAACATGAGATTGCCCTGAGGACAGATTAGTGCCATTTTTTCATTTTTCTAACGTTGTAGCACGGAGCCAACAGGCCTGGTAGTCCCCCTTCAGGGAAATAATGTGAACTGATGTTAATATCATGGAAAAAATATAATGATACATGAAGGGGTACTAACTTCATATCAGGAGGTATTTCTATCTGTGCACACAAGTGACATATACTATATACTGTATGGTACTTAAAAGTGATAATTACTGAAACTGTGAAATTGAGAAAGAAGGGTTTTTGGTTTTCAGGCTGGATGGCGCACTGCACAATGGATAGAAAAAATATAGTTCCTTTTATTTTGTGCTTTCTAGGCAAAAAATACAAGGGAAAAACATTAGAAACAACGTGTTCCTTCAGATTTCTAGTCCATTTGAACTCCTTTAAAAACATAAACTTGCCAGTTTTCACAAATGAGGAATTTGCTTTGGTGTTTTGGTGCATAACAATAAACAGAGTAAAGAGAAAAAATTGAAAGAAAGATTAAGTAGAGCAAGTACTGCAAGTCAGATGGAGTAAATATAAATAGAAAGATTTCACAATAAAAAGTTACAATAAAAATGTGAAGGTAATCAAGATATTTATAAGGATGAAATGTAATGTGAATTAATATTGACAATTAATATTGAAATAGATTTATTTACAGTTGAATACTTTTAAATACAGTTTATAGTTTAAAAGTGGCTTGACCCCACCGAATTGGAAGATTTCTTTGCGGCAATGGCAGCTGCAACTTTACTAAACTAGGCTAGTTACCATTTAGTGGGTGTAGCATGTTAGCTTCTCCAACAGGCTAACATCAACTGCACTTTGTGTGGCCTAATGTCAATCAGGTCGTATTTTTATTTGGTAGTTTAGCTTAGCATTTCTTTCACAACGCTAACACTACAGGGCAGAATATTTAGCTACTTTTCTATCTGACAGACGTTAATGCTACGCTACTAAGCTAGGCTAGTTACTTTTTAGTAGAGCTTGTTTAGGGTTTTGTTTTGTTTTTTGTAACCCCCATAATGAATCAATTTAACTACTATCTCAATTAGTTATGCCACAATAAACTAAAGTAACAAGATCTTAGTTAAATTGAATTAAATGAAAGTTTTTAAGCTAGTTTTCCCAGTTAGCTTTAACTTGTTAGCTCTTGCTTTGGCTGCAGTAAGGTTTTTTTTAGCTGTTATACTGCAGCTCCTTAGCTGCATTATTTCTTCTACACGATGGCTTGGATAAAAGCTATCGGCAAAAACAAGTACATGCCCCATAACTGTCACTTAAACAACCTATACGATGCGGCCTGAGTCAAACAAAACATCTATATTCAGCACTTTGTACATGATTCTCAGTGGTAAACAAATCATGAGCTTTTTTGTAGAAAGCGTCGAGTAATGTTGTTGATGTGATGACAGCATGAACTGAAGTTTGAGCACATGGTTGAGTCAAATGTGTCACTGTGAGTGGGAGACACTTTGTCATCTCCTCTGTGTCTTGATGTGTTTAGGAGAGAAGGGGAGGGGTTGCGAGTCTTCTGGGACCGGCTGAGAGAGCCCTCCTTCATCTCTAGGTGGAACCCCTTTGCCACTGACTTCCCTTTCATCACCTTCACCTACCACCCCGTGAGGAACATCAGTGACACATTCGCTGCACTCTGTGACGTAAGTTCATCGTTCAGTTGATAACAGTATGGCGTTGTTTTTGCAAAAATAAAGTTAATAAAATTTCTCACTTATCTCCGGTGGTGTTGAGGCATGAAAAAGAGTTTTTTTTTTTCTGCCACAAGCCCACTGCGATGAAGGTGAAGAGAATGAGTTTGATTTGTGGCCCCAGTTACTCAGAGTAATCCACACACCTCACTGTCAACAGCTTTCATTGGGAGAGCTTCCAGAGAAGGTTGGCACACGATTGACAGTCAGATATGTCAACAACAAAAGAAAATCTCTGGTTATAAAGATAAAAATTTGAGCCTTGAATTTGTCTGTTGAAATATTTGTAATGTGTTTTATGACTTGATTGATCCATGTGGAGGTGTGAGAGTTTTGGAGACCTTTACCTATCCTGTCACTTAAAAAAACACCAGTGTGATGAGATTCATTGTGTGGTCAGATGAGTCATCACAGAGGAAATGACTTACTGGAATTAGAGATCAGATATCATTCATGTTTAATCAATCATACTTGATGTCTAATGAAATACTCACAACAGAGACAAATCTGGATCCTAACACTGTGCAGATACCAGATAAATAATATAAATATATAAAAACCAGCACTCAATCCACTGTTTTAGGTTTAGATTCAGACTATTTGTCCTACAACAAATAACTCTCCTCTTCCTCTTGAGGAAAACACCAGTGTGTAAGTATGACGTGTTTCTAGACTTATACAGAAATTTCAACATAACGAAGGTGTTCATCAGCAGTTAAAACAGTTGACTCAGCATGACGAGGACAAAAGGATGGAGCAATCACATTCTCAGCAGTGTCATTTCAACAGACCCGCACATATTTGTTTCATTATATGTCAAACTTGTAAAATGTTTCTTGCTTTATACAGAGTAAGAGAGTGACTGCCATTATTATTACTTCACTTGTAAGATTTAAGCCATTAATGATCGTCCACAGTGTTGATCAGGTCGTCAGAAAACATTACACACTGCAGAATCCTCCTACTTCATTTCCAAACAAGCAAAAAAATGTGTAATGAAAATGAAATTTATATTATGAATTATAATTTAAATATTTTGTGACTTGATTAGGGTTCTAGAAATGAGCATAAAACAGCTATCTGACATTAAAACTAGTAAAAACACTTGATGAACGCAGCCTTCTGGAACCTGTAATTAGATCTAAAATTGCTAAAAATGGACTCTGTTTAAAAACAAACCCTTCATGCAGAAGCTGTGCTCTCTCTTTTGGCTGCCAGTGTTTTGGCGTATATCAGATTAGTTTAAGTAAATTATTGTTGAGGCGGCTCTCGGGTTGTTTTTGGGAGCTGTTAGGATGTGTCATGTTTAATCTCAGTGATAGATTCCTGATTAAATAAAGGTTTTTAAAAAGAGGAACTCGAAAACAAATTCAAGACATAGTAAAAGGTGCAGAAATGTTTTTAATTCAGCCCAATTTAGGAGTTAATAAGACATGGATTCATATGCTTCTTTACACACTCCTCTGTGCAGGTAGGAGCTGCCAGTGAAGTGACTGCTGCAACCACGAATTAAACCAGGTCTCTGTGGTAGCAGCTGTCAATCTTGGCCGTGTGCAACTGGTGTGGTTAACAGTAAACCGGAAACTATTCTATCATAAACAAGCTCCACCATCTTAAAATAGAGCTAACCCACCTTGTTTTAAGAACTGATCTCTCTTAGGTCCAGGTAGATTTCAAGTCTGAATAAATTTATGCCACTAAACAAACAGTTTACTGTGTACTGTAAATGCTTCTGTATTGAAGACTGTGCCTTTAACAAATCCAACAAAATGTTCACTTCAATGGAATGTGCAGACTCACTAGTGGTAGTGCTTAGAGCTAAATGCTAGCAAGCTGAGAATAACAAACTGTCGTTAAACAGTTCAACAGTTGAAATCATTTAACAGGTTCTGTTAGACTGTTAGCATGCTAACATTTGCTAATTAACACTAAGTACAGCTGAGGGGGGCCTGATGATGGCACGAGATAGAAAAGTTAATGGATCACCAAAGTTTTTAATTCACCCTGGCGGGACATGAATGTGTGTGACCAAATTTGATGACAGTCCATCCAGATGTTGTTGAAACATTTCACTCAAAACAACACACCGCCCTAAAATAAGCTTTTGCAAGAGTTGAACTTCAGAGGACCTCGGATATGCTGCGTCCTAACCAAAGCAAGCTGCCAAGAGATGGCAAACAGGAAATAAACTTTTTTTCTGACATATTTCTGATCATCCTGTCCTCTTGTCCACAGATCCAGAACTTCCGTGAGAAGCTCAAAGATGCAGCACAGAAAGTCCATGTCATGAAGCCAGTTCCTGGGAAGGCTAATGGCGTCCTGGTCCTGAATCAGCCGATCCACGTAGAGGCCTATGTGGGCCTCATGTCTTTCCTCGGGAACCAGAACAAACTGGGCTACAGCTTTGCTCGAGGAAACATTGGCTTCTAAACTCGTCAACATTAATATAAAACTTCTGTTGTTCAGATTGTTTGCTGTAATTTATATGTCTCAGATTCATGTTCATAAGTTTGTTTACAGAGTTCATAATTCATGAAGGATTGACCAAAGGTTTTTCCATATTCAGGTCTGTTTTTGTTCCTCGTTGAAGCCTGGATTCCCAGGCTGAGGTGTATGAGGTTTAAACAACTGTGTGATCTCCCCCACTGCTTATTACCAGTGTGTGGTGTCTGAGTACTCAGAAATATCCACATTTCAACACCGCTCTTCACTGGATGACGGATCCCCTGCTGCTCTCAAGGAGCTTTGTACTTGCTCCTCAGTGATATGGTAATTCAACTCTTTCGCAATGGGACTCCTTTCTTCCTCCCCCAGTGTCTCTGTTAAAAGCTCATTCCCATGCCATTCACTCCCTTAGAGATTCACTGGAGCATGGGGGCACATTTGTCAGTTTATCATTTGTAGTGTATTTTTACAGTGCATACAGTGTTGGAATTTCCCCTTGATTTGTGTGTCTACTGTGTGGCTCTTCCTTGTTTAGTATCATCTGTTTGTTTTTTGAGCTTGTCACAGAAATGAAAATATAAAATTACATATTTTGTTTTTTCCCTTTTTACTGGTATAAAAATAGACTGTTTTTATGCAGATTCCTACGCTCTCTTTTTGTTCTGTGCACTTCATTTGTGACTCATCTTTTTACCTTTACCTTGTCCAAAACTGAAAAGAATTCATACTTGCTGAAATGTGAATGTAGAGGTGACCTTTGACCCCTCAGCAGTCCTGTTACTGCTGCAGAACAAGTAATAAAGTAATATTATCACACATTTAAAGTCATAGTATATCAGTCCTGGCTGATGTGGCGACACCTGTGGTCACTGATGGTAACAGCAGGTGTGGATTGTTTGTATTAAGATCCCCATTAGCTTTTGCATTTCAGCAGTTATTCTTCCTGAGGTCTAAACAGTTTTTATGAATAATATAACCATACACATTCACACTACTCATCCCAGTTCACATAACACATAATAATGCACATAACAAAAACAGCTGACTTAATTCAAATAACGCAAAGAAAATGAGCAGTCTCCAACAGAATCTATCATCATCTAACAGATAATACTACAGCTAACACTCGCTGAGCAGCTACTTTGTCACCAGTCCAATCTTTTTAATATAAAGTAGACAGTATAAAGAAAAGACACCTGTAGCATACGGCTAACTCTCACAGCAGCCGGCAGTGAAGGGAATAACTGGAAGTCAGCATCATAGGGTTAGGAGTAAGGAGTTACAGAATATAAATACAAGTACATTGAATGGCTAATAAGTATGATCAAAAACTTTGATTTGGTTTGATTTAATGATGTTTGATGATAATATTTAAGCTTCAACAGTAAAATTGTTCACTAATAAAACACAGTCTTGGTTACGAATCACACATCTTTTCCTGAGTGACAGGAGTGAATGCAGACGAACTAAACCAGTATTTAGTCTCTTCAGGCAATCTCATCAGGAAACAAGGTTAAGTATGTCCCAAGAAGAGTTTCCCAGGAATACATGCAGCTGTTATTCCACATGGTAAAGTATATGGTTTAGTTCAGGACCTTTAGTATCATGTATCATAACCTTAGGGTTTGAAGGGGTTAACATGTTTCCTCCCAGAATGAGGACGTGTCTCTTATCCTGGATCAAGGACTCCTCTGGCCTGGAGCGAAGCACCTCATCCATATTTCTGCTTTGCAGGTTGTAAAAGACGTTCAGAAACAGGATTAACTGCTGGATAAATGAGCATTCATAAAGTTATGTTGCTGAGAACTTCAGCAGAGTCTCACACGTGGGTCACCTGGTGAAGAGGTGACTTTATTTAACGAATATCCAACTACGTGTATTTATTTTTGTTTGGTTTCCATGGATTACATTTCTGGCTGTAATCATTTATTCTTTAATTGTCATGACATCTTAGCTGCAGGTAAACTAGTTACCAAAAACATTGTGACAGTGAACACTTCAAAGACTTTCATTAGAAATAATGAAGGACTTCCTGATGTACTATTTGTGATTACACTGGTTGCTGTTCAGATGATGCGTTGTGCAAGTTCAGTCATGTTTAAACTTTAATGAGGCTCCAATCTTCGTTTTTCTCTTGTTTTCTGTCAGCCTTCATTTTGTAACCATTAAGAGCATCACTTCATTTGGCCGTTGTCTAGATGTGATGTGACTTGCTCTTAATACCAGGCTGTAGGATAAATATGGGCCAGTGTGTGTGTGCAGATGTGCGTGCAGGAGGGACTGAATTAAAGCTCTGCTTTGCTCTCAAGAATGCATGCACACTCTGCACAGCACTCCAGACTGACTGCTGAGCTGAGACAGGACAGGTGCGCAGACCCCGGCAGTTTAATCTAAATAATTTATTAATAGACATAACCAACGAATTTGCAGTGACCTGAGTTTCAATCTAAGGACATACTGTATGTTAGGTGTCATTTCACCACAATACAACAGTAGAAAATTTACTCTGTAAAACTTTAAGCTACTCCTTAAAACTGAGTTTTTCTGAGTCATGTTAAAGTGTATAAAGTGATAAACTTGTGTTTTTACATTAAATGGCATCGATTGTTTTTTTAACACAACATTGACATACTATCAGCTCATAAAGATGATTTGGTAAACATGTTAACAAATGATAATATATAATATTTCTGGCTGGCTCCATGCGTAGGCTCCGTGGTTATGCCATAAGCTACATGTTTCGGATGGCGGAGAGTTTGTTAAGTGAAGACAACATTAAGTAAGTTAAAGAAAATGTTCTGCAGTCTTCTTACTCAGCAAACCTTCTGCTCACCATGATCACTGCACAGAGTGACTGTACAGCGTTGGTCTCTTAGTAACCAGACAGTGAAATAATGTTATATATTACCTGGATGTCACTTCAGTTCAATAAATCAATGTAGCTCAAAGAATATTGATGCATTTACTGTGGCGTAGATAAAGCTCAATACAGTCTGATCATTTCCAGTCCATGTCACTAGTGTTGTGTAGGAGTTATGAATGGGTAAAATCCAACTCTCAATTATAAATCAACATCTACAGTATGACTCCTCATCACCTGCTAGCGTTGACTATAAATCCATCTGGACTTTGGAGTCATGTGCCTGGTCACCTGACCAAACTTTCCTTTCAGTTCTGATTTGTACAGTGGCTCAGAAAGCTCGACACACTGCAACTTAAGAACACACATGCAAATAGACAAAACACAAATTCAGAAAACATCTTCATCAATTTGACAACACGTGCTGCAAATACTTAGACACAAAAAAGTGATTAGGGCCCGCCTAGGTAATTCACCTGGTTGAGCACGTACCATGAAGGCTTACTCCTGACCACAGCGGCCTGGGTTCAGGTCCGACCTGTGTGCCTTTGCTGCATATCATCCTCTCTTTCTCTCATATTAGATCATTCCGATGTGGGCAGGGGCATGGTGTCATTATTTAGTTAACCAATAATCAATAAAATAAATCAATTTTAAAATGCACTACTTTGGCTCTGGTGGAGCTGCCAGTCTCTGATCTGTAGTTTCCACTCTGATCTGGAGCAGTGTCCCGCCCACAGCACCATCTGATTGGTTAAACGTCACGAGTAACAGCCTATCACGTCGAAGGTCACTGTGTACACAGACGGTCACAGACGAGGGTAGCGCCGGTTAACAAGTGGAGCTGTGTGTCGAAGGTAAGACAGCAGACATCACTGAAGGTGTAATAAACATCACAATCCTCCACACTGAAGTTACAACAACACCACACTCTGATGAACAAGTTCGTCTGTTGGTTCAAGATACACCGAGCGAGAGAGAGAGAGAGAAGCTAGCGCTAGCTGCTAAGCTAAAGTAACTAGCATCCAAACTGCATGTAAACAAAGGCTGAATTAGTGAACGTCGCTAAAAGGTGCAAAGGGTGCAGGGTGCTGCAGCAGAACTAGTGCAAGTTTAAATGTACAGCAGGTAGTTAGTAACTGTGATGAAGAAAACAGCGACTTTAACTGTGTTCAGACAGAGCAGCAATAAACTCCACAGACTGGAGATGAGACACTGCGCTGACGTCAACACGTCAGTACGTCAACGGTCATGAACTACTGTAGCTGAAATGACATTTTACTACAGTAGAAGTAAATCACTGTAATATTAGATAAAAGTACAAAGTGAGTCAGTTAAAATGTCTCTGAGTAAATGTGTTAAGTTACATTTTAAGGGAAGGGGTAAAACATGTTATGGAGATAATAATAATAATATATGATAAAACGATTAAATTAAAGAGCATCTTTAGGCTTCCAGGTGTAACAGTGCACAGGTGAGAACAGCACTGAAATCAACCAATTAATTCCAGTCAGGCATTTTGCAGACAGGGCATACAATTGACAATTACTAATATACACTCAGTTGGCAATTTATTAGAAACATCCAGCTAAAACTGTTGTAGTCTAATACAACTGTCCTGCAGTAAATCCTCCTCCATAATGTTCTGTTTTTATTAAAAAAGTAAGTTTTAGACAGTTGTTGATTTTGTATCATCATTTTTGAGGAATTATTATGTCTGCTGCTGACCAAAAAGTAGAGGAGGCTGATGAGGAACAGGTGCATGTCAGGGTTTTAAGTGAGGTTTTAAAATGATAGTGTGATTAAATATACACTATTATGGATTAATTGTAAATTACTAGCTTATATTTAATGTAACCATAGTCCACCTATTCTGATGTTAACTTGTAAGTAATTATAACACATTATAATTTCCTAAAGTTTGAATCTCTTTAGTCTCATCTGTTAGATGAGAGTGTGTTGCATTAATCTACTATTTAACATCACATTTTGCTGGGAACTTGCAATACAGCACAGTTAGTGTATATCCCTGCTTTGTCAAAGAGAAGCACACAAGATAAATGACTTTCAAGCTAATAATTGCATTCCTTTCTGGAAAGGTAAGTGAGTCCCCCGGGCTAGATAATACAGCTTGTACTTCACTCCGATTATTTTCCACCAGTAGAACATCAAACTAATCAGCTGGCAGTCTGCCGCTGTGGACTGACGTTAGTGCAAACTTTAAACAGGCACTGTCTGTTTGGTTTTGGCAGGCCCCGAGAGAGGTTAGATAATGTAGAGAAATATAAAGCACTGTATAGTCTTGTTGTTCAGTGTTAGATTGTTTAGTCTGAGCACGCTTGAAGCATGGTGTTTATGAAAACAGTATTAAATTAGCAATTAACAAATTAGCTAGTTAACATGAGACTTGTTGGAGGGATAGTAGTAGTTTTATTGGAGGTCAAGGTCCCATGAGGTCACAGAGGAAGTCTCCATGTCTAGCCTGACAGGTCCAAGTGCTTATTTTGCTTGATTGTGATGTGGGATGATTTTTCCCGCTGCCCTGAAGTGGAATGTGATCAGGAAAGTGAGAGGCTTAAAAACTGCCCATCAATGCCTGTGACCCTGGATGGCCCCGGCTAACAACCAGAGCTGCCTGGGATGCTTGGGGCAAGTAACATAAGACAAATTCTGCGAGACACTCTTGCAATCCTGGTGTGGCACGCAGTCTTCTCATCTCTCTGAAATACCTTCAAAGCCCTCATAGATATGCCAGCTTGGATACCAGGCTTCTTTTCACAGGTCATGCAACCTCAAGTCACCATTTTCATTTCTCTGACATCCGTGTTGCTTGTTTGTTTGGTAAACATGTTACACCTGTCAGAGGAATGCTGGTTGCTAACGGGCCAAGTCCAACAGCATTTATTATGTTCTGTGGCACTTTCCCCTTCTTCTCACCTCTCTCGTTCTTCCATCTGTTGCCCTCGCAGCAGCGAACACAGTAAGTGTGAAGGAGTGAATGTGCGAGGAAATGCGTGCGTGTGTTTGTTCACGCATGTACTGTATGCGGATGTGTTGGCATGCACGCGCAACACAGAGGCTACTGGGTTGTTGTCTGGATTGTTGTCTTGTAATGGAGCTAGAGACGCTGTTTTTATTTATCCCTCCCCCAGCTGTCACTGTTGTGTCTGGAGCGAGTTCGCTGAACTCAGGGCTATGGGACACTTGGAAATCTGTCAACTCCACTAACCCTCCCAACTATGCAGAATGTTACAGCCCAGAACACACCCTGGATTCTTGTGATGGACAACAAAAGCTGAGAGGGACATTCAAGAAATGTGCAACCGTTATCTGACTCTTCTTCCTATGTGTTAGTGTGAACAGAGCGGCAATAAATATTATTCCTTAAGAATTATTTTAATTTTCTATGTGTTCAGTGTAGGTGGAATCATGTGACGTCTCATAAGGGGAAACAGTAATGGCTCGAGTGCTTTTCTTTTTTCTTTTTTTTTAATCAAAACTTTACACAATGTGGGAACTTTAATATATTTACCAAAATGTCAAACTAGTCTTTTAAAATCTCTTTAAGAAGATATTAACACTAACACTAATGTTTTATATGATATGTGATTACGCTTTAAAACTGCTGGGAGGACAAGTTTGACAGCTCATTTACGAGCAGCTTATGTTTAGTCCATAGGGGTGACTGCTGGTGTAAGTCGATCAGTGTTTACAGAAACTACTCATCGGAAACTGATCAAACATTTGAGAAAAGAAGATGTTTTATTCTTGTTTAAATGATAAATAAAAGTTCTGAATGTTGCCAATGGTCCATATAAAGCAAAGTAATAATGTTAAACATAAATGCTGAGTGTTCAGTCTTATTATTACTTGAATAAACCCTGCCGGTGTGTACCAGTATGATTATGTTATAGATGTCTAGTGAAAGTGTGCTGACTGAGCTGCAGGTCCAGTCTGTACATGCAGCCTGTGCAACTGAAGAAAATCACCACACTGGCATGTATTCAACTTCAGACGAGCGCTGTTCACTGGCTGCATGTTGACTGCGTTCTCTGCCGTATATCGCGTGTCAGCCAGTATATGAGAGCGAGTCTGTGTTGCCAGTCAGTCAGTCATCCAGCTCCTTGTTTTAGGATGCCCCCATTAGACGCTGGGCAGACGGTCAGCAGTGCTGAGACTAAGCACTGATGACAAGCTGCTGGAAAGGCTGCAGTGGAGGAGAATGAGCAGAGTCTGCATGGGGACCGGCCTGGGCCTCAGACACGTACACACACACACACACTAAACCCACATTCATTTTAAAATCCCTATACACATACACATCATAGTTGTCTGCAATCGGATGCCCATGGTAATATTTTATTGCTGTAGTGGAAAACACTGAGTTTGATTTATGTTGTTGTGGTTTACATTAGTTTGTCTTTAGCTTAATGTTGAATTCCCTTTTGTTGTGTTTTGAGTTTAGCTTTTAACATTCACCTTCTTGCCAACAGGGGGAAACAGCTGTCTGCCTTCTCCTACACAGACAAGAGTAAGCAGCCACAGGAAATGCACTATTCCTGCACATGTGTTCAGTATGTGGTAAGTGTTAAACGCTGCAAACGGCCTAATCGGTGTTGTTTTGTTTTGTTATGGCTTTGGCTGCCTCAGCAGTGGCGTGGTTTCATATCATAAGGTTAATCATGTGCTGTGAGCTTTGGTAATTTTATTAAGAATTAAACCTGAGACCTTTCAGATGAGTTTATGTTTTACAGACTTAGCATCCCGCACTCCCACACCAGATCCACTGGTGGGACCAAGCTTTGCTCAGACCACAGACCTTTATTTTGAAGTGATGGTGGAAGTTCAAAACTTTCCAAACACGTCAGATTTTTCAGAAAACTTGTATGAAAGCAAAAGACATCTAGAATATTTCCATTTGACTGAATCGTGCATGAAAACACAATGTCACCTATTGGGAACATATAGCTTTAATGCTCATATGAAACTGTCATATAGTGAGAACACTGTTGTTTTTTTAATCTTAATTTGAGTTTGAGGGGCAATTTAAAGGTATTTTCTATGCTGAAATACGATGGCTTGTGTAAAATCACAGTATTATAAAAAAAAAACTTTGTTTGTTTGTGTGTTTGTTTGCTGAATATATTTGGGTTTTAAACTACTGGTCAGACAAAACAAACAATATGATGACAACACTTTGGGCCCTGGGAAATGTTCATTATTTTATGACATTTTATCTACTTTTATTGACTGCATATTAACTGATAATCAAAAATAATTGATAGTTGCAACCCTATAAAACATATGGTTATATTATAAAATGTGATGCATTGCTATAGATTAAAATACCGAAAGCTTTTTAAAGTAGTTAAGATTAACCACATCTGGAGCAGTTTTAACATTAAAGTGCTCATATGTTAATACATCAGTAATAATAAAACACAGACTGGGGCTATTCTGCACAGTGAGTACTTTTATTTTGAATAGTTTAAGTACAATTTGTTAGTAATACTTTTACTTATGTAAAATTTTAGACTCTTCTAATTGAGTGTTTTTCTAGAGTGGAAATGCTACTTTAAACACTTCATCCAAGACCGTCATATTTAAAGGCTTTTACACGACTCATTTTTTGTCATTTTTCACTCTGCCTCAAATTAAAAAAAAAAAAAAAAAAAAAAACATGCCCAAACTGTGTATTTGTATCAGTGTGAAAACACATGAGCCATATGTCAACATAGTGTTATTATCCTTTAAGAATGTTAATCACACTGGTCTGAGCACTGGCCATTTCTGCCTCAAGGGCCTGTTTCCTCAGCAAGTGGTGCAGTTTATGAGTGAGGTTAAGATGTCAGTCTCAGCCCTGGTTAAAGACAGCCCTCCTTTAACCGTCCCCCAGCCTGACCTCCAGCACAGGAGGGAAGAATGTGATGGCTTGACGCTAAGTGAGTGCCCCAGCTCCCTCTGACCCCCTCCGCCCAGCCACAGCAGCGGCAGCAGCCCCTGGGCTGCTTGTGTCAGCCACTGTGTCCCCAGCAACCTCCTCACAGTTTGCAAATACAGTACGTCCTTGATATGGCTGGCATGTCGTACGCAGATGTCCCAGTGGTGGGAGATAAATTTGAGAGCAAGGAGATGTCAGGCTGGCGACAGCTGTGGGCTACAATTTCACCAGATGTCTGCCGTTGCTAACCTTCAGTAGACATGAGCTGGGCACCCCCTGGACGTACTTTACATGCACAGTAAATATTTTCTCAACAAGAAGCTCATAGGAGGCGCAAACCAGAATTCATTTGTCACGGCTCACATGGCCGAAGCCTTCAGGGGGCATGGTTTATAAGATCTGGAGACACGTACTGATGAGATGCAGCCTGTGTTTTACATAAAGAGAATCACAGCTGGAGCTGTGACAGACACTCAGCGAGGGAAATAGCAGTATGCCTACGTGCTCTCAGTGCTGATTGGATGATCCTGGAGATGGAGTTCCTGCTGAAAAGGAATTTTGAAGATTTTTGTTGTCCTTTGTTCCTGATCCTGCTGGTGGCACTGTGATGCCTTCTTATATGTCAGACAACCAGTGGAAGAAGTAGCAACACCACAGTGCGGAAATACTTTGCTACACGTAAAAGTCATGCATTTAAAATTTTACTACAAGCACGACAACATACTTAAAGCAGCTATAACTGATAGTATTACAATAACAATGTGTCAAGTGACAGTGTAAAGATTTATCACCTGAATCTGCAGCTCGTCTTTCTCGAGTTTCGAAGTGAGTTTTTAGTGAAAAAGCTCTAAAAACCTACAGTACGCGACCTGCTCAGCACCAAACTGCAGACAGCCAAAGTTGGCAACTAGCTGGAGAACACAGCGGAGCATTTAGCAGCTACAGCGCCTGATATTTCCCTCATTAGTTGGTCAAGACCAAAAACTGAAAGAGAGGGAATATTGTACCTGCGGTCGGCAACAAAATGCTACCGTTTGCTAACAATTTGTTATATTAACTTCAAAGGGGATGATGTCAGTGTTGCATTCACAGCTTGTTTGTACTTTACATTTAGTACAAGTAATTTACTGTAATTACTAATGCAATGTACTGTCACATTAATATTGCAGCTAATGTGGAGCTAAATTTAGTTAGTTTAAATACTGCTGGGTTATTTAATCTATAACAATACATCAAAATTTATTAGTTGATTTTATTTTGTATTAATAATCTGAATCTGCATTAAACTCAATTAGTAAAGCTTTAAACTTTCTCACAGAAACATCTCATGTTACGCTATAGGGCGCATCATGAGTGATGTTACCTGGGGTCGTCAGGTGTTGCAGGTCTTTCAAACATCAGACCGCAGACAGCAGTGACGGGTGTGATGACGTGTGTGGACAGAGTTTACATTTCAGCAGTCTTCAGTCGGCCACGACGTGCCACCAATGCGGCTGTGGCATTTCCGTTTGTGCCACGGTGTACACGGTTCTGACTCTGGCACAGAGTGCAGATTCGTCACAGACGCTCCCTGGTCCCGTCAGCATGATTTGAACCAAGCCAGAATTGACTTAAATTACATTTATGCGCTTCCTGGCATTGCTGAAATCTATTCAACCCCTTTTAAAATTGTTTTGATAAGTGGGATAGTGTGGTGTTTTGAAAGGCCTCACATGGTGAAAGATAAGCTTCTTTTCTTTGTGTGATGGTTCCCTCTGACTAATACTGACAGAAGCAGGAGAGGTGTGATGACGCCTCCATGAGTGTGTGTGTGTGTGTGTGTGTGTGTGTGTGTGTGTGTGTGTGTGTGTGTGTGTGTGTGTACGTGCGGCATTCTATGGCCGTGCCTTCACAGAATCACCTTACAGTAAGTTTGGCACTTGAACTATTTGTCCAAGTTCACCCCACGGTTGAGCTCTCCTATCCTTCGCTATCAGCACAGTCCACCTGAGGGTGTTGGAGCAGCTTGTGTGTGTGTGAGTGTGTGACAGAGAAAGAGAGAGAGTGTGTGTGTGTGTGTGTGTGTGTGTGTGTGTGTGTGTGTGTGTGTATGCAACTGAGCATGGTTACTTGGCTGTGTCAGGATGGGGTGGGGCTGAAGAAGCTGTAGATTACATGGAAAAGCTGGCTGAATGATGACATATTCATCACATTTTCCACTCTTCCACTTTTTTTCGCAAACAAAACCGGGGGGAATATTGGATGTTAAAACCCAACAATGCATATCATGCAACACACACACACACAAAAAAAAAAAAAATCAGTGGACATTTGTTTAAGCTTACCTTCACCATGATGTGTTTGCTTTAAGAGTGAAAGTTCAGAGGTTTGTCATCAGGAGGTTTTTCTCAGCCTGAGCGAGAGTGGCATGCATCTTTCGGGATCACTTATCTTAGCTGTATATGAGTGTCTGTCAGGATTACACATATTTCAGATGGTTTATGTGCCTTATGTAAAAGTAACAGGCTGTACTGTAGGAGCTGGGTGAGGAGAGACTGTGGTGCACAGGAGCTGAATGGGATTCACAGGCCCCTGAGGCTCAACAAACCTGTCCTGCAACCTTCTCAGCCAGCCCGCTGTAGTCTTAAGAACAGATTTGTTTTTCAGACCTGTTATTTTCCTGCTTGGTTAATACTGACTTCTTGTATTACAAAGCAAAAGCAAACACAGAAGGTAACTACAGTATATCCCATGCAGGCATAGCAACACACTTAAAGCTTAGTACTCTTCCTTCACCTCATACACATTGATCGGTTGTGCTTTTTGTGACTTAGTGTAATTTGTGATTATTATTTTTGGCAAAATGTGATTACATACATGTGTCACGTTTACCCTTCTCTGTTCTGTCCGTCTCTGTGGTTTGAAGAAGAAGAGCACTAAGCTTGACATTTGTTGCTGTTGCTACATGACATACAGCAGCATTTAGCTTTTTTTCTTTCTTTCTTTTTACTGCTCTGTCTCAGCGTCTATAAGCAAATAAAATCACTGATTCATCAACTGGCTTCCAATGCCTTTAATTATGGGACTTTATGAGTCACCCTCCCACAGAGTCAAGGTAACTCCAGTTGTATATTCTGCTCAATTGGATGGTTAGGAATAACACTGTCAGCTCAGCCGGCATCCACATTATGTATTATACTTGATTAAAAGCTTATCAAAAAGAAACAATCATAATGCAACTGAAGAAAAGATAGACAGAAAAGATATTGAACATGCTACTGAAATAAAGACAGTCAACAATCAGCGTGATGAGCATTGCTTCGTCATACATGTAGTGACGTTAAGTTGAACAGAGATGCGATTGCTTAGCTTCTTAAGAAAGTGAACAAAATACACGTGTGATTAACTACACCAAGTGATTCATATTTTCCACCTCTAACGCCACTGTTTGCACGCTAAATGTAAAGGTAGAAACAGCAGGCGATTAGCTTAGCTTAGCATAAAGACTTTAAGCTGAATGAAACAGCTAGTCTTGTTCTGTCCAAAGGTTAAAAAATTATACTTACATCTCTTAAACTCACAAATTAGCATGCTGTCAGGTCTTGTTTCATTAATCTGTACTAAAGTGTAAAACAGGGTAACAATTACATTAATTTACATGGAGGCACATGCTGGAGCTCGTTTTTAGAGGTGCTGGTGCTAGCATATTCACAGAGCTAGGCTAGCTATTTCCTCCTGCTTCCGGTTTTATGCTAGGCCAAGCTAACCTCCTGCTGGCTGTAGCTTCATATTCAGCATACACACTTGTGGATGGTATAAATCTTGTCATTCAACACTCAGCAAGGAAATGAATACCAGTGAATGTGTTTCCCAAAATATCAAACTATTCCTTTAAAGAATCTGAACTAAATGTATTCTTAGTTACACATCATTAAAGTGATGATAATAAAGTAGTTACAGTGAGTTAATATGGATTTAAGGCTAAAATCATTCTACATTTTTGCAATAATAGAAATTAACTTAAATGTGAATTCGGACAAAATGGTGCATTAATCTTACCAAGGCCTCAGTGTTCACAGAAATACTGTACATGATAAAACGTTGCAAAATTAAACACATACTGTGATGAAAAAAAGCCCTTTTTAAACAGAGATCCCACGGCACTGTCGTTAAGAAGACTCCTCATTCTTCTGCTGGCTTTGCTTGTTTACATGATGCCACCGATCTGAGGCGTGACATGTAACACAGCAGAATTAATGTCCCGCCACGCCTGCTCCCCCTTTCACACAGACGTCGATCCGGCTCTGTGACTACCTCTGCTGCCGGCTTAAAGGGCGGAACAACAATGTCCACCTACTCCGTGTTCGTACCTTTCATACAGAGCGGCAAGGCGGAATAAAGGTGCAACATTCCCATCTTGACCAGGCTGTGTAAAAGGGGGCTAGTGACAGTGATATCTGTGGTTTCTGATCTCTATCACAGCTGTGATTTGAGTGCAGTTAGTGCTAGTGAACAAAAAAGGGGTTAATGACTACATGAAGGTGTCTGAACTCTGTCGGTGCTGAGCCAGGTGTCAGTCAGAGGACCTGCCAAGTGAGTCAGACTCCACTTTGGTGATGTGAAGCTAGAAATTGACACTGACACTGTCGGTTAACAAATACCGCTTACGAACTTATCAGTTGTGCAGATCTGTTCTCCATGATCAGCATCTGTATCCTGAAAACACCGCATCAGCTGCCGTGAAGGCCTTTCGCGGCACTGGCATGATTTGGCAGCAGATAGAGACATCATGTACGGCTATAGAAAGAGTAAGATGAGAAGAGTGGAAGTGGCCTTCAGCGTGTTGCCATGTCTGTTTCACACAGGCTCACCCAGCCGAGCCATGACACTCCAGCAGATGTACAATCGCAAAACCTCCCGCTAACGGAGATTGACGTGTGACGTTATCCTGCTGGAACCTGGTCTACCTGACACTGCAAACATTCTCGTCCCGCTGCCTCCTGCTGCCCTGGATCAACTTTCATATGTGGTCATAGAAATATAAATTCTCTCAGCCTATCAATTAGCAAAAAGGATTACACGGGTCTTCACTTGTGCTAACGTCACCTTGGGTCGGCAAAGTTAAAGAAAAAATCAAGGTCAATGTTGAATGGTGAGGGTCGTTGTGCTGTTTTACTGACTGTGACTCATGATAGGAATTTAACAATGAAATCAGCAGCAATAAAAACCAAGCCCACACCATATGCTCTCTCCAGAACTGAGGCTTAGGTGAAGCTGAAATGAATTCAGCTTCAGACAATGTCCCAGTTTTGTGGTATTCAGGTGTGTTTTTTTTTCTGGCACCATGATGCACACAATGTGCAGCATGTTGAACTTGTAATTGTTTGATGGCTTTGGTATTTTACCGATGAACTATATCCATCTACTCATCAAAGACTGTCTCAAAGAAATGCCTCTGAAATATCCACTTTCATTCAAGCGTCCCAGAACATCTACAGCGTGTTTTATTTTTAAAGCGTATCCAGTGACAAAGGACACTTCAACCCCTCACTTAGATTACATGTGGACGGGTGTAAGCTCATGGATGGAGGGTAATGTGTCTTTGAGCTGCCCCCAGGCATCATTATGTTTTACGTGTACATGCTTTTTAATAGGTTGAGGGGCAGACCAATCACACTTGTCAACCTGTTGCCAGGATACCGGCGGTGTGGTTGCTAAACACCGGTCCACAACTTTTACATCATGGACTATATTTCTGAAAGTTAGAATATGAAAGATTATATTACCTCACAGAAGTGCTGAAGCAGGTCCCAGGAACACCTGCTCTTTCAGTGTAAAATATCATCACCCTTCCTCCTGAGTCTGTACAATTTCCTCATTTAATGCCTGCTCTCAATAGAGGAGATGATCTCCATCTAATCCTAATAAATCATCTGCTAGAAATGATTAGTAAGGCAGAGGAAAATGTTTAGTAGCAGTGAGTCTTTTAAGCTAAGCATCATGTAATTTATCACTGTTGATAATGGCTTAGTTTCATTTTATCTCTTGTTTGCTAATAATCTAGATTTAGCAGTGATCTGAAGCGCTCATTTATTTGTGGACCCCTTGAATGCCACATTAGGGCGGTTATTTATGTAATTATGTGCTAATTAGACCTTGCTTCAGGTGACACAGCCCATGTTTTTTAGTTCATTTCCCCATTGTGAACGTGAAACTATACTGCACTAAGCTAACACCACACCATGAGTGAAGCTGACACACATCAAAGGACAGGTTTAATGTTGGATTAGCTGTGATTGATGGTTTGTGGTTCACTGATTGTCTGCTTCTCAGATCTGAGACTGGTCGGTGGAAAGCTTTGAAAAGTTCTCCACTCTAGTCCGTGAGGGGATTCTTCCTCCTTGGGAAGAAAAACAAAGCGATGCAGTCGTACTCGTTTGAACCTGGAGCAGGTTTTACCCCTCAGTTTCATGTTTTGTTTAGTCTGGACTCCCTCGTGGCCCGCTGGTCACCTAAATCTATGAACTGTATGCAAGGTTTTGTTTGTAGAAACACTGTCTATAGTGCTGCTGTCTGATAGCAGTGCTCCCCTTTATTAGTGCACAATGTTTTATAACCCATCAAATGAACACTTTCAGCTCAGGTGCACAGATAGCGACCTTTTTTCGTCATAGGTGAAAACTAATCAGGATTTTTTATATCTAGATTATATGTGAGGTGTTCAGAGTGGCTTGTAGAGCTGAAAAAAGCTAGTCAATTAATCAGTTGCAAAAATGTTAATCACCACTGGTTCCAGCTTTTCTTTGTCATATATGTTACTGACTGTTTTTTGAACTTATGGTTGGATGAAACAAATAATTTGAATACATCACCTAGGGCACTGGGAAATTATAATGGGTGTTTCCACTATAATGATTTATAATTGGCAGGTTAATCAATAACAAAAATTGTAAGTTGCAACCTAGTGCCTAGCCTAGTCACTTCTATTGATAAACTCACAGAGCATGATCAAAGCAGGACTGTGGCTCCACAGAGCTTTTTTAACCCTCTTTTACCTCATTGTTTTATTTTGGAGTCTGAAAGCTCTGGTCTCTTGAAACTGTTTCTTGGCTGCTGTTTTCAATGAGAAATTTCTAATAAATCAACTTTATGCAACCTGCCTAAAGACAAACGGCAGACAAAGTAACTAGCTGCTGAACATGGTGGGGCATTTAGCTAAAGAGTTAAAGGTTGTTCTCTCTGGAGTTGGTGTAGAGCAGCTTGCCAGAAACACAACTCCACATAAATGCTAATGTGTCTCTGTGTCTGCTCGATATGTAAATTGGCAACGAGCTAACGGTTTATTTGCCAGGTAATTTATTTTCTAACAACTTTGTAATAGGTTAACACTGTGTTTAGCTTTTTCCAGTGGTCAAAAAATGAATTAATCAACTTTTTTTTTTTACTTTTTTAAAATTTTAAATTGCCCTGTTTTTTATTCATCGGTTCCACCATAAAAAATGATTTCTCATAATCACTCATGCAGTGTATACATGTATGAAAAAAAACAAATCTGGTTCCAACGTAAGCTAGTTCTACTGGCTGGATTATACAACTCTGGCTCACTGCCTATATGTTGCTGCAGGCAAGATTCATTTTCCCAACGTGACAACAACCCGCTCTCCGGTGTAAAAGTCACTGTGACAAAAGACACACAAAAAAAGTTGAATCATATCGTGGGAAAGCATCAATAATTGCCTGGGAGTCTGAATATTACCACAAATAGTGATTCAGTGAAATACAGGTTTTACCAGTCACATAGAGAAAACTCATGCAAGTGTACGGCTCTTTATCTTTGGCGCCGTTATAGAAAGTGCAGGACTGGTTGTATGAGGGTGAAAATATTCCATGCTCCAGGAACTGAATTTATATCCTTCTACTACAAAGTTTAAAAGATTTTATCTCATTGTTTTATATGAGCAGTGGATTCGTGATCTGGATCCCTACACTTAATGGTTCCTTGAACTTCCCCCGACATATTGTCAGTTAAAATAGAGGTTCCCCTATAGGGCTGTTATGAACAATGCCAAGTTGCTGGGCAGTTTAGTGCATAGGCTGTAAATTATCACCTCTCAGACACTGCACCGGACACTGGCAGTTTTGACTCATCTGGATTTCCCCTGCATTAGTCACCAACTGGAATATACACACAGACGCACACAAGTATGCCCACATAACCCCCTCGCAGTGTGAGAGTGATTGGCCACAGTGTGGTGTGTGTGACTGACACTGATAATACATCTCTCCATAGTGCAGCAAACGCTGAGGCTACTTCATCAGCTGCTCCACCAACTGCTCTTTGGCATCCCGTATGTAAACTCTTGACATTAATAAGGCTGTGTGAATGGGGCCTCGTAATGCCTTCAGGACAATGAACACACCAACGTGAATTAAGGAGATATTGTGCTGTACAGTCACACAGGCTGGTTGCCATCTACGGTTTTCACTGCAGATATAATTGCAGATTAAAGCGAGCTTAACGTTCTCTAATCAGAGCGTTGTGAGAATAATAACCACATAAGACATATGTGCACCCCTTCTGATGACAGTACCAGAGATGTCACTGACGTAGCTGCCAACTCATAAACACACACATACATCTCAAATGAAGTAATAGGGGTTCGGTGACTGATTCCCAACGCCTGGGCCTTAGAGTAATTAATGATGTAAGGGTTTCAGATGTCATTGTAAATATCAGATTTAATGACATCTTGAGGTCAGTTTGTCCTTGTTATGTTGAGAGGTGGACATGGTCAAAGCTACAGTGCGTGTAAAAGGTTTATTAGAGGGAATTTGTCTTATAAATAACAATAATCACCCTCTGGGTTTTACAAGTGGGGTTTTTACTGTAGTTGTGATAACGTGGATGGAGATGGATATTTATTTTTCAGCTGGGAAACTTTATTTAACTGAACTAGCTGATTAACAACAACTGGTATTTACAGCAGTGACCTTGGGGAATGGTTACTTAGAGATAGACGGACAGGCGCAGTGCAGTGGTACTTGCTGCGCTGCAGTGCACAAGGTAGCAGCAGTGGTATCTTCTTCAGCAACTCTATAGCTTTGAAAACTTGATAAGAACGGACGGATGATGGCTTCTTTTTTTGTTTTTTGTTTTCCAAGACAAATGTGTTCTTATGTAATCATATCACATATCATAAAAATGGCTTTAGTGTTGGTTGGTTGGTCGGTTGGTTGACTTTGGTCCAGACTGAAAAATCTCACCAACTATTAAATGAATTGCAAAACAGTTACATCGAGTAATTATGTCCCAGAAACACGCTGAGGTGTTTTTCAGTCGTCCAGTACTTCTGTTCATCCGAGTACACCTACCTGCAAAGAAACCATTACCTCCATTCCTTACATCAGCTGAGCTAAAGTATGCTAACAGTAAGCTGAGATAATGACAATGATAATGAGCTATGCTGACTCTAAGCTGAGGTAATGATCATGCTGAACATTATACCTGCTAAACATTAGCATTGTAACATTGACATTGTGAGGAAGTTAGCTCCCTGGTTTTAAAACAACTATAACTTGAATTTTTAATATAGAGGCATCTCATCTAATCTCATCTCATCCCTCTGCTTTAATTTATAGTGAGTTCCTGCTCATTGTTTAGCCGTCTGGCCCACAACTATACTATTTCGGTTCACTCTCACCGTTCTCGCAGTGTTGTTTTCAGCCACAGTAGTTAGCTAAAAAAAGCACTGAAAAACCACTGTACGCTACCTGCTCAGATCCAAACAGCAGATACACACAGTTGGTGACGCTGTGGTGAACATAGTGGAACATTTAGCAGCTAAAGAGACAGCTATTTCCCCCCAGGAGACCAGAGTTAGAAGAGAGTGATTATTGGACTTACATTCATGAGGTGGCTAGAAACTGGACTCCACATGCTCAGTAACTGCTGGATGTGTGAATCAGCAACTGTTTGCTAACAAGTTTTTATATAAACCTAAAAGGTGATGATATGAATGTTGTGTTCACATCTTGTTTCTGCTGATCTGAAGTTACCAAAAAAATCTGTTATAATCAGTTGCAGGTTTAAGTTCTACTGTGCATGAGTAGAGCGTGGCTTGATCTTGTTCATTACATTAACATATCAATAAAATCGATATGAATTTGCACAGATTCAAAATTGAGAAATTGTATTTACCTTATTATCTTCAAAAATATCAAGGAAATCTGTGTCTGATAACAAGCTTGTTTATCATGTAATTAGCTTAGTGTGACATTTTTAGTTTGACAGCAAATAATTGCCTTTCTGTACAGGGTATCTTTAAAAAATAACAACTGTGTGACCACAGCATCACGTCACCAGGTTGGCACACATACTGTCCCACATAGGTGCACAGCAGCCAGAGAGAGAGAGAGAGAGAGAGAGAGAGAGAGAGAGAGAGAGGCTGCAAGTCTTTATTAAAAGTACAAGAGAGCAGCTTAGAGGTTTGTGTTCCCTGGATACACCACATCTATTTATTATCATTCCCCCCGCTGTGACCCTACCTTTTATTTTAGCGTGCTGATTCATCTGCCATTCATCTCTGAAAACCACACAAGACCTCTAGGTTTACAGTGTCATACTACTTGGGGGGAGAGGGAAAGTCTGATATTGAATTGGAAGTATGTGAAAGGATGCACGCTTAAACAGGAGTTTATGTAGGCTACTGTAAAAGATTTTCAAACCACAATATTTTTTTTCGGTCTGAGTCCCTTTAGGCCAAGGATATAGAGGATGTAGGAGGGTCATCTTCTTCTTGTTTTTCAGTTAATGGAAACGTTTTCATCCGTTACCAACCACTATTATCTGACTAGACTTCTGACATCTCGTCCTAAGAGTGTGTTTCACTTCCTCAAAATCGAATATTCGGGTGATTTTTGTCCCTGACTGAATCCTTGTGCTTTTGCTGAATCGGCACAGAATCAACAACAACCTCCTCCACGCAGAATGTATTTATAACAATATTCAGCATTCTTGAAGCCTCCTGGGCCTTAGTGAGAAGAGTGACGCAACGCACATGCCCTCATACCCACAAAACCACCTGGGAATCTGGTTGGAAATATCAGAAGTGGCGAGAGAAACACATGCAGTAGGGTTAGGGTGAGCTTTTCAGGACGGTGGCTAGCTGTGTGTTTGTGTGTATGTGTGTGTGTGTGTGTGTGTGTGGGTGGGGGTGTGTGTGGGGGTGGGGGTGCAGGGTCAAATGTAGTTGCTTGATATCTATATCCTAGCAACTGCGAGTGAGTGATATCTTGTACAACTGTAGCTGGGGATTGGTCAGGGAGCTGGCGCAAGCCCCGCCTATTTGTAGGGTAGCCTAAGAAAAAATACCTAAATTCAAAACATCTCTCAAACTTTCTCCACTCTGCACTGTATCCTCCGGCACTTTAATCCAGGCCTGTTTGTTTATTTATTTATATTTATTATTTTGTTTTTTTGTTTTTTTTTTAATTAACTGTATTTATTCGTGTAGCTCATGTACAGTCACTGATACATGTGCCTTTACAACAAGCTGAGCATTTTGAAGATTTCAGCAAAGTGAAGTTTGGCATGACACCATGAATTCACCTTACACAGCTGTGCAGTATTACCCAGAGTTTCCCTTTCATCGGTAAGTACATACATATTGTTTAAACTGATGACTTCCACTGTTAGTTTTATTGAATATTAAAATGTATCCGAGGCCTTGTGATTTTCCAACATTTTTTTTAATGATATTAAATCCTGAAGCAGCTCAACTAACATATATTACATGGATTTGACACGTGGTTCACAAATGAGGATTGTGTATTTAGGTATAATCTTTTACATTTATTATTAGTCTTTACAAATGGAGCCTTTAACACAGGATATTCAATATATTTAAAGACTTTATTGAAGTGGCTGGGAATCTCCCTGCTGCTTGTTTGACCTGCTCTGCCGTTCAGACTGATACTGTCTGGAGGTCCAAAGTGACCTGAGAACAGTTGTGTCTGCCTGGATCCTCAGCTGCTGCTCTGTCCTGATATATTTATAAGTGTGGCATGCTTATGGCAACAATGCATGTGTAAAGGGCCATCAGAGCTGAGGTGGCAGACAGATTAGATGACATCCGAGGGTCTTCTTCTGATCCTGACTTTTGGTAATTTCAATGGAAACACATGCATTTAATCAGATGTCAGACGTTTTGCAGAGGCTTTTAATCCAGGATGACAGATGACACTAACTAAACCATTTAATGATGCATTTAAGATGTAGATTGGATGTATCTTGTAGATCTTTGCCCATAAATGTCCTCTCCCTGTCCTCTATCTATCATCAGTGTTAAATTAACGCTATACACTGTGATAAATGTTGAACTCACACTTTTGCATCCACTATATCATCACTGCATGTCTTATCATTAAACATTATTGAGGTCAGTAGTGATCAGACACCTGCAATGCTGACATCCATACTTTCTCATTCTCTCTCAAATGATGGTTACTGTAATGAATATGATAAAAAATATATATATTTTACATTATTTTGTCCTGATATTTAGAAGGTTAACTTATATTTTGTATTGTAGTGCATTGATTGCTTGCTGGTTAATTGTAATAATAATAATAATAATAAAAATAATAATAATAATCTTTATTTATAGAGCACGTTTCAAAATCTGCGTTACAAAGTGTTTGACAAAGGTAGCAATAAGATAACAGACAAATCAATCAAAACAATTGTATAATAACTATTACAGTGTAATTTTAAGAGAAATTAAACACTTCAAGGGAAAGTAAAACCCAGAAATCTATAAAAGTAAGTTTTAAGAAGAGACTTAAAGGCGGTCACGGATACAACCGACCTGATTTCCTCAGGCAGATCGTTCCAGAGCCTCGAGGCCCTGACTGCAAATACTCTGTCCCCTTTAGTTTTCAGCCTCTGGAACAGACAAAATACATTTGCCTGAGGATCCCAAGGTGTGTACCGGTGTGTACGGGACTAAGAGGTCAGAGACCAGGGAAAGAGGCCATGGATTGCTTTAAAAGTAATCAATAGAATCTATAAAAAATATTCTAAAACATACTGGGAGTCAGTGTAAAGAGGCTAAAACAGGAGTGGTGTGATCATGTCTCTTGGTTCTGGTTTAAGAGAGTTCTGTGCAATCTGGAGACAATCAATAGATTTTTGGGTTGTAATGCTGTAACAAAATAGTTTGCTATCTCTGTCCATCTGGTGTCCATGTTCAGGAATAGTATGTTTATGTTTCCCGGGTTAATGCACAATAAAACATACGCACTGTACAATTAGTTTTTCTGTGTGTACCTTAGGACATTTAAGTGTAATTTAGTTTTTGTGTGCAGAGTTATTATATACTGTGGTCTTTTGTGCATTTTTTACTGAATGCCACAGTGTTCTTGTAGTTGTGTTTGAGTGGTGTGTGTTTTAAAGTCATTAGTGTGCTTCTAGTTTTCTGCTTTAATCAAACAGATAATTCGGCCTCTGTGGCTTACAATAATGACTTCATTGGAGCTTGATAATACAGGTTTAAAACCTTATTATGTGATGCTTTCCAATAAAACCTGGTACCGGTTGTGCTGTAATCTACATTGGAACAAGGAAAGTTTTGGTAGCATTCATTTTCTGTGGTGTTGCTCATTTTGTTTTATTCAGCTGTAAAATATCAAGGTATATTTTTTTAGTCCGCTAATTCTCTCCTTTTCTCTTGTTTTCTTTGAATTCCACACCTTAAAGGAATTTGTGTCCTTTTGCCCCAGAGGATTTGAGTTCAGACTGTTTCACTTCTATAAAAGAAAGGGGATAAGAGGAGGAGAAACTCTGGTGCTTTCTATTGTTTTGGAGTCATGTCCTTCTTCCAGCCGGGGCTGACAGATGTGGGGGAGAAGGTCTAAGGCCTTTGAACAAGTGATTAATAAAGACACTGGAGAAGGGCCCCGATCGGCTGGGCTGTTTGTTTTGATTGCATTTTCATCGGTCGGTGTGCCCAACCTGCCAAGAGACAATAGCCATCCCTGTTTAGTGCTGACCTCTGCCCCAGTCTCGTCTGGAGGCGCTGCAGTGTCTTTAAGTGGATGCTGAACAGCCTTCGCCTCAGGCTAACTGAAAAACCCTCTGAGTAACCAGACACCCAAAAAGCAGACAAACAACAGCCAGAGCGAGGATAAACTCATCTATCTGAATGGCATTAAATTTACGAAATGCTTTTCCTTTATGTGTAGGTCAGATTTTCCACTTTTGCAGATTTCCATCTTGTTTCTCAGCTACTGAAGTCTCAAAATGAAGATTGAGGTGAAAGCGGACATATTTTTCTTATTGTGAAACTGCCTCGATCTTGGATTCATGACAAGGCCTTTTTGGATGCTGTCCAGTATGTTTTTAATAAAATCAATTTCAAGAGCTTACAGGACAATGCAAATGTTTGCATTGTGCAGGATATCAGTAGGTGTAGGCAACTGAAATGTATTCATAGGCTTAGACTGCTGTACATGTCGAACCTGGTGTACAACTGGCAGCAGACAATGCTACAAATTCAAAACTCTTTTAGACAAATTAATGCGGTACCAGTTGAACAAGTTCTGCCTATTAGTTTGTTTTAAAAGAAAAACTAAAAGCCAAAATCAAATAGAGTTTAACTAGGCTAAGGCAAAGCTAGAAGAACCACGCCTATAAATCCTTCCTCCTCCATGAACAGAGATGACACCACACCTGTTCTACCTGCACTCTACCTATTTTATTATTGTTTTACTTCACCCACCTTGTTGTGTTGTTTTTCAAGTGACTGCCATCCATTAATACAAATGTATGATGATCTTATCATCTCCTAAACTCCAGGAAGCTCATTTTGATTCATACTGTAGATGTGTTTCTACTGCAATTGTCCTTGTCCTCTCTTGAATGCAAACAGTAAAATTAAAATAATCTGAAAAGATCTTATAAACAGCAATCTCTTAAATATATACAAATAATAATAATAAATAAATAAAAATAGGCTATACATACTTAGTAGTTTTGGCCTGCAACAGTGTCTAAATAATAACTGTAATGAAAGATATTATTATATAATATAAACAGATTGTATGTGTTTGAAAGATTTGGTGAATAATGCTGCAACATTTAATCAATCGTGTTGTTTTTGTTGTTGAGATTTTATAAGTATAACAATATACCACGAGACATTGGTTGCCATGGCAATTAACAAAAGCCTAGAAGGAGCAAAGGAACAAAATCAGACATGTTAGCCACAGTCCCCACAACAAAGGTAATATGTTAAGATCTCTGGATTATTAGAAGTTTAAATAAACTACAGAAGGCACACCTTATTATGCAGGAGAGATGTCAAGTCATTTTTTTTAGCTAACCCATTTGAAGGGTACGGAGCTAAAAAGCAATAGTTTTGGTAGTTAGCATTGTAATGAAATTAGCCGAGCTCTGGCTGAACAGACCAAAATGAGCTAACTAGCTCGGTAATCCACTCTTGGTGAAAATGTAAACGCATCTGTATATATATGTTTTAATAATGGTTCAAAAATGAGTTAGTTAGCTGCTACACTTACTTCCACTGAAGCAGGTAATATTGTGTATAATGTTTACCGTCTTAACTAGCGCCTCTTTTCTTTCGTCAACTATCGTTAGAAACGTTAGCCAACATATTATTTCCTATGGTGACGTATCTCTGATTGACGGAAATAGTTTTATATGCTCAAACGTTTGTGCTCATGGGTTTATTTGAGTATTTAGTCTGTCAAAATACTGTGTAGTTTACTACTCTCAGTATCGCAAACATGCTTGACATATTTGACTGACAAGTTACAAATGATGTAGCTAAAGATAATGTACATGTCTAGTTTTCCAGGCCAAGAGCGGGAATATTCGTTATTCCAAGAAGCTGTAAATTGCTCCTCTTGTGCAGTCACTGCTTTAGCAAGTTGCTAATATTACAAAAGCTTCTAAATTATATTTTAATTTGACCCAGGTTGAAAGATCTGTAGGCCAAATCTCCAACATCCCCCTTTTTGCACCTTAGGCATTGCAAACTTAACTCTATATTCTAAACTCAGCACTCCCTCTGTGTAACTCCTGCATAAGTTAAATTATTCACTTCATTAGATATGCCTGTGTTTGTAAGTCAGGTATTAATATCATTCATCACACAGTGTTGGGGAATTCCAAAACCTAAAATAGTGCCAGCTTCAGATTATGGACCCCCCCCCCCCCCCCCCCCCCCCGAACCACGTCCAGCTGTACACATACCAGAAGTTGCAGCAGTGCTATCATATAGACTGAGGGGGGAATTCCGCCTGTCTCAGACTGCAGCGTGCGCCACTTCAGCAGGAACAATGGCACGCTGAGCCCTGAAGCAGGTGTAATGTTTCAGGGGAGCAGGTCAAAGTGCCTCTGTCTGAATGGTGCATAATCACCATTATGTGTAGTACAAATATTCAGTATTATGCAGGGTGACTTCTTCACAATGGAACTGCTCTTCATGAATGGCTGCCAGCAAGACTCCTCCTCCTCCTCCTCTTTTCCTCTGCTGGCTGGGTGGCCAAAATCAGCCCTGCACATCAACTTTTATCTTGAATGTTTGCTGACACTGCCATTTTTAATACTCTCATTTAAAACAGTTGTGCCTTTAAAAAAAAAAAAAATATGAGCAGAAAAATGAATGTAAAATGACCATGGTTAACTCTGTCGTCTTGCAGACTCAGGGACCCTCCATCCCGCTTGTCCTGGAGAGAGAGCTCGTTCCTCACCACCATGTCTCAGAACCAGTCAGCTCAGACAACTGACTTCTTAAGCCAAGATGTATTCAACCAACTGTTTGACATGCTGGACCAGTAAGTGAATAGCACACAAAAACAAACATTATGCTGTAAATGCAAAAACACACGCAGACTTTATTGTGCGTCAGTGTTATCATCTCTGTTGTGTTTCAGATCTGCCATTCATACAGTCCAGCCCATTGAGCTGAACTTCACAGACAGTCCAACAGATGGGTCTGCAGGAAACACCATTCAGATCAGTATGGACTGCATCACCATGCATGAGCCAGATAAGACACTTTCTGTAAGTACGTTGGTTTTCTGGCGAAGCAAAACTCCTGTTTCATATTTTATTGTTTTTCACTAGTAGTTTCTGCTGCCTCGGACCCACCACAACCGGTGATACAAAATATGTAAAATTAACAGTATTCAAAATGACTGACAGTTCTCCCTGCAGTGTGTTATACAACCAGTAAGCATTACTGCGACCATAAGGATCATTTCTCTGAGCACTGTCTGTTTTGTTTATGGAATAATAAGGTTTCAGAAATGCCTTGACTCAGCAATGAGTCAGTACCCTCACAGAAACAATATGGATGTTTTACCATTATTTCGATTTTTCTTAAAGCTGTTTTTATGCCTTGTGAGACAAAACAATGTACTTTCTTCACCGGTTAATTTCAAAACACACAAATGATGCCATAAAGTGCTTTAATGATTAACCAAAAACAACATGGTCTCAACACAACATATAGCAGCTTGATATTTTACATGATATAGATTGTGCACTTAACTGTGGCTTATTAATAAATATACCATCTGAGATTACTTTCATTCTGAGTTGATGGGACTTCCGATTGGAAATTCCATAAGTTGAACAATTAAAAATGTGCAAATTACTTTCTGTTTCACAAGTGGAATTTCCCCTGTGACAGTTGTGAAAATGCGGTGCAGAGCAGTTCAACAGCCAGTGAATAAGGCCAGTCTGTCTGTCTTTGTCTGAGATGTTGTCTGTTAGGTGATGATATTATCTCATTTAGCCTGAATTGTGCTGGACCTGGGTGGCCCCTCTGAGACATGGAGCTCTTAGAGTCTGTTGAGGGTAGAATGTGCATTTAGACAGTCACGTGCTTGGTGACGTGTTTTAAGGGCTGAAATTTGAGTTTACTGTGTTTTTTTTTTTTACTTTTTGTAACCAAACAAAGTCGAAGCATGGCTTGTTAGCTTGCTTCCCGTCACACTACAAAACAGACATTCAATTGTGCAGTAAAATAACGCACTGTGAAAAATACATTGTGGTATTAGATGTTTATAAAAGTGGACTGTATGAACCCTTCTGTTTGACCTGTAGTGAGGATCATGTCTTTGTCAGTTCTGCTACCGAGAGATGATGTGCATGTTCCCCTCCCAGTGAAGGAATGCTGTCGTCCAGCCAGCATGGAAAAAATAGCAAATAAAAAATTTTGTTCAAGGAGCTGAGTAATGTTACCCTGCGCATCCCCCAAGGGGGCCTGTGCTCTCTTGAACTGGTGATTAATGACCCCACCCACACCGCCCACTTTCCTCTTCACCAAAGAGGGGCGTGGTGCGGTGATTGGCACGCCAGCAACTCAGGCAGCAAACCGTGTGGGGGCTGAGAGCTTGCTGCCATGGCATCTTGCCAATCACCAAGCCCCGGTCATTATTACCAAGTCAAGTGTCTGTTTTGATGAAAAGCCGTGGTGGGCAAACCCACCTTCACCCCCCCACCCCACCCCACCCCACCTCTTCCACCCATGTGGAGGTGTGCCTCTTTCGTGAGTCATTAGAATGCAGCTCACTGTTTAGTGCCCTGGGGGACTTATTTGTATTGTGAAGGGTTTATGTTTAATCTGAAATTCCTTTTTCTTCTGGATTTTTTCCTGTAGCTGCAGGGCAACAATTTAATGCAGCACCTGCTTCTCTTGCAGAGGTCCCAGCTCTCATCTATCAGTATGTGTCTTCTCTATGTAAAGGTGAGGGGTGGCAATTGGGGGGGGGGCGGCAAGCAGGGGGTAGAATAACATGAAGGAATGTAGCAGATATAGTGGCAGGAGAAACGCTATATCCTACCCCAAACAGCTGATTTTACACCCAGATAAAGCTCTGATCAGCTGTGCATGGAAGACGCAGTGTTGAGCAGAGGGACAGAGGTTAAACAACTTTACAGCAGAGTAGCTCAATCGACACATGGCTTCTCCGAGATCTAATTACATGTTTGTGTTTGGATTCTTACTTTTTTCACCACTCCTCTTTTTGTCTTATGTGTGACGGCTGTTACCTCCTGGTTCAGTGTCTGAGCAGCTGAGCAGTTTCTCTAATGTTTCACTAGTTTAAATCTAATCTTAATGCTGTCACCCAAAAAGAATCTGTCTAATGTGGTGCAATCATTCCTGTTGTCATGAAAGTCGGATGTTTCTTCTTTGTCAATTTCAAAACAGCTTTGAGTCAATACACCCACCTCAGCTGTAAACTGTTAACACTAAGTTCATTTTGCCTTTTCTTTGTCTGAATACACAGACAGTTGAGACAGTTTTACCTTCTAAACAACAATACTAGTTTTAGATTTTTTTTTTTTTTTTTTAAAGTTCAGTAATACGAAGCACAACTTTAAGCTTAACTCGGATTGTTCAAAGGCTCAATCGGGTTCTCACTGTATTTAATCCATTAAATACCCAACCATCATAAGCTCTTCTTTTATTTTTGAGTGCTCCACCAGTTTGCCTCCAGCACATTAAGAAGTGTTTTTAAGGCATAGTAGCAAGGATTGAGCGCTGTTCATGGTCCAATAACTGTTGAGTCAGTGAGTCAGTATGAGACCTGGTCTGACTGAGAATGTGGCGGATGCTAGAGCCTGTAATACCCTGATTTCTGGTATTTTTTTTCTTAACATCTTCCTAGACGCGGCTTAACTCTACTTTTACTCCACAGTATGATGTCATGCTAGGTAGAGCGGAAAAACTTGGAAAAAAAGGTCACACCCTTTGACAGAGAACACATGAATAAATCCTTACGTATTAAACCTTTCAACGACTTTTGTAAAACACAACTTTTTTAAATATTTGATTTTAATCTAGAATTTTCTAACATTTATCAGGAAAGTGACAAGTGACCCCCTCTGATGAAAATCAAGTCTTTGTTATCATGTCCATATGGTGTTTTTATATAATACAAATCAAATCATGAGCGAAATAATCCGTCATTGCCAATATTTCTGCCTCGGAACTGCAGTGAACCAATGTCTCATAAAAACAGATTCAGACAGCCAGGGTTTCATTAGCATTAGCATTAGCATTGGCACAACCATTAACACTGTGTCCGCCGCTGCCAGTTACAATCTGACAAACAACATAAACAAAAGATGCTAACTATGCTAACCGTTCTGCTACGTCTGGGTCTGACTAAGGCTCAAACAAGCGGCTGATGTTTCCTCTACTAACCATCTTGATCTGAACTGGTCTTTCACCAGTCAAGCCAGTGCAACCAGCAGTGGTGGGCGGGCACGAGGTATATTCCAGAATTTCTCAATGAGGAAGTAAGCGTAGATGTGCCTCAAGCTACCAGAGCGTTTTTTCTTAACTCTTCACATGTTAAACAAAATATTAATCATAGTATTTTTTTAAATAGTTTAAAACATGTCGGAGGGAACTTTTAAGATGGACTAGAGTGGATTCATTTGAGACAAAATATTAGACAGACATTAGTTTTGTTGTAAAATAGTACTTTTATTTTAAAAGCACAGGTGTTAAGTTTTAGCTGTGAAGTGAGCAGCATGAGAACATCATTTAAACAGTAATGTCAGAGGTAGATTGTTTTTTTTTCAATATCAACAATTATGTTCAAATTTAAAAACAATACTTCATGATGGGACGTGCTTTAGTTAGAATATTTATTTTGACCATAGTGATTAGGCAAATTAGACAGAAAACACATTAAAAAGAGAAAACTTTGAGATGTAATTTTTGCGTACAATGAGACAGTTCTTTGAAATGTACTGTAGCGTGTTGTTCCAGATGTGCAGAGCGACTGAAACCACCAGAAAGGCAAGACACCTGTTTCCAAAGCAGTGGTGATCTTGATCTATCATTATTTTTTTTTACTAAAGTATGTAAATATAGTAAACCAAAGACAAACTTCCCGTCCTTGATACCAGCTACAACCAGTGTTTTCCTTCTGATTAATACTGTACTTGCACTGGGCTTGTGTTTGACCTGTCAACAGTGTTGGATACTTCAAACTCTACGCTGATAGTTCTTTGGTAATTGGAAAGTATTACTGTTGGACTTTTTGAAAGCAGAACTTATGACGCGACAACCAGAACTACAACCATGTTTCTGCAGTTGAAATACAGGTTAAGTTGCTCATTTCCTGGAAAGCAACTAGTCATTGAACAAATAAATGGATGTCACCAGTGCTTGTATGAAAACAGATGTACTGATGTATAAACATTGTTATCAAATTGATACTTACTCCGTTTTATTCGAGGATGCCGTTGTATTTGACAGCTCCTCCGTGGATATAGTGATGAGATTGTATCACAGTTTATTCCAACAATACTGTGGAACAGAATTTATGTATCTTGCTGTCTGAGGCTACATATGCAAATATATATTTTCTATCCATCTGGGCAGTTGTATATACGTGGTACAATCCCTCCTTTAGGTGAAAACATCTGCTGGATTATGATTGCAGGCAAAAATGAAAGTCTAGTGGATCGTTGTATATTGTAATTGTTATATATTTAAAATTAACATACAGAATTGTAACTGCAGCCATTTAGTTAGTGATAAGGCCTGACCTACTCTATACTAAAATTTATTGCTGATAAGTCTCTCAGTTACTCTTGTACACCTGCAATTAGTTTTATCTTACCCCATTAAAATGATTCTATCTCTCTAGTTGTTGTCCAGTGGGTAAATTAGGTTTACCAAAAGCTACTTAGGTTTGTTTCTTTTAAACAGGAGTATTTTGGGATTTGGTGGCAGTTGATTGTGGGGGTTTTAGGATTTGCCACCCAAGTGATGCTCTCTGTCTCTCTCCATTGACTGCTTGCGTCTGTCAGTGTGGACAGGAGCTCACACTGTTTTCAGGGCAGGTGTCTGTGCCTTCCCAGCCGCTGCAGCCTGACACTTGATACTAAACTAATCTAGCTGACTTAAGGAACAGACTCTTTAAAGGGAAAAACTTCAGTAAAGCCTCTTTTGTCTGAGCCCCTGGATCTTCAGTTCTTTAGCTGCTACCTGGTCCGACTCTCTCTTCTTAGTTTCTCAGCACTGTTGCATTCGAGGTGATGCAGTTAATAGAGATGTGCCTACACTCTCTGAGTATATGGGTTAGGATGGCTAAACAGTATTTTACCAGGGAATTGTTTTTTCTTTTATTATAATCCACACCCTTAAGCCTATGAATAAGCTTTGTTCCATAAACAATTGTCTTGTTAGGATTGGTTTCAATATTGGTTTGTTATTGTCTTTTCTTTTTAATTGTGTAAGAGAAGCAGGTGATTTAAAAAGTTTAGGGTAGGGGCTGATTAACAGGCCCACTGCAGTTGATTGCAGCCTGAATTTCAGTTGCATTACACTTAGTTGTCAGTTTATCAGGTGCATCAAGCTTAAAGTAATCAAGTCTAATACAGCAATAAATCCTACTCTCACGAGGGTTGTGATGTTCAGTGTGTGTTGAAACTGTTATAGAAAGGTGTTTAAACTTCATGGTCATTTTGCAGGCTGCAGTTTGTCGTGCTGTTGAACTGTTTTGCGTTTTACATACAGGTGTGTCTATTATTTTGTGCATCCCATTTATATCAATGAGGGTAGGCTAAATAACAGAAACACCTCTCTGTATTAAACAGCATGACAAACTACAGCCTCCAAAGTGATCATACAGTTGAACATTTTATCATTATCAAAGGAGCGTTGGATTAGACTGCATTCGTTTTAGCTAGGTGTTCCTAATAAACTGACAACTGAGTGTGTGTAGCCAATGTACTATTGCATGTCTTTCCTACCGTCTTTGATTACAGCCACGGTTCTATATTTTACTACAGCCTCGCCCCAACACTGAGTACTCTAACTTCTTTTCAGATGCCAATGTTGTTTTAACATAATTAGAAGTTTGTCTAGCTAAACTAATTATCACCCGCAAAAGGTTTGGCAAGGCCTTCACTGAAGCCGGGGTACGTTGGGGGGGGGCATTGGATTGGGCTCTTTAAAGTGTTGATTTGCCTTTTGTAACAGGTTGACCTGTAGGCCCATGACCCCGGGGCCTGAGCAGGGTGTGGCTGGAGACACTGCCTTCGGTTCATAGTTGTGCTTAAGTTTTCAGACAGCTTTCAAATCATTCTGACCACAGGGCAGGAGTTTAAGCCCTGTGGCTCTGCAGTAATAGAAATGACTTGCACCCTGCTGACCAGTGACCTCCCTTGTCGTCAAGCATTGCAGCTAGGACTATCCACTAATGTTTACATCTGCAGCATTACTCCACTCCATATGCCTCTTAGATGATTAAAGAAAACCAGATCTACTTTCAGTTTCAAATGATTAATGTGCAAACCCACAGATTTTTGTCAGACATGTACTGACAAAAAGTAATAGTTGTAAATCAGAGCTTTTCTACGCACAATCCACTGGGTCTACATGTAGCAATTTTGGCTTCCCGTCTAAAATAAAATTAAAAAAAAAACAGCATAAATAAATGAAGCCAAATTACTCTTTAATTTATCAGGGCAGTTTTATTGAAGCTGTTGCATATGCAAAGAGAAGAGCCGGTGGTCAATGCTAGCACCGTTACAGTATCTCAGACACAATGCATGTTTCCAAAACAGATCTACAGCAGTCATCTCTGATAGGTACAAGCAATCTACAGGAGTCACATTGTGTTTCTGGAGGGCTCTGCATTAAGATTAGTTAACAGATGCGGAGGGGAGCCATTCTTATGCTAACTAGCTACTGCAGGTATAGCTGACACTCTCCCAACCCCGTACTACAGTTCTCACTCTGTGGCTCGCTGGTCTAATGATTTTTCTCTGTATTCATCTATTATATTTCGTTGATTGTTCTTATTAATTGATCGAATGTGTCCATTTGGAAAATTATTGGGTTATCATTCACCAATGAGGATGCATTAAATGCCTTGAATAGCTTGATTTAAATTACATCTTGCAGCTAGAAAGAATGGAAGATCAATACAGTTGAATATTTTTTATTTCGGTGAAAAAAATCTAAAGTTGAATTGATCTGTGTTTTCTGCTACCTAACAGAGATTGTCATATTTTGCACTGTAAGGAAACATGACGAAAATGTAAAAAAAAAACAAACAAAAAAAAAACCTAAAATGCAAGTATCTGATGAAAGCATTTAAAAATTTTGTTGAGGTCGATATTAAGCACTGCTAAGACGATAAAGTAATTCACTACTCAACTTTTACCTTTGAGGAGCTGTGCAGAGCTTCAAAGGAAGAGTTCTCCTGGAGATGGGTGTGGACTCAGGTATTGGACAGGTAGCTCCTTAGACCCTCCCCTCTCTTCCAGGTATATATGACCTTCCCATAGATTCCTATAGAAGCTTCTGCTTGTCCACTTTGCATCTGTAGTCCACATCACTCCTTTAGAGTGAGGAAAAGAGATTTGTGGAATCCTGGAGCCAGTGGAGCAAACAGCAGCAGCTCTGCTCAATCTCAGCGCCAACATGTTGTACCTGGAGACGGGGACCACGACATCTTACAGCGAGGTAAGACGGCGGAGGAGCTGTAATGGGGCATCAGCCATTGTGCCCACTCCTTTAGTTGGTTCCCCAGATCTCCAGTTCACACAGGAGAAAAAGGCCTTGTACTTTGGGATTAAAATTTTCTGTCAGTATCCTAAATGAAAGTTGGATTCATGTATATAATTTGTCACCTGATAGAGGGAACTTTTTGGTGTAACCAAGGGATTTAATGCTGATCAAGTAAAAGAAAATATATGGATAAACTAAAAATACGAATAGCCTGTTTTAATCAAGTAAGAACTGCGTAGGAGAACTTAACACGGGGAAGATGGTTTTACATTTTGTGTGTCTGTGTGTGTTTGCGTGCACATCTGTGTGTGTGTGTGTGTGTGTGTGTGTGTGTGTGTGAGCTGGGGAATGTAAACACCTGGAGAAGTTTTGAATATGTTCTTGTAAAATGGCTGCTGTCTGTCTGTCTGTCTGGACAATGAATTAGTCAGTTAATGTGATTTACTCTGAGTCTGGCTGTTGTTGATGATATTGTGTTTTATGTGGAACACACAAAAAAAAAAAATCAGACTTCCAAATGGTTTTGGAGGGTTTTGATTTTCTGCAGCACTAATCTTCTTTTATCAAAGAGGAAACTTGGAAACTCATGGAAAAGTTCTGGAAAATATAAAGAATAGAAAAGGGAACAGAAAAAACAGCATCATGTACTGTTTGTTATTTTAATGATCAGAGATTATTCTCATACTACGGCCGTGATTTATTAAATTAACGTTTAGAGAGCAGGATACTCGCGGGGTCAGTGGTTTTCATCTGCTCTTTGTGAACCAGGTGTCTGACATTTACATGAAATGTTCTTCTGTTCTTTCACAAACAAAACAAACCAAAAGTGGCAATTTTTTAATGCATCAATCTGCATAAAAAATTCTTAATTTGGGCAAAGAAAAAAAATCAGAGCTCCCATTCCCATTTTTCACTTTGAAGTGGTAAGCATCATGGTTGACGGATCTGTGTTTGCAGAACTTGATGGAAAACACTTAAAGGACACGAGAATTAAATATGAAAAGGAGTTTGTACTGAAATTTCTTTTTATTTCTTAAATTTCACAACATGGCATTATTCCGACTGTGGAAACTGGTTTCGCATCAATTAAATTTAACTGTAATGTAAAGAATTGGCCCTTTCAGGTTTACCGCGTATGAGAACAGATTTGTTTGCTAAAAACAACAACTGAACTGTCATAAAGTTTTATCTTTAAGAAATAGTCTTTTTTTTTTGCTTCGTCTTTTCTCTAGTTTGAGAATCGTCAGTGTCACTTCTTAGCTGCGGCTCTCGTTTTCCTTTGTCGACGGTTCTTTCAGTGAACCGCAGGGTTGTGCTTTTTGTGTTACCAGGCAAATCCTTAAGGAAAACTTAATGCAGAGCAAGTGAGCGGTGACAGATTCTCAGATTGCAGGTTGCAGATAGCAGGTGTGTCAGGTCACTGTCTTTTAAGTTGTTGAGCAGGGGGTCTTTAAGTGGTGTCCAGCTCAATCCCTCCAGTGTGTGAGGTATCAGGTTCCCCCCGTCCCCAGTCTCCCGGGAGCCGCTGCAGCCATTAGAATGCGGCTGGCCAAGCGCTGCTGTTTAGTCCGGGATCGTAATTGCTTTAATGGTGTGTTGATGTAGATACAATCACCTGCTCTGCCCACCCCAGCAGGTATAAGGTGTAGATAGACCCCCACCCAGCCCCACCTCAACCCCCAACCCTAATTAGCCTTTAATGCCTCCCTCCCCTGTGGTCACTCATCACAGTCCCCTAGATGCTCTTATGTGCTGGCCCTAGGTACATGGAGGGGGTCACCAGAGAGCCTGGAATGGGAACTATTCCCCCCTCAGGCCGGGTCTGCTCCGGTTCCTGTCATCTCTTGGTCGTTCGGGCTCTGGCTTTATCAGTGCTCACACTTTGTGACCACAGTAGCAGCAACTGGAGCCTGTGTGTATTTTATCTGTTCGGATGTAAATTATCTTATCTTTAGTTTTTATCGTTTCCAGTTCTCTAATGAAAAACAAATTCCCAGTTTATGCAACTGTTCGGTTTCCATGGTGCTCTGGAGGACTACTCTTATGTCTGCAGACAGAAAGTATTTTGTGGTACATGTTCTGCTTGCAGTGTTCACAAAGATCAGAGCATCTCTGCTGCCTTGTTACACTGCTGTTGTTGATAATTAAATTAATTAGCAATCAAAATCATAACCTCTTGGAGACGTCACAGACATTCATTCATTCAGGAGCACAGAAAAGTCAAGTAAGAAATACACCTAAGATTTTAGTGCAGTCATTTGGTCATTGGCATAGCAATAAATACAAGACAAGGAATAATTTGAATGTGTTAGTATGCCATACCAAATGCCTCTGTGTTGGCATTGGCAGTAACTTTTAAATTAACGCTGACATGTGTATTTAAAATATGTCTGATATGTGTTCTGGATAATTCAGATTCCTACATTGTAATCAACAGGCCATCACCCTGAAGGTCAACAGGCTCCTTTTCCTGTTGGTTTGAAATGCTGAGCACAGGATTTATCTCGAACAAAGAAATGAGCTTGAAGGCCTCGAACAGACATCGCAAGCTTTCAAAGACTTTATTAAAGGCTGCTGAGGATGTCAAGGCCGCTGATTTATCGCGCTCTTGCTTAGCAGCCTGACCTCCCAAAGGCCTAAACAGCGTTGGCTATAAACAGAAGGAATTTTTAAGAGCAGCTAAAGTGGTTATTAAATGGTTGCTATATTATAGTGGAATAAGATCTGATTAAAGGAAACGAAGAGAAAGACCTGAAACTCCTTCTCACAACCTGTTTAAAAGCTTATATCTCACTTCCAGTCAATTAAACATTAAAACATGATGAGTTTAGGTGACACTCTCTGGGCCTCACTATCTGGTCAATTATGGCTTTACCCTCATTCCTCAACTTTGATCCTTATATTCATTTAGACCATGAAACGCATTACCCAGGGCCCTGTATTTAATGTTAAGTATTCTGTGTCAGGGACTCTGCTTTATGTCCCTGCTTTAATCTGTTTGGTCTTTGGCCAGCATCCACCTTTACTCTAGAATAATTATTTGACATTGATAATTGGTGCCTGTCACATTAACCTTTGCAGCTGCCAGCAGCAGGTACTGGGGGTGGGGGTGGTTGTGTCATCTCTGAATGGCTGAGCGCCTCGATGCAAACGGAGTGAATTGCGCCATAATTCAAAAGAATCGCTTACTCGATATCTTGATCAATGACTCCCTGCGTACGGGAAAACACTGTGCAAACAGGAGATTGTGTCACTCACAGTGTTATTTCCCGTGCAAACAAAAGGAACATTTATCCTGCTTTTCATTCACTTTGGCTAAAAACAATAAATACAAATTCCCGGGGAACTGAGCCTCTGTTATTGTTACTCACACCAGTTTGGACCATACCCATCTTTTCCTTGTGTGAGATCAGATGCACAGGGACAGTCTTCAGCCCACTGAGTTTAACCCTTTATAATACACGTGTGTAATTAGTCCATTGTAAGGGAGCGTGTGTTGGGGGAAGCCTCTCCTTGCCAAAGGCTGGAGGGTTTCCACCAGATAGGAGTTTTTTTTTTGTTTTTTTTTTTCTTTCTTTCTTTCTCAGTGCATGTGTGTGTGTGCTCCCATTCACAAAACACTTGTCTCCCAACACCTGCATGCCCAGCATAATTGTTCTCCATACAAGCTCTCATAAGCCCTGGTGTCATTGTTTGCTGGGGGTTAAGCAGCCTTGCGCCGCACACACAGTGACCCTCATTCAAGCAGTTAGCTCCCCTCTGGCGCTGTTACACAAGTACGCTGAGGTTGACTTGAATGACCTCTTTCAGGTGTGTCTGTCAGACTATATGAGTCTGTCTGCTCATGTGGATTTGTTGGTAATAAAGCAGTAAGATTGCTTCATAAGTGACTACCTTAATTAATACCTATATAGCCCAGCTCGTCTGCTTTTTGTCATCTGGCACACCACTAACACCTGGCAGTGCAATGGGTGTGAGCTGGACAGCTGTGGTCAGCCGTGCTTGAAATAAACAAGAGGCCCTGGAGAGATTAATGGCTGTCTAAAGAGCGAGAGCCATGGCACCTCGTCCAGGAATGTGCCGTTTATAAATGGAAAGGAATGGGGTGAATGGCAAGCAGAGCAAGCAGGAAGGGACTGGCTTTGACCCAGGCGTATTCACCATCCTGTTTAAAGACAGACATTTTAATTCCATTCCTCCTGTCTGAATAGTTTTGGCTAAAGGAGAAGGGAATCAGAAGGCAAGGTGGTACAGGTTGTGGCAGGACATTGATCAAAAACAAGTAAGCAAAGGCTCAGCTGGTAATTTCAATAAAATCAGTTTTGTATTTCTATCATATAGACATTTCTGAGGCCAATTTTGGCCGGAGTGTTAGCATGTTGGTTCAGGAAGGAGCTGGACCATAAACACAACACCAGGAAAGACGGTTTATGTTACTCTGCTTTATCATGAATCTTTTTTTTTTTCTTCTTCTTCTTTTGAAACCAGATCTCTTCTTCCTGTAGCGTACTGTCTTCAGATTTCACCAGGTTGAATCTATGTTTATGTGCTTATTTTCTCGTGTTCTCTACTGAACTGTAAACACAATTCAAAGTTCATGGCAGTAATTTTTAACTTAAAATGCTTGTTTCCTTTTAAAGTATATCATCGTCTTACCTGAAACTGTGTGGTGTTATTGGTGTAATATAATATTGTAACACCTGTTGCTTTCAGTTCATTCTGGCCAGATTTATTTTAAATTGCGTCTTGTCTGAAGTCATTGAAATTCTGCTGTAATGACTGAAAACATTTGTCGTTGCTCCCCTCTCCCCCCACCCCCTCCATTTTGTCTCCAGTCACAGTATACAAACCTGGGGCTCCTGAACAGCATGGATCAGAACATTCAGAACGGCGGCTCGACCTCGACCAGCCCCTACAACAACGACCACGCACAGAACAACGTGACAGCCCCATCACCCTACGCCCAGCCCAGCTCCACCTTTGATGCCCTCTCTCCCTCACCGGCCATCCCATCCAACACAGATTACGCTGGACCTCACACTTTTGATGTGTCCTTCCAGCAGTCTAGTACAGCAAAGTCTGCCACCTGGACGGTAAGAAGCTTATTTGTCCGAATAGTTTGTGCAGTATTTGCAAAAAATCTTAACGTTGCATGATGTATCCGTGATGGATCCACCGACCACAATCTCAAAAAGCTCATTAATTATCATCTCATAACTAATTTGTTTAATCTGAAAAAATAAACAGTGTAAAAATAACAATTGGACTATTTCCTGGTTTATAGCAGTTGCAGACATGGCAAATTGTTGTTTTTACACTTTGTTTAAAAAAAAAAACATCCTTTTACAGTATTTAATCTACAGACACAAGAGTGGTAATGATCTTCCCATCTAACTTTTAGCAAGGCAGTAAATAAACACAAAATATAACTTTTCCTTTAAACAATATTTATTAAAAAAAAAAACACACACACATCTCCCATGAGTCATGTTTCTGGTAAGTTGTCAATCACAGTGGACTGGAAATTCAACTGTAACTATATTGTGTGGTTTATACTGTATGTCTGAGTCATATACACACACACATATTAATGTGCTAGCTGTCATCTTAACATCATCGTGTGAATCAGTGGTTTTTTCAGACCTGGAGGATAAAGAGACACTTTTACCCATGAACTCCTTATCTGACAATCTGTGCTCTAGGCAGATTTGGGTGCACATCGTTTGAAAGTTCTGAGTTACAAAACTACATCTGGCGAGGAAGAATGCCACTTGAGATGTATAGTTTCAAATCATGACTGAACCCCAGGTCTTTCTTGGTAAGACTCAGACATCACACTTCACTCGCTGAAAGAAGAGGAAACTCAGCAGGATCTCACTATATAGACTGCCACTATGAGAGACAGTCACATTAACCAAAGTCTTATTAATCTTTTAAATGTAATCCTAGCTTTATAAATTATAAAATACCATATATTCCTCTTACACACTTTTACTTGGCTCCTGGTGACTGTTTCGTAATCCAGTTCACGCACAACTTGGGCAAAGTTCACTGGTACTTTGTTGATGACAGAGGTAAACAGACTTCACAGTTGGTCCAGGTGTGGTGATGCCCTGTGCAGCTAGATGTCACCATGTGATGCTCCGTAAACCCACACAACCAGCTCCTCCTGCTCTGTCATTATGCATGACAAAGCATAGGGACAGCTGTTGCATGGGAGCCCCACCTGCTTGGTTGTTTACGTGTGTAATCTGCACAGCTCTGTGCAGACACTGTAACAGCCCTGGAAACTTCAGTGTATTAATGCACCCGAGCGGACGACGTGGGTGACGGGTTTTTGTCCCTCCGTGTGCGACGTTTTGTTTTCGAGATATTTGTTGATCAGAAAGACGGGACAGGATGGAGCCTTTCAGCCAACAGGGGTCGCTGACCAAATCAGAATCAGGATGTGAAAATTATGAAGCATCATGTGACATGTCGGCCATTACATAATGGACCTGCATTATGGCGAATTATTGTCAAGTGGCAACTTTGGTGACAACATTTCCATTGGGAATGTTCATTGGAAAAAGTCTATTGTTTGTGTAACACAAGTCATACATGTCAAATGTGTCTAGAGGGACTGTTGAAAAACCTGCTGAGCTCAACGCAGCGACTTTAATACACTCTTTCTTCCAACTAAACCGGCTGAACTCAGGGAGTGCTCTGCGATCTCACCTTAGTCCTTGGCCACGCCAAGTGTGGGATTGTGACATTCACCCAATTCCCAGACTGCCTCACTCATCCCTCTTATTTTCACAGTCCAAAAAACAAAAGTGTTTGTCTGATGTGCAACCGTGGGGCTGTTAAGAGTGTGGTTTGTGAGAGACACGCCCCAAGGGCCTGAGCCACACTGGTTCAGGACACATCCACATCACAGACACTTTTAGTGCAACAGACTGTGTGTCCCACAGTCATAACACATGATGCAAGACTGGTTTGATTGGTCTGACTTAATATGGAAAAGTAGTGATCTGTTACCTATTATCACAGCACTGAGTGATGTGCATCTTCTTCTCTTCTTTGAAGATAAAAAAAACAAGTGAAAACTAAAAATATAACAAAAAGAAAATTAATTAAATTAAAAAAAATAAAGAGAAAAAATCTGTTAACTATGATAAACAGTGTCATTTTCCTGAGCTGCTCCCAATCTTTATGAGACTATTGAACCATCTGAAGGGAGTTCACTGTGCAAGCATCATTATGAAATGAAGTTAATGCACCTTTGAATAATAGACCATTTATTATGAAGTTAGTTTGTTGTGTTAATTAGTCTGAGTCACAGACGCTTGGTTTACTGGTTTCTATATTTTCTTTGTTCGTGTTTATGAAACATGATTTATCTAATAACAGTGAAACAGCATTAATACTATCTCAGATTTGTTTTCTCACTTATTGGCCAGGTTAGACGTCAGTGCGTCATCCACCAGTGACACTTTACGTCACTACAAAAGTGCTTTCAGTTACCAAAGAGTATTTGTCAGAATTTCGCCTTGTTTTCTGACACGGATGATCTTTCACAATAGAGAGTCAGAGTCAAGCAGCTATTCTAAAGAACAGTGATTACAGTGTTGGTTCCCATCTTGAAGGAGGCTCCCTCACCTGATCTCAGGAGATCTTTCTCAAAGCTCTCATAATCTCAACCCGATAGCTCGACTGCTGGACTGACGGACTGATGGCAGAGAGCCACTGAAGATGTCACCACCACAGCTTTGCTCTGTGCAAAGATCTGCTAATGCCCCCCTTTTGAAGGCCTGTGGGATCTTCCACGGGACTTAGTGGACTGTGTACTGTGCTTTTTGATGACTGTTCTTATGGAGACACACCTAATCCTTAACCCACACCTTAACTTCTTCCTGTCTAGGATGACTGTGACACACACAGAGAGAGAGAGAGAGAGAGAGGTACAACACGTCAACATTTCCCATAACTGCTCCTACACAGTTTCCTTGTTGGCTCTCTTGCAGTCTCCTCGTTGTTCCCTCCTTTATCATTTAGTTGGGAGAAAAACAATCGGCCAGGTCAGATGAGCGCACAGTTTACAGATGTTTCATCTTCTTTGCTTCACTAAATTAATGGAGTGTCGCAAAGAGGCAGCCATTGTTGGCAATTGATGCAACTATTGTGAGGCAAAAGATTGGTTGTGTTTGCCGTGTGTATGAACTGCCACCACATATAGTAGTCAAAGGAGAGGAATGTCATGGTTTGGGCTATCAGTGGGACGCTATAGAGCTCGGGGGGATTACAGTAATGGATTGAGGGCCTGTAGATAATACTTGTGTAAATACTGTGTGCCTCTTTCCTGAACCCTGTGCTCTTGGAGTGGGCTCTGTCTTTTTGAGAGAGTTAAGCTTGATGGTTGCATCTCACATTGCGCCGGAGGAGGAGGAGGAGAGCCCTTGAATGCTCAAAGAGAAGAGTGTTCTAGCGAAAGGCAGCAAGACACAGCTTGCCCCTGGAACATCTGCGGGCCCGTCCCACGCCTCACGAGATGGGGCTGAGACTTGTTTGTGTCAAGAAGCTTGTCACGACTCGCCCATCACAGGGAGACAAGCCCTGAAAGCTACAGATGGGAAAAGGTAGAAGGGAAATTTTTTTTAAAAAGGCAGAGTCAAAGGGTTTTTATGATATGGGCTATGGGATTTCTCCATAATTGTTGTGGAAAAGCCCATTCTCTTAGTTTAGATCACAAGATATATTTATTTTTTTACCCCTAACAAACTGCCTTATACAGATACCTGCTGCAGTGATTTACTGATCTGCAGAAAACAGGATCATGCTGTGGTTATAGAAATACAAAAAGCTATTCTGCTGTCACGAAGACAAGATGAGCACCCTGATTTTGGATCCACATCCTCACTGAGTTTGCAGAAGTCGTTGTTGTGTGATTACTGAACTTTAGAAAAACACAAACCTGTTTGCAGCTCTAACACTTCATCGAAGCAAAAGTAGATCAAGCGTAGTTTCCAAGTGATGAAGGTGTAGTTTTTCTTTTTAGTGAAAACAGTATGATAGTATATGACGAACTTTAGCTGCTCTGCATTTTAAATTCGGAGAATCAGGGTTTTTTTTTCTTCAGTTCTTTCCACCTGTTGGTTTTTATTTTCAGTTTCAAATCCAATGACCTCGGCTGGAGTTACAGTCATTTAGAGCAGTGGTGAAGAAGAGTTTGATTGGCTAAGCTTAAGAGTGACAGATACATATTAGACACTGGCTTCATAAACATGATGCTACATGTCAGTGTACAGGTTTACCTTGGGGCAGGTGTCACTGAGATTGGGTGGTCATGATTGGAGCTGATGACGACAATGTAACATTCATCATTTTTAGAGAGAGGTGATTATCGTCTCAAACTTTTAATTTACCACATATTCATTTTCTCCTGGGAAGTAGGCGTTTTACTTGTGTTTCAGAGAAAACAGGAGGAGAGAAAAACTCCTTTGCATTATTGTTGAATTGAACAGGTTTGGGAGAAGCTCTAGGCGTGACATGACATGTCAGGAATGAAGAAGACAAGACCAGAGGCGCCAAACAGTGCTTGTTTAAGGCCTGATGTTTGTCAGGACTTGACTTCTGCATGCGCCCGCAGCGCCTGTCAGGGAGAAAAGAACGCCACAGCTGTGGGCCTGCCTCAACCTGCGCTGCACGGGAAGTGTGTGTTTGTGTGTTCGAGTGCTGCATGTGTTAGAAAGTAATTGCACGCATGCAGCACTGTACAAGCATCAGAACAAATTATATGTTGCACACAGTAAGATTATTTTAAGAACATATTTTCATTATTACAGCGGTTCACAAACTGCAGAGGCAACCAACCTCTGTTCATGTGTTTTGTCCAGCAGAGGTGCACAGCAGCAGTCGCAGCAGGTCAAGTTTGTAAATACAGCTCCTGCAGGTCATTCATTATTTTTTAAAGCTTCACTGCCTCATGTGCCAGTTGAACAATGTGTCACGTGGTTCTTGCAAACACTAAAACAAATTTTCTTTTCAAACGATTGTGATTAAGCAGCTCTGTATTGTGCACTCTGTGTGCCTTGGCTGTGTAATTCACATTGTGACCAATGAAAGACTCATAATTACATGTTAACACCTGAGCACCGCACCCTGTGTGAGGCACTGAATCCCATCAGTCAACCGGGTGTCCTCCACCCTGAACAGTGTTAGCTTTAGCCGGGCACTGCTTTCAACAATCAGCAGCAGCTCCTGCTCTCACTGCTGAGCAAACACAGCACCAGCAGCACATAGTTGTGTGCTCAAAGATTGTAGCTTCAGGGCTGGGATGGTTCTCTTTGTATGTGTGTGTGCATGTGTGTGTGTGAGCGTGTGTGAGCGCGTGTGTGTGTGTGTGTGTGTGTGTGTGTGTGTGTGTGTGTGTGTGTGTGTGTGTGCGTGTTAGACAGTAGGATATGATCTACACAAACTTTGGTTTTCTGCCTTTAACATCTCTGATTAGATCTTGGTGTTTGGAGTTGTGTTGTTTTTGCCTTGAGCTACACAAAACCAGCACCCTGTAATTATTCAGAAGACTACATACTGACCCTTTACGCTGCACTTCTCTCTTTCTCTTTGCTTCATAATCTTCTGCTCTCTCTTTCTCTTTTGCTCGTACCCTGCGTCTCTCTGCTTGGCCTCTCCACCTCATTTAGCTGACTGACAGAGGCGTACGGGGAGTATCAGGTTAGGACCAACGGGACAACTACAAACATTCATCCTAGACTTTTTTTCTTTTCTTTTTTTTTTAAGACCTTTTGGAAAGCTGCTTTGATTTTTTTACCTCGCTCCTCGTGTTGACATACATGTCCCAGAGCTTGAACTGTGCTCATCAGTCAGTATATCATGTTAACTACATGTATTTATGCACAGATTGCAAATCAAAACACTTGATGCAGGTTTTATTTTATTTACAAGTTTAACAGTTAATATTATCATATCTTTCTATCAGTGGCACTATGTAGAGTTGTCAGGCCGTCCTGTGCATGTACAGTCTATAATGAGGTCACTTGAGGAAAGGAACGAAGCTGAGAATTTGGGTTATTATTATTAACTCGCCTGTATTAGTGGATCCCAGCTCTGCACAGCAGTAATGTGTGTAGTTTGTGAGCGGGTTTATGGGAAGGAGAGACGAGAAGGTACTGTTTTGGGTTTGTCCTGATGAAAGGAAAGGTTGTGCCTGGGGAGCAGAGTAGAAAATGTCTGTGCCAAGCTTGTGTAATATTTAAAGTCAGCGCAGACAGGTACTGGAATGAGCTCCTTTTCTTTGGAACCAAACTTAATAGAGGTGGAATTTTGTGTTGCATTGTTCTCGAACACAACCCCAAGCGGTTTTCACAATGTTCACTTTTCTTCTCTCAGAAATGAACCTGACAGGGAAAATTTTCCCCTCCACCGTCCACCCCCACCCACTGTCTTCTGCACACAGAGGATTTAAGGCTCTGCTTACACAGCAGTGATTTGAATGGTTTGTTTACACAGTTGGGTTCTGCCTATTAGTAACAATTCAGTCTTTCTGATGGCTTACTGGTTATCAATTCTAACTGTGCCAGGGATCAACATACATCCATTATTCATGACTCTTGGCTTTCAAACTTGAATGTGAGCCAGCGTGTGAGAGCAACCATCACATTTTGGCACCAGATGGATCAGACTCCTGTGATTAGTCCTTCACTCCTGTGCTAAACAGCTAAAATGAGCCATTTTCTTCGTATCCCACAAGATAAAGCGCACTCCACCTTATGCAGCGTTAGCATGCCAGCCTCTTAAGAAGCCCTGTTCTGTATGATGAGTGGCCATCATATGCTTTAGCAGAGCACTCCTCCCTTGAAGATGAAAGCCAGGCCCAGTTTAATTGCTGCTGGAGGGGTCCATTTTATGGCGCTCCTCGGAAGTCCCAGAGGCTGTCCGTGAGACATCTTTGAGGTTGTCCAATACACACTCTTAGAACCAAAATGTGTGTGTGTGTGTTTATTTAAGTAGGTCATAATCACAGTCTAGTCTTTAACCCCCTTTTGCTTCAGGGGAAACCAGAAGTGCCCAGCTCAGACAACAGGTGTTAGGCAGATCGATTTGTGCTTTTAAAATTTAGGCCTCATGAATAATATTTATGCAAATATTTTTTCCCTTTTTCAGTTTATCTGCACAGTCTAAACTTTTTGTCTTTTGTCTTGTTTTTGTTTTTTTTTATTTTCCAGTATTCAACAGACCTGAAGAAGTTATACTGCCAGATTGCCAAGACATGTCCCATTCAGATCAAAGTCCTGACCACCCCCCCACAGGGGGCTGTTATCAGAGCCATGCCTGTTTACAAGAAAGCCGAACACGTGACCGAAGTGGTGAAACGCTGCCCCAACCACGAGCTCAGCCGCGAGTTCAATGACGGTCAGTTCCCTTGATTAATTTAAAAAATGTACTCTCACTCATGTTTCACTTCAGTAATCGTTTTTGCACATTTAATGACATGACTCGTGTTGCTTTACAGGTCAGATCGCTCCTCCCAGCCATCTGATCCGCGTGGAAGGAAACAACCATGCCCAGTATGTGGAGGACTCCATCACTGGAAGACAGAGCGTATTAGTGCCTTACGAACCTCCCCAGGTGAGCTGTCTATCATCCCTGCTCAGTCAGCGACACCTCACCACCTCACTGTGACTCTGACAGATAGAGCTGCGACAGACTCTCGTGTCCAGCTGCTCAGTCCTGACACGCTGCAACTGCTGCCCCCAAAAACACCTCAGTACAAAACTAGTTCATCTCCCTGCCAGCCTCTGTCCAACAGTTATTTTTCTGCTATATTTTATTATATTTTGCTGCTATTTTAGACCCATTCTGTAGATCATAAAGTTATGACATAACATTAAAAGCCAAGTTGCATCAGCTGATTAATATGATCTCATTTAATTGTAGTTCAAATATCCTTTAAAGCTTGAACTCCTCTTTAGAAGGCAGTGTGTTAGAAGCTAATAAAATGTGACAGCTATCAGGAAGGACCCTGAACCCTGGATTGAACACCTGAAATCATAAGCCTATGTATATTTTATATATGTCATGAAAGAAAAGAGCCAAAAAGCAAAAGAAAAATGCAACCATTGTAATGCAGTTGTAACTTAACAGGGTTAACACAGGTAGATTTCTGCAGGTGAAACCTCTTTATTGAAGATCTAACCAGGTTAATAATAATGGGGCTTTTACAAACCAGTTTATTTCTTCTACCTGTTTTTCTGTCCGTGTCGCCGAGCGTTGTCACTCACCTTCATTCGCTCGCCTCCTCAGGTGGGGACAGAATTCACCACAATCTTGTACAACTTCATGTGCAACTCGAGCTGCGTGGGTGGAATGAACAGACGCCCGATTCTCATCATCGTCACTCTGGAAACCAGAGAGTAAGAGACGCTATCATCATCATCATCATCATCATCCTCATCCTCAGTATTTGCCAGTGGATTGTTTGTGACCGAGGTTCTGCCTGGTGTGTGTCCCTGTCTTCTCCCAGTGGTCAGGTATTAGGCCGCCGGTGCTTCGAGGCCAGGATCTGCGCCTGCCCGGGCAGAGACCGCAAGGCGGATGAGGACAGCATCCGCAAGCAGCACGTAACGGACGCCACAAAGAGCAGTGAGGGTACGAAACGCCGTAAGTAGCGGTGGGGCTGGTGATGGGCTGACGAGCTTTGGTCTTACCTGACATGCTGCCAGTGTCGAGGACCCTCAACCGCTGCACTCGCTAACACTCGGTGCTTAGTGAATGCTGCCAATCTCTCTGCTACTTTCCCCCGCTCGTTTTCCTCCTGCTCTGGCTTAGGCTAACTCCTCAGCACATGGCAGTTGTACTCACGTGTTTCTCTCTTCTTTTCAGCCTTCCGCCAGGTTTCCCATGGCATCCAGATGTCCACTATCAAGAAGAGAAGATCTACAGATGAGGAGGTTTTTTGTTTGCCTGTAAGTGTCATTTTGCGGCTGGAGCTGCTTTAAAACATTGTTCTGAGTGAGCGTGTCTTGCCCTGCTTACTGACCGCCGTCTTTTCTTTTTGTCTTTCTAGATCAAAGGTCGTGAAATTTATGAGATTTTGGTAAAAATCAAAGAGTCTCTGGAACTCATGCAGTTTCTTCCGCAACATACCATAGAATCATACCGGCAGCAGCAGCAAAATCTACTTCAGAAACAGTGAGTACCAGTAGAGATTTTTAATAAAGTTAATGCTTTTGTTCTCAGGCACAATATGAAAGACAGACCTACATTACTTGCAAGGTTCACCCTTAAAATTCAAGTGGGCTTGTTCCCTTGTGCTGTGACTACATTGCTTGTTTGTTTGCACTGAAGCTTTTACTTTGGATCAAAATTGTTTTTCTTTTGAATAAACTGCAGCGATTTAACTGACTAACCATGACTGACTTGTAGCTGCAAAAGTGGATTGCACTGATAAAGGCTATGCATGAGATTTCTTGATTCTATTTATTGCTTTCACTGAAGCATCGCAGCGAGGGAGTAAAAGCTGATGATAGTTTCTCTAAAATGGATGTTGTTCAGTGTTTCCCGGCAGCTGAGAATTTACCTAGAATTTGCTCAGTGCTGCCGACTTTAGAGGGTGAGCCTTGCATCAAGTAGAGCTGTTTTTTTTTCCCTCTCTGCTCTCTCATGGGATATGAGCCAAAGCTGATGAATCGTGACAAATGTACCTGGCTATGCTTTGTTAAGGAGAAGCTTCCAAAGATTCGTGGTAACGCCTTTGGGTGCTCTGCCAGGTTTGCACAACAGCACCCAACAAAATCCGTGCCTTAGCCTCAGCTATTCACTTCAGCATAATTAAAACTTTCTCAGACTCCAACTTTTTCTCGTCCACGCCCATTTCACTATAAGCTAAAAAGAAGAGATGGGTGTAAATGATAGTTTGACAGCCCTGTGATGATAATTATTGCTTATGTTATAATTTCCCATTAAGAGACTGGCAGACAGCCTCAAGGTGAGATAGTGCGAGCATTTGCTGTTTTTGACTTTGTTGTTGTTGTTACTGGCTACCTGTTGCTTTGTGACAGGCACTAAAATATTGGTCGTTATATAAATGTCACCAATAATCAACCACTAGACAGACCTTTAACAAAATAAAGATTCATTTCAGATTTTAGTGGATTTGTTTTGAGATATTTGTGTTTGGTTACTTTGCATGTTTTCCCTGTTTTTCTTTGTAAGATCCTCTCAGCCAACAGAGCGTGTCACTCTCTCCTGTAATTTCTAACTCCTCCAATGTTTCCCTCACAGCTTTTGAAATAAAAGGTTCTGTCAACAGTGAATGTTTCAGACCTTTTCTTTCCTCCCACTGCTATAATATCACATTCCAGTACTGAACTGCTGTGATCTGTGTCTGCATACTGCCATCTTCTGGACAGTGGTGTTAGTGCAGAACATTGACGTAGTGTTAAATTCCAGCTGTCTGTCCCACACAGTTCCTTGTGTGTGTATCTCTCTCCATCACTGTTGTTTTTCTTCCTGTAACATTTATTGAGCTGCTTTTCTCAACCTCTGGGCCTCTCTGGGGTCAGTCCTCTCTCCTCCTCCATCAGTGAGCCCTTATTTCTCCTCTCTCTCTCTCCTTTCTGGTTCCTCCCCTGCAGTCTGATAAAAACCCGTCTTGGTAGCCAGCTCCTGGAACCTGCAGGAGAGCAGAGGCGGCGCTGCAGCTCCTCCTGAACCTCTGCCCCACATTCCTCCTCCTCCTCCTCCTCCTCCTTCGATACACGGACCTCCTCTCTGTCTCCTTTTTATCAACTTTGATTTTTCTGATCTCCTAACTTTCTGCCTTTCCTGGGATTCTGCACTGAGGATGTGACACTGAAACTCTCTGTTTCTAAGATCTGTTGCTTGCTGCTGCAAAATCAGGGAGAAGCTCCTGTTCTCCTGTTCAGAGATTGTGCAAACTAAAGACAGCGTGTAGGTTGTAGCCCTACATGCTGGACAAAGTTGTTCTTTGTTTATCTACTGGCTCTGCTGAAGTTTTTCTTGAAATTCATAGATTATCATTTTTGCATGCATTATTTTTGTCCATCGAAATGATATATTTGAGGTTGCCTATTGTGATGACGTCCTCACTTTGTTCAGGTCATCCCTGTTTTATCATGTATCTGTAGCATAGAGTCTGTTTGTGAAACGTTCAGCCTTTTGTTCTGGCTGACGTTGGCCAGGAACCAAGCTTCAATGTTTGTTTTTCTACATGAAGAGCTTGTTCAACTGAATGTGTTTCGCCTTTGCATCATCATGAGAGCTGGACTCACAGAATCTATCTTGTGGGACTTTTGGGGGGAAGAGACTTTATTATTGAGAGAACTTTTTGCTAATGCTGGTCATGTTTTATAAAGTCACTGCAGGACAGTTTGTGTGTTTGTTTTTAACTTTCCTCAATAAAATGTCTTTTAATAGAAACTGCAGGTGTTCACTTTGTCATGTAGAGATGTGAGCATTTGACTCTGTCACCATTCTGTTTGAAACAGATCTTTTTGTTATTTTTTTGGCTGCTGCACTTTTGTCTGTCAGATTATAATAAATGGCTTTTTTTTTTTTTTGCTTGAACTCTGTCCTTTTACTGCTCTGCCATTTCATTAAAGAAACATGTGGTCAGCATTAAGAGGAAACCCTCAGAACTGACAGTTAATTACTGTAATAGTCTCTTATCGGTTATGTTCAGAACCAACGACCTTTTAATGAAAGTCTCATTTATATTTAACATTAAAAGGCCGACACAGACCGGGCCGGTTCACAAAGCTGAGCGATGTTGAAAGATGATGGTAGTAATGACCTGTAACCCCGTCTCTCCTGCCCCAGGACCTCGATGCCGTCTCAGCCCTCCTATGGCTCCAGCTCCCCAACTCACGGAAAAGTCAACAAGCTGCCCTCTGTCAGCCAGCTCATCAACCCCCAGCAGCGTAACACACTCACCCCATCCAGCATGTCTGGAGGCCTGACTGACAGTAAGTGTGGCCCTTTGTTTCTCTTCCTGTCTATCTCAGGCCGTACCCCCCTACCCCTCCAGTGGACCCGTCCCTCTGGGGCATATTGTATCCGTATAAGAACAGCGTGTCCGGGCAGGCAGGAGGGGATCTGAACAAACCCCCCCCCTCCTCCCAAACACACACACACACACACACACACACACACACACAGACACAGACACGGTCCATCAGAAAGCTTCCCCCTCAAAAAAGAATGTGATCTCTGCGAGACTGTCCCGCCGGACTTGTTATGATGCACTATGTGTCATGTCGACAGTAACCTCTGCATGCGCCCCCCTCCCCCTCCAAAAACATGTTTAAGTTGACGTTACATAATCTGGAAATCCCAGAGGAGTATAAGAAAGCTCACGGTAGCTCCTTTTGTCTCTGCAGTGACTCCCATGATGGGCACTCACATCCCCATGAACGCTGACATGAGTTCACTGAGCCCCACACATGCACTGCAGCCACAGCTACCCCTGGTGCCTTCCTCCCACTGTACCCCCCCTCCTCCATACCCCATGGACAGCAGCATCTCCAGGTACCTCATTAACCACGGTGGAAAACATCAACCTTTTTTTTTTTTTTTTCATTTTGAAAATTGCAGATTTACTTTCAAACATATGGAGGCCCAACGTGTTTAATATTAAATAAATAAACACATACGACATCATAAAATCAATAATTATGTGACTGAATAGAGTAAAATAGAAAAAAATCATAATAATTCTTAATTTCTTTCTTATTTTTCTAGTAAAACACTTTTTTAAATTCCCCTGTTTTTATTTCATAATGGCATTTTTCCTGACAGTGGTGTTGTCACCAGTCACTGTCCTGTTTAGCAACCTCAACAACTGCTGCCATAAATTAGCTCCTGTTAGCAGGAGTAACAACAGAGAAGCTGCTGCTGTAAATAAAAAATACACAGTCACAATCACTAACCTCCTTTAATTTAGCTGAAGAAGGCTGCACATGCTACCAAAGTTAGCATGAGTTATCTCAGTGGCGTCTTTGTTCTACACTGTGAGTCCGTCTCTTCGGTTGTTGTAGCCAACAGGAGCTAGCTCGTTAGCTGGCAGTTGTTGAGCTTGCTAAAAGAGAGGGGGCGGGCACTGATGACGAGTCTACTGTCATAGACTTGATGGAAAAATGCCATTATGAAATAAAAACAAACCTTGAAAAGGTTTCATTAATGAAAATTAACCATAAAACGACTACAAAACATTTCATAATAATGAGTTCTCTATTTTGTTCTTTATATTTTTTTACTTTGATTTATTCATGATTATTTGATATCATTTATTTATTTGATATCAAATGTTCACAAAGTCAGTGATTATTTTCAAGTCATTGAACGAGTTATTAAATGAATTCAACAAATTTGTGTGTATTTTTTGAATTTTATTAAATTATTTGCCTCAACTTAAAAGAACACATTTAGAATACATGTAGTAATAAAGAATAATGTAGTATCCCAGAATTAGTTCCCATGTTATGCTCAAAAGTAACTTTCTCCATGTCATCTTAAATCTATGATAAGTTTTGCTTTATATGCTAAATATTTAGACACCAGATGATTTCTTTATGTTTCCAGTAAAACTTTGTTCAGTATTAAATCACATCTTAAAAATCAAATGTAGAATTTGTTGATAAGTGCAGAGACCCAGTGCCAGTATGTGTTGTAAAATATATAATATGAACATTACTGAGATGAACAGGAGTCTGGTAGTTCCACCTGTAAACCTGGTCTCCTCTGTTCCTCCCTCAGCTTCCTTATACGGCTGGGCTGCTCAGGCTGCTTGGACTACTTCACAGCACAGGGCCTAACCAACATCTACCAGATTGAGAACTATAACATGGAGGTGAGCCCTTGCCTATCCAACTCGAGTCATTTGATGGGTTAGAGAGAAGAGTGGCTCCCCCTGCGAATACTAACGCTCCCCTGTGTAATGACCAATAGGACCTGTCCAGGCTGAAGATCCCTGCAGAGTTCCAGCACATCATCTGGAAGGGCATCATGGAGCACCGTCAGGCCATGGATTTTTCCCCACCTCCCCACATAGTGCGCACCACCAGTGGAGCCTCCAGCGTCAGCGTGGGCGCCTCTGAGGCCCGAGGCGAGCGCGTCATCGACGCCGTACGCTTCACCCTGCGCCAGACCATCTCCTTCCCGCCACGCGACGAGTGGTCCGACTTTTCCTTTGACCTGGATTCTCGCCGCAACAAACAGCAGCGCATCAAGGAGGAGGGAGAGTAAGACGACCTCTGTCTTGTTCTCAATGTTGCCATTTCCCATTTCATGCCTGCCATTGGAACATTTCATTCGAAAACCTGGTATTAGTGCGAATACTGCTGAGAACAAAATACATATTCACATAGAAATGCACTTATTTTCATTGTTGTCTGGTTCTCATTATCGCAGAGAAATGAATGGTGTTGGGCAAAGGTGCATTTTATTATGTTCTAATTTCTTGAGAGCACTTAAGAAATGCTGAGGATTTCAAGATTGCTTTAAGGGTTTTGTTAAGTGTTCATGATGCATTCCCATGTTAAAGCATGACTGGAAACAAAACTTGCATTAAAGGGCTTATTAGAGCTTGTATTTCTACTATGGGCCATAGCAAACATGTATTTTAGTTTGTAATACTTCTAAGTTTTCACCTTTATGGTTGTACAAGTTAGTCAATGGTTTTTCATTTGTGGCGTAAGTCAGCATTGATTGTATACATTTCAAACATTTCCTGTCAGAAGTATTATGTCAGTTGATGGGCAATTTGTTTTCTGCTGTAACTTCTATATTTTTCTTTTCTTTTTTTTTTAATGTCTGTTGTGAGACCAATGCATCAACTTTTTGTGTCAGGTTGTGAAGTATTTGGCTGAAGTGGCAGATGTTCACTCATTTGATGTAGCCATATATAGACCTAATGCTCTTTACCCAGTGTTTTACAGCACAGAGATATAATGACTGATGTTTTGTTTTTTGTTTTGGTCTTTTTTTTTTTTGTTCTTGTTTTACTGCTGTGCAAAAGTGGTGGATTGCATTATAAGAGCAGGTTTTAGCTCATGCAGTGGATGCCTAGCACAAGTATTTTTTTTTTAATTCATGAACCATGTTTTGGTAGAGGTTTATTTCATTTGATAACTGGCCAAAACCTATGATATAAATGTGTATAAATTTGTATAGTTCTTTTTGTTTTGAAAGTCTCCCTAAAGAAAATGCATGATTTTCATCATGGAACAAATCGTACTGATGTGAATATTGCCTGGTGCTGCACCAACGAGATCAATGTTTGTATTAATTCAGTTCAAACAGTATGTGTGTATTGTGCATTATCCGTAGCCCACTCTCCGTAGTCCTCATTGTTAGAAAGCAGAAACATTTGCATTTTCATATTTTTGTACAATGTGTTGTAAATATGTTGCAATATACCAAGGGTATTTTGATATAAATTTGAAATAAATATCCATACTTGCTGTATTGCATGTTAATGCTCCTTTGTGTCAAGTTATTAAGAGTTCATTGAAATATTAACTCGTTTTATTTTACAAACACTGAGGTCAAACTGGTGAAACAGCCACAGACAACAAACCCTGCATTTCATTACAGAGATTACTGACAGACTTAATAACATGTAAGAAATAATCACAGTGGGTTCATGCATGAAGTATAATTCTTGCCAGTTTAAGGGGTATTTCCTAATTTCATTGTCCTGCTTGTGCTGAGTGTAAATGTATGTTGATGTTTGTGAGCTCGTTCTTCATTAGCCGATGCTGCATAAACACTGTTAACGCTTTGTGTGTTTTATTGTCCCACTGAACGAAGACGTGCAATTCAATTCAAACCGTCAGTTTGTCCCATTATCCAACTTATACAATAAAAAATTGAACAAGGCGATTGAGAGCCGGAAACAGAAGCAGCTCGTCTTCAAAGTAAAGGTTGTGCGTTTTGAACAAACGTGCTGGTTTGGCAGTTAATCTAAGGAGAGTTTAACCAAATAAATAAATAAACAAACTGTCTAAAATTATTAACACAATTCATAACTGTTATCGGTGTTTAACTGATAGCCCACAACTGATCGGGAATACATTTTCAATGAACACTGGAATTATTATAGAGTCTTACGATTCATGTATGTCATCAATTTATTAATTTGATTAAGGTTACTTAATCTGTTGGGTGAACATTAAAGGCTACATATATATATATATATGTATACAGCACTCGTATACACACACATACACAAATTGCGGTGTGCAGGTTACCGGTGGAGAGAAAGACAGTTATACAACAGTTAGTTCCGACCAACAAGTAATTTGATTGGACGAGAGGCATCTCCATGAGTATATCTATAGAGTACAAGAGCACTGGGACTTTTCACTACATGTATCACTCCGCTTCACAGGTGTGCTAATCAGCGGCTAATTAACGGTCGTCATCAACGTTAGATTGTGACAATCTTTGCAAAAATGAAAATATTTCTAGAAATAACGTTTGAATTAAATGATGTCTGCTCGTCAGAAGAGGATGAAGGTAAGAAACCTGGATACTTCAGCCCACAACTGAGGTAACGTGTAGAGAAGTCAGCTAGTGTGCACTAGGTTTAGGAAAATGTAAATGTGTTGCTTAGCAACAGTCCAGTTGCGGAACAATTTGTGTCTGCGTTGTTGTCAAATAAATGATAAAATAAACAAACAAATCGTAATCCGTTGTTGCTTATTTAAATAATATGGCGGTCGTACAACTGTTGTAGAAAAGCAGCTTCACACGAGACGGAGTGATGTACTGAATATCAGCTGTACTCAGTATCTCAGGACCGAATCACAGCCGTGCTGATTTTCAGTACATCACTCCCTCCCTTAAATATACAATATCTAGTGCAAAGAAAAGTTCCTGCAAACAAAAAACTTGACGGTGACAACAACAGAGAACAAATAATTAATGTAGGCATTTTTCTTTTATTTGCTGATCCTTCAAGCTGACACTAGGGGGCGTAACTGAGCCCACAGCCGTGGTGACTGAGGCTACAGTGAAGTCTCTTACAGACTCGAGACGTGACGAGATGAAACATGTTGACTCTTCCTTCTACCTTTATTTCTCCTGAGCACCAAATTTAACAGACGTGTAACTTATCAGTTATTCTTGTTACTGTAGGCCGCTAATGTATATCTAGGCTATTTACACACAACAGAAATGTGAGTGCGTGCGTGCACACACAAACACACACTCACACACAGATACAGTAAATACTCATTCACTTACATTATTTACATTTTCAGAAAAATAAGCATCTTTTTACATTCTGTTACATTTTATACAGACTGAGAGAAACAATGTGATCAGTCTGTGTGGGAGGTTATTCGACTTCGGCCACGTGAGCCACCTCCACCTCCATGGTCTGGATCACCTCGGGCGCTTCCTCCAGTTTCCCGCCTGTGAGGGCCTGCTGGGCCAGGACGTAGTTCACCACCTGCATGATGCCCTGATCTGAGAGCGTGGCCACGGAGCCGTCGGTCACAGCCTGAACAGCCTGCACGGCCTCCACGGCCTCCACCGTCTCCTCCGTGATCAGCACCGTCTCTATCTCCTCTGAGGGCGGCTGCTGGGCGGGGCGGAGCTCAGGAGGCAGGTCGGACGCCAGGATGCTGACGGCGTGCTCCACCTGGGTGCCCTGGTTGTGGAACTGGAGGGTGTCTTTCTCCAGCATGATCTTGCCGGGGAGGTTGTCGCTGTGGTACTTGGCCATGTGTTTACGCAGAGTGCGTGCATCGATGTGGGCCTCCTGGCACATGGGGCACACGTACGGCCGCTCCCCCGTGTGCGTGCGGACGTGACGCTTTAGAGAGCGGGCGTCGGCCCAGGCAACGCCACAAGTCAGACACTCAAATGGCTTCACTCCTGAAGAGAGGGGACAAAAAAAAAAAAAAAACATCAGCACCGTAACAACAAAGTCATATGAACGATCCCACACACACACACACACAGTCAGACTCTCACCCTGGTGGTTGTTGATGTGGCGTCGATACTCTCGGAGCTGAGTGAACTTCCTGCCACACTGCTCACACTCCCTCTCCAGGTTCTGCTTGACTCGGCCTTTCTTCCCGTGCGTGGCCTTTTTAACGTGCCTCCTGAACAGAGCCTTCTCAAAGAACTCCTTCCCACACACGTTACACCTGAGCAAGACACATCCACACGTTTAATACGCCGCCGTGTTGGCGCAAGCAGAATGTGGTGCGTCAGGTCTGAGAGACTTACTTGAAGGGCTCGGCCACGCTGTGGGACTTGACGTGGGAGTACCAGTCCTTCTTCCAGCTGTAGCACTTCCCACACACCTGGCACTGGAAGGGCTTCAGGCCCATGTGTTTATTCATGTGCTGCTGGAGATCTTTTGCTTCATAGAACCTCTTATCGCAGCTGCAGGAGGGATGAAGTGGAGTGAGTAAAATATATTTAAAGCTCACCTCGGCTCCTGTGAAGACTGAGCGGTTACTCACTGAGCACAGGCGTATGGACGGACGTCGGGTTTGGGCTGGTGCTTCTTCAGGTGTTTGCTCAGAGCCGAGGCTCGATGAAAAGTTGCTCCGCACGTGTTGCAGAGGTACTTTGATTCACCTGTGCATGTAGTTTATGGTGAACAGGGAAAACAACTTCATGTTATTGGTTTAATTTATGCTCCTATCTGAGCCGTTCGCTTGGAATTTAAAGGCTCAGTTCGCGTACATTATATAAAAACGTTCATCACTTCAGCGTTAAAGTTCAGTTCAAGCAGGAGAGCAGTAGTTACTCTTAAGGACAAAAGCATTGTTGCACTTTCAAGCCTTTGTTTTTACTTTGAAAGTATCATCAGGAGCAAATAAACCTTTGTCAAGGTCCAGACACCAGCTTTATCTCACAGCGATGAGTCATGAGAACAAAGTGAAATGATTCACAGAAGAAATGTACTTTAGTTGAAGGCTCCAGAAAAAAAAAAAAAGCTACTAAAGTGACTGTGACGATTATTTTTTGCTTTCATCCAGCCGTGTAAAGAGTTTCAGCTTCATCTGTTTTCAGATCACGAGCTCTGAACTCCTTCCACGATACAAAGGAGAGGGATGGAAGTTTTTTTAAAATGGTCACAGCTTTGAAATGTAACATCTGTCTGCAGAGGCTGTTGCTCTGGATAACTGACGGCACATTTCCTGCTGGAAGTTTCATGTCATTCGTTTGAATGCTGTGAGCAAAACAAACATATTCCAATCACCTCCACTGTGCTGGAAATCTCAAAGCTCCAGACAAATAAAAACCAAAACTACCCTCTCGTCGAGATACTGCATGAAAAATGTGTGGAACAATAACATTCATGTGTTTCTCTGCCTCAGTCTCAGTCCCTAAATCATATTTCTCTTTTAAATCAGGACAGAGAAATTTTTACAACTTGACCTACAAGAACAGACATATTATTAAACCACCAGCCAATCAGAAACAAGAACTTTCAGTGGCGCTGGTGTAACTGTTTGCTAATGTGTGAGAACAGTGTGTACGGACCTGTGTGGAGGCTGGTGTGCTCCTCCATGCTCCTCTTGCTCACGAACGACTTCTTACAGAACTCGCACTGGAACTGTTTGGTGACGTCGTGCAGCGCCCGGTGCATCTTCAGGCTGTGCTTGTGGGCGAACGTCTTGCCGCAGACCTTACAGGAGTGAGGACGCACGCCCGTGTGATTCAGCATGTGGATCCGCAGGGAGTACAGCTTCGGTAAGGTCTTCCCGCAGATGTCGCACACGAATTCTCTCTTGGTATAAGGCAGTGAAGTCTTGTCATCCAAACTGCTGTGCACCTTCCCCTCGGAGCCCTGCTCGACCGAGGATTTGGCGATGGGCGCTCGCTGGCTGCTGAGCTGCTTGTGTCGGGCGTGGTGGGCGCGGAGCGAGGTGGCGTACTGGAACTCCTTACTACACAGCTACGAGGACACGGGAACATCATGGTGAGAACCTGCTGAGAACATTACCAGTGAAACGTGACGCACTGACCAGCACATATACTTACATTGCACTTGTATCCGCGAGCCTTCTCGTGTTTTAGCGTGTGCATGATGAGGGAGTAGCGTCTTTGGAAGGACATGCCGCACTCGGAGCACGTGTGCTCTCCATCCACGGCGCTCTCTGCTGGGGGTTTATCCTGGCTGGGTCCAGTCTCTGGCTCTGCCGCCTTCGTCGCAGCCTCCTCTGCGTTGAGCTCTCCGGCTGCCGTTCCCTCCACGGCGCCGGCCTCTGGTTCAGCTCCAGATTCAGACACAGACGGTCCTTCAACTTGATTCTCCACTGGCTGCTTTGGTGGTCTTCCCCTCTTCCCAGGCCTCGGAGCCAGCTAAAAAGATATTTATCTATTTGAACAATTTTTCACTCTTAACAAAATGTGATGGAAAAATGTCAATTGCAATATAATGATGTACCTTAGGGGTGGTGGCTCGTGGTGGGGTTGAACTTTTCTTCCCCTCCTCTTCCTCCTCCAGCCCCATATGAAGCCGAGCATAACCGCCCTCAGCTATGGAGCGCTGCCGGAGTCGTCTTTTGTTGGGGTCATCTGACATCTCGTGCTTGTCTGCCTGACCTTCGTCAGCAGAGGGATCCTCCTCCTCCAGTGGTGCAAACTCCTCTACCTCCACCTCCTTCTTCACCTTGGCTGGACGCCCTCGTTTGCGTTTCTGTGGTGTAGGTGCTGATTCCACCTTCTCCTGAGGCGCTGCTACTGCTGCTGCTGCTGCTGCTGCTGCTGCTGCTTCAGCAGCGGCTACAGATGCGAGTTTGACGACCTCTGATGACGTCACTTTGTCAGGGTCCACATTAATAACAAAGGCTCCTGCTTCAGCGACCTGTGGCTGCTCCATCGCCAGGCAGGCTGACACCACAGCGAGGGACTCGCTGGCCCCGGCCTGTCCGCTGTGGGTGACCACAGTCATCGTCTCCCCCTCCATTCCCTCTGCACTGTGTGAGATAAGAGTGACAGTCTCTCCTGGCTCGGCCTGTCCGCTGTGAGCGAGCAGAGCCACGGCTTCATCCTGACCGGCCTCCCCATCATGTACTTTGTCTCCCTCGACAGCGTCAGCAACAACTGTCATCGGCTGCTGGATGAAGGTCTCTTTGGAGGGTTCAACAAAAGCCAAAGGCTCGCCTGTTACAGTAGCCACACCGCCCTGTGTGACCAACGCCCTGCCGTCACTCTGTATGGTCACCGTGTACGCAGCAGACTCGTCCTTTAAGCCTTCCTGAGAAGCCGACTGACTGGACACCACGGTGTGCACGTCTCCTCTTTGATACACCGTCAGCTTCTGTTCCTCCACCTGCTTATGCACAGACTCACAAATCTGCAACACCTCTGTCATCAGCAAATGCCGGGCGAGGTTGGCGATATCTGCCATAATGCAGAAATTAAAGGTAAGCATGGAAGTGTAGGCAAAGTCCAGCAGCGGGAGGAAGCTAGCTTTGGTGAAACCTGGAGGGAGAAGACTGAAGGTTAAAACTGAGACAATGAGCAGAGCATTCAGCAGAGAAATGAACAAACTGACGCTCACCAGAGAGGTCGACCACGGCTTCGTGTGTGGACACAGCCCCCTTCTCAAAGAAGAGCTCGTTGAAGTATTCGCTGCACGCTGCCAACACGGCCTTGTGAGCTCGGTACTCCTCTCCTTCAATCAGCAGCGTGATGTCACAGAAGTGATTGCTGAGACGCTGCTGGTTGAGTTTGTCCAACATGGTCTGGCTGTGTTTGGGCAGGAACTGATTCACCTCGCCCTTGCTGTCCACCTGGAAAGAGCGCACACAAGACTCCATCAACAAAACACTCGACTGTAGGTCAGTCAGTATCACACTGTTGTGGTTGTAAGGACTGAAATGACACTTCTGAGACTCACAAAGACCAGTTCATGCTTGGGCATCGTCTTTGCCAACTTGGATCTCAGATGAGAGGATGAGTCAGTGGAAAACAAACTATCATCTCCCTCCTCTTCCTCTTCTTCCTCCTCTTCCTCATCATTCACATTGGCAGCCGCCTTGCGTCTACCTGGTCGGGAAAAGAGTCGCGGTCCAGAGCCGTCATCAGCACTGCGCCGGCTTTGACACTGACCACACTCTCTGATGTGGTCTTTCACATTCTTCAGGATACCTGAGGGCGTCGGAGAGGGAACAAATCACTCGCAGCCGACAACCAGCCATCCTGTTTCCTGTTTTTAGAGGCTTTTGTGGTGCTGTTGTTGAATTGTAATGCATTACATTGGGAAGTTTTTCAATATTTTGTCCACCCTATTTATATCAATATGGGTAGGCTAAATCTTAGTGGGGCTTTAACTAAAAATTATTTCTATTTCGAAATTATTAGTTAGTTAATAATTTTATCTATAAGATATTAGAAAACAGCATAAAATGCCCATCAAAACGCCCCAAAACCTAAGTTGACAAATTGCTTGTTTTGTCTGATTTACACAAACTACAAAGATATTTAATCTACTATCATAGAAAACAAAGAAAACATGAATATATTCACATTTGAGGCGCTGAAACCAGTGGATTTGATTGCTTTAAATGCTAATATAATTGCCCTTTGTACAATTTTTCTTCCTGTCAAATTTTGTTCAGGAACAAAGGCCGTTTGAAAAGTGTAAATGGTGCATTCACGTGCAATCATGTAGTTTTCCGATGTTATTTAAATAACAACGTCTCCTCGTCTTTATACGTTGTTAAAATGAATTCTCAATGCAGCTCTGATTACAGATGCCCATAAAGCACTTGAACTAACCACTAGATGGAGACAGAGAGCAGCTGTGCTGGCTGGAGACGGGTGGTGTTCGTGTGTATTATGTTGCAGACTCATGTTTACATCGGTTCTCCGACTGATTTCGGTGACTGCCTCCCTCCTAGCCACGATACCGAGTCTCAGTGTCTTACCTCTCCACCAGTACTTCTGAGAGATGAACTCCCAGGTGAGTTGCTGATTGAGGTGCTCCCCTCCTTCCATAATGTGCGCCTCGCTGATAAGTTCCCTCCTCCGGCCGTCCTGCAGCACCACCTCCAGCTCCGTGAAATCATTCTGCCCCTTCAGTCGACGCTGGTAAAACAAAGTCCCGTTCCTCACGACGTAGCAAGTAGCCGCTTTTCGTATTTTTCTCTTGGTGTTACCGGGCGTCCCCGGCGCATATGGCTCCCGTTCATCAGTCAGATACCGAATGATGGCCAAGTAGCTTTCTTCACACGACATGTCTCAGCCGACCCGCGTTTTTCACAATTAGGGATTTCTCTCGAAGAGGAAGGTCCTCCTCGGACGTGTAAAATCGAGATACAGATTTTATACGCCGTTCAGGTGGGAGATCACATGAATTAGAAATGCCACAATAACATTTCAAAATGTTTCCAAAGGTGGAACTGCAGTTCGCAACCGTAAGGGTAGACTTGCCCGAACAGACAAAATGGCTGCTGCACAACCGGATATTACGTAAACAATGGCGGAAGCACACACTGGTAATTATCCACCACAAGATGGCGCCGCGTCCAAATTTATAACACCACAGTTTATTCATTTCTTCTTTCAGTCCTTTTATTTTTCAGTCATTGATTCATTTAATCATTATTATTTGAATTTCACCGTATTACTGACAATAATGTTTCTCAGTTTTATCCTAACTGATCCAGATAATGACGTATTTTAGTGCCTGGTTGGATTTTTTTTTAAGTTTTTTAAATTATACAGTACATATATCTTACTGTGGCATTCTACTAGCAATTAGCAGTAGTCCTTTAATTCACTCTGGGACTGTTGGTTTAGGTTTCAAATTTGAATAGACACTGTGGCAGGCACATGTTACACAAAGAGATGCTGTAGTAGCTAAAGTTAAATTGACTGTGGATGATGCTGTAACAGTAAATCATAGTTGCAATAGTTGAGTAAAAGTGAGAAACTTCTCTTCCAGTAACATGACTGTGTAAGTTTGTAACTTTTTACTTTCACTGAACTGTGAACCCCAGAAATTTGTCATTTCAGCCTCCAGCAGCTGTGCGGTTTGTTTTTCCTTTCTTATGCTGTATCAGTGCACACCCATACTACACCCATACTAACAGTATGCTTACACACGTGGTACAAGTTATGATTCAGGTTTAGTAGCTTAACCATCCTGCCAACAGAAGGACATGGTGGTCTTTTGCTTTGGGCTTGTCTGTATAGGTTGTTAATTAAATGTCAAACCAAAAGTAATTCACTCTGAACGCACGCAGTCAGTGAGGAGGCAAGCGGAGCAAGATGGCCATAAACTTAGCTCCTGTGTTACCTTTTAGAGAAGAGCTGTGTGAAGTCAAGTCAGCAGTTTACATTTCTTACCTCCTCAGCCTGTAATCCACCACATTGATCCTCAAATCCTTAGCTCATATTCTCCTTTTTGTTGTCCAAGTTTAAAATCCAAGGATGATGGAACATTTTCCATTGTTGGCCCCCAGCTGTGGAACACTTTACCTCTCACCAGCAGGTTTTTTCTCACTGTTAGCACTTTAAATCCTGTTCAAGACCCTTTTTACATTAGTTTGTCAGTCCACACAAACATTTGTTGTTTTAAAATACATTATTAATACTAATACTGTAGTATTACTACTAGTATAAATACTTATTCTAATAATAATAGTAATGTCTACTTCATTACCATTACACAAGGTTCTTTAGTGATCAAAATGGTGAGTAAAATGAGATGAGGTTTGATTCACTTAATGTATGAAAGTTTTTTTTTGTCTAATTATAGAAGCAAATTACTTGAAAAACACCATTCAGACTTTACACATAGATACACCATATTACAAACTCCACGTGTTTCCTTTATGTCCTTAAACACATAAAAAGCTTTTCAGCATAAATGTCTGGCAATCAAGAGATAATCAGAACTTGGCAGACGTGTAGATACTCTAACTTTCTGATGAGTCATATATATGTACACATTTCTTAGGTTAGCTTCACTTATGGGATAAACATCCCAAGTGTAACTTATCACCTCCTGCCTTCAGATAAAAGTCTTTTCAACCGGTCAGACATTTATAGGAAATGAGATTAAAGACATGAAGTTTTTAAGAGCAAATCATAGTTGAGTGTTTTCATACCTACATCTGATGCAGTGATGATGATGATGATGATGATGATGATACTTGTCTTTATTGAAACCTGAGAGGAAACTCGTTTTGTTTTCACCCACAGCAAACTTTGCTGCAAAGTCGGAGAGCAGAAATGTGCAGAAAACGATACCTTTGTAGGTGGTGGGGATTTTCCAATAAAAAGATGGTCCTTCCTACCCACCGTCTATGTCGGGTGAGTACCAACACAGCAGCTTGTCTTTGAGATGTTAGAGAAAATCTCTTGTTATTGTCATCAAGTTCCTCCTATCGCCTATGTCTTGTGTATTAGTCCTCCACAAGGCTCCAGCAGCTAATTATATAACCATCCTGAGTCCTAGCAAATGATTTCATTACTGATCATTTTTTCAATTAAGTGATTAATTGTTTAATAACAAGACAATCTACAGCCATGCTAGCAGCTCTGTGAGTCTGCACACAGCAGTGCTTTGAGCTAAATGCTAAGTGTAACATGCTAACATGCTAAAAATGACAATGTTAACATGCAGATGTTTAGCAGGTATAATGTTTACCTTGTTCACCATCTTAGTTTAACGTGTTAGCGTTGCTCACATTTGCTAATTGTTCCTGAATATAAAGTGCAGCTGAGATTCAAGGTGGAGTCGTTAGTCTTGCAGGTATTAAGTCAGAAATCATAGCAGCGGAAAAGTTTAAATTATAAAGGCACAAGAGGAAAAGACAGGAGGTCAGAAAAAAGAACCAGAACCAGAGAAATGTCTGGCATCTCTGCTCATTAAATGAACAATTGATCAGTTATCAGACTTACTGTTGACTGGTTTTCTGTCAGTTAACAAATCGAATAATCGACTACTTGTTCTAGCACTAATTGGCACAATTACAATTAACTTAAAGGACACATGACATTCAGTCAGCTCAGACACCTTCACTGTCTCACAAAAACAGTTTCAAGTTCCTTTTTTAATCACCAATATCAAATGACGGGTGGGAAAATGAATCAGTTCCACTTCTTCCATCTATTAGTCACGCACAGATGAGCTGAAAATAAATTACACTGCCTGCTCTGTTTCTGCTGAAACTCAAAGGACTAATGTGTCTGTGGGTGGCGCTATAGAGTTAGTTTATTCATTTCACCTCCTCACCACTGTGTCACATTCTCACAGAATTACTCTGATCTGGAGGGGGAGGGGGAGACACATCATTTGTTGCTCATCCATGTGTCACATACCAAACTAGCCGTCAAACACCGGTCAGTAATGTGTCTTACAACTGCATCCCAGCGTCCAGAGTTACACTGACTGACCAGTTAAAGTTCAGAACATTATATAAAATAACCTGTTTATCACTGTTTGGCCTCATTAATGAGAACTTAGCCACTTTTTTTGGAGAGGATGTGTTTATTTACTGTTCCTGGAGCTTTAAAGAAATATTCTCAGAGCTCTAGATAATGTGGAAGTAGCCGCCCTTATGCAATCCCTTCTCTGTCTGCTGTCTCAGAATCAGACAGATTTCCACCTGTTGTCACGTCTTGTCAGCCAAAGACTTCAAGCTGCTCTTTTCAGCTGCTTCAGAATCTGCCTTTGTGGCCTCAACTTAAACCTCTGGCCACAAATCTCTGACTCACTGAATAAACTGGTGGCTCAACACAACACTCAGCTCACCAAGAGTCTGCCTGTAACTGCAGCTTTTCGTTCACCCTCAGTTCCAACAAAAGTAAGTCAGAAACTCTTCCCTGCACATGCAAAGAAAAAAGTGTTGGGACTATTTGCTTATTTCAGGTCTTTGGTCATTCCTGTCTTGTTTAACTTCCCATACAGAGCTGGTTCCTCTTCCTATGAGGCAGAGATTTAATATGTTTATTCTCAGTTGCTGTTGGCAGGCACCTCAACACATGTTGCTGAGTGTTAACATGAACGTTGGGAAAGAAGTGATTTGCATTCTGTGTCAGAGGACGTTCGGCCATCGCTTTAACTAGTACGTCACAAATCGCTCGAATGTTGAATCTAACCTGGCGTGCCTTTCACATCCAAACAAAGACGCTCTCTGTTTAGCCCCACTGTCACCGTGCAGCCTGAAAGCTGCTCTGCACACTTTGCCACTTCCTCTTGCTGAGGTATCTGGTTCAGCATTCATTTCCTCCTCTCTTGAGGTATTGTTTGGTTTTATCCAGGTCTGTTGGTGCAAAGACAAAAAGCATTCATGACTCAAAAGAGGAGGGTAGGTGTGTGTTTCAGACAGGTAAAAAAAATAATAAATCAACGCGCTCTTTTGAGTCAATGGTCTTAGGCATATGCAAATAGGAGGGAAATTCAACGCCCACAGAGTTCAGCTCTACTAAAAGCTTAAAGGAATAGTCTGACAATTTCTGGAAATAAGCTTAATCACTTAATCATAAGAAGGTTAATGTCACAGTCACTGTTAGCTTAGCTTTGCATAAAGACTGGGAACAGGGGAGAACCAGGTAATATCTATTCACAGGTGAAAAATAAAACCTTTAAAAGAAATGTTATGACATTTTGGGAACATATCTATTTTAGATTTCTTAGAGGACTGATACCACTGTGACGCTAACACCAGCAGCTGGCTAACGTAGCTTAGCATACTGATCTGTGAGGGCTTAGTTTTGTTCGGTACCAAGAGCAGACACAGACACAGACTGATTTTAGGTGTGAGTTTATTGAGTCTATGGTTAGATAAAGGTATGAGAGGGGCACTGGTGATGGCAGGTAGAGGAGTGGAGGGAATGTCAGAGTCTTGCAGGTGGAGGAAAGGAGGGTGTGCATGCAATGCGAGATAACAGGTTAGCGGGAGGCACAAAGAAACACTCGACTATGTAAAGCTACCACTGAGCCAACTGAACAATATGTCAATGAGTGGAAGGAGAGCCGGGGCTCTTGAACTGCAGGTTAATGAGATGATTACTAACAGGTGTGGCGTGGTGCCAGGAGCCAGGTGAATGAAGCCATGCCCACAACACACACACACACCTACACACACACACACACGAGGGAGGAGGAAACAGAGGAAACGGGGGAAACACAGCAAAACCTGGTAACAAAGGGAACAAAATCAGCCTGCAAACACCTGTAAAGCTAACCAGTGTGAGTGGCCAGTGTAAAGCGAGAGCCAGGCTAGCTGTTTCCCCTTGTTCCTTGTCTTTATGCTAAGCTAACTTAGCTAGCTGCAAATGGTGGCTTCATATGTGGCCTAACTCCCAGCTAATCCAAAAATAGGCAAAGAGGTGGTGCGTGTGTGGAGCAGAGACTTCAATGAATGAAGGAAATTAGCGCTAGAGACTAAAACTGCTGTTGTACCAGGCTGTAAACATGTTTATTTCTGCTGTAAAGTTGGACATTTTAATATGGGAGTCAATGAGGATTGACTCGCTTTTGCAGCCAGACTCAAGTGGTCATTAGAAGAACAGCAGTTTTTGACACCTGAGTGTCGGCTTGGTTTTTCAGCCCTAGAGGTTGCTGCTTGGTAATATACAGACATGTGAATGGTGTTGATCTTCTCATCTAACTCTCAATAAGAAAACAAATAACATAACAAGCCAAAATTAAACCCAACTTGACATATTTACACTTTGGTTTTTTGTGCAAATTAAACAAAAATTAAAAAATACCTAACACCTTCAGAGGTGCTGACAGGTGTGAGTGTTTTTGTTATCTTCTATCAGGCTAGCTATTTCCCCCTGCTTCCAGTCTTTATGCTAAGCTAAGCTAACCGTCTCCTGGCTGTAGCTTCATATTTAGTGTATAGATATGAGAGTGTAATCAATCTTCTTTCCTAACTAGGGCAGCAATAATGATTTTTTTCATTATCCATTATATTAGTGATTTCTTTTGATTAATCAATTATGATGATGTAGTTGTCTGGTCTGTAAAACAGGTATTAATTTCCCGGCAGAAGGCCTCAAAGACCCGCAGATATTACCTATGATTAAACAGATTCACTAAACACTTGTTAACTTTTATTTCACATAATCTCTAAGTTTCCCTCGTCCATCATGACTGTGTCGTACTTCACCTACATCAGGTCTGTGTTTCAGTGTTTATTGTGATGTAAGTGATAATCTGCTTTGGTGCTGTGTCCACTCGCTACATGATGTTATGTTTCTGTCTCTAACGTCTCTGTTTTCATCACAGGTACCTCTTATATTGTCAGTGTCAACAGCCGTGAGGAGTGACCTGACCTGTATGCTCCACAGATTTAGGTACCACACAAAAGTCCCTTTGTCTGTCCTGTACTAATCTCTTATCAGCTTTTTATCTATGCATTATTCCACCTCTTAAGGTTTTGACAAGCGTCTTTGAGTTGGCTCTCTGGCGGTGTCTTATCTGAAAGCTTTGCCTTGACGTGATACATGTTTTGTGATTTTCATGTGTTTGATTTCCCACCAAACCCATTTTACTTTATCTTTATTTATTTATTTATTTACTTTTTATCGTGCGTGCATTTGTACTTATAGCTGCCATTTATTCCACCAATGCTTTTACGTGCTGCCCTCTTTTGTCTTTTCATTACCCACTTCGATGCTTTCTTCACTCTCTTCATCACTTTCATATTGAATCATAGAGAGGAACTTCACCCATAAAAGCCTCCCATAATTGCAGTTTATATGCTATCTCGCCACAGTTGTCCATTCTGAGTTGAAAGCCTACTGTACTCTTGGCACAAGTGGAATAACAACTCCCACTATTACTATCACTTGTTGTGGGATTTAATTGCATCCAGAGTGGATGTGTTGTAACAAACGTACGTTTTAATGCATTTATTCAACCACATCTGTCATGTAAAGCACATCCTAAGCGAGGCACAGATATAAACCATCCAAAAAGGTTTAACCTTGAAACGAGGGAGAGTAAACAGAGCCACAGGCATTTTACAGCAGAGAAATAGTACTGATCAGTACTATTGCCCCCATTACCCACATGGTCGGCCATTCGGCGTTTCGTCGTATATTTGCTGTTGAATCTTTTTCCACTCTCGGTTGAACCAAGCCAGTATTGACTGTACACAAAAGATTTTTTAAGAACAAAGGCTTTAAATTCTCTGCCATTTAGCCTCAAGCTAAAGTTTTGACCTTGATATAAAATGATCAGAACTCAGGCGTTGTGAATTTGAGATTGCATTTGCTGTCCATAAAAAGCATCTATTTGTTCATGTAGACTCCATCACAGTTGACAATGTTTACTCACAACCTTTCTCGGACAAAAGCAGGATAATTATATTTGTCCTGAATCGCAGACATACATCTACACTTGCATTATTTATCTCTATTACACTTTCATTGTGTATCAGACATAATCTGAAAAACAGAAAAGTGAAAATAAGTTGAAATGAAAATTTAAAAGATAAACTTGTATTGATTCCTGTTCAGTCGGCCAGTAAGATTCCCTGTCTTTCTAAAATCCAAAAAATCACTTGTCAACTCTTAACAGAGTTTTTATTATCATTTATCATTATTGATATTTTCCAGCTGAGTACTACAATGTCTATTTTTTATGCCGATGACATAATCTTATGCCATCGACTCTACTGCAAACCAGCCAGGTCTTATTTAAGTTACAGTGTTTCTGATGACCTCCAAAACCCTTTAATTACTTTAAACCTTGTTCTAAACTCTAAATACACAAAGTGCACAAAGCCATCTAACTAACTAGCAAAATCTACCTTAAATACTTTGATTCTTATACCAGAAATGAGCCTCATTTCAAATTTAGAAAAAATCATTGTACAATCCACTGTACTATCTAATCTGGCTCCCCATAGATATCCTGTTAAAGTCGTTACACCCAGTGGCTGGACTTGGAGTTGGGGGGAGGATGAGGGGGGTTGTGCTCAGGTAGGTAAAAGTGAGCCCAGATCTGTACTCTTAGTGACAGGTACACAGATAGGGCCAATAATGACGTGATCAATGTCCACACTGACTGTGGCTGCCCTTGTTCTCATGGTGTTACGAAGGATGGGGTGCTCACCAGCTGCACTTTTTAACCAACAGATGTCGCTGGTGAGGTTTCCAGTCATTATATGGGATGGATACCCTGTCTGTATCTAACCTTAAACTGAGCGCCGATTACCACAGTGCAACTCGATTCATTGCTCAAGACAGCCATCACATTCACTAACATCCTGGAGTCTCTGCTGGTTGCCTGGCAACTACTCAGAGCCAAGAAACAGCGGGGCACACAACCCTCAACTTTAACTGCAAATCGTCTTTTACTTCTTGTATGCTTCATTTTTTTCTGTGGATGAAATGAACAAATATATAATGTGTTCATTAGTGATCTTTAAAGGTGCTGGTAGTCAGACTTTGTTACCTTTGGACAGAGCCAAGCTAGCTGCTACCCCTATTTCCAGTCTTTGTGCTAAGCTAAGCTAACTGGCTGCTGGTTGTAGCTTTAAATTTTATGCAGAACTATGAGTGAGAAGTATCAATATTCTCATCTAACTGTGCCAAAAAACCTTTGCTTAACTAAACCCAGTCCTCTCTATCTGCCTATGCACTGCTAAATTGAACTTATACCCCCCCACATAAACACATGATGCACATGGAAGAGTGGGGGAAGTAAGCAAAGGACATTATGGATCTGAGGTTTACAGTAAATTTGTAATCTTGATTTGCTGCCGATTTGTAATCTACTATCTGTCCTGTAACACTAATGGTGCTGAACTGGAGCTCAAAGGCAGTCAGGAAGATCTTGTGTCTGACCCAGACTCCTGAGCGAGATAACAGTGTCTGTCTGTCTAAGGACAAACCCAGCTGGAGAACCAAGCAAGTGGAGACTGTCTTATCTGTCATTGTCTTGCTCTTGCTGTGCCCAAGGCCAGACATAGTGATAGAAAGCCCGCTACGGCTCTTCTGGCACCAGAGTACTTTTCCATTACACTCACCGCCTGAGGAGAATCTCTGTGCCAGCTGTAAACACGCCAGAGAAAAGCAGGAAAGGTGCAGGCACACCTGTAGATTAAAATTGGGCCCAGTAATAGAAGTGAGAGAAAGGTTTGTATCTCAATTCAATGCTTTTCTCAAATCCTTTTCAGAGCTGCTGAACACAGGGGGCGAAAGTCCAACGTGGAGGAAGGACACTGGCAATCTGCACAGTTTGTCAAGGAAACCAGGCTTTGCAACACAGAGGCCGTGAATGGACGATGATGATGTAAGAGCTCACAATCGCGGCTCTGCTTATGTCACCACTTTTACTTATCCTTCAGAGCTTTGTCGTCTGGCTGGCTAAGAGAGACTGACATTTTACGGGTATTTACTGCAAATTGGCTGTAATATAGCGGGTGAGCTTGTTTCTCGACAAGCTTTAAGAAGTCTTGGTGCTGAGGGAAAACAACAAGTCATGATCGTTGAGATGAGGGAAAAGAAGTTAGTTTAGTTAAACCTCACAGTGGGAGTTTTGAGGAAAATACACAACATTTTATCATCCAAAATAGTGTAATACATTAAGGGCTATGTGCTCATCAAACATCATCAGACTGGTGAGCACCCTGTGAAAAGGAGCCAATATAATTAATTAAAGTAAATCTAAAGTTTGCAAAACACGACAAAAGAAGAGCGAGACAACAGTAAATGCTAAAACATGCTAAGCCTAAAGGTGGCACAGGTAGAGAAGAGTTTTGAAGCCAATGAACTGACCTGCAGCATTTAAACTTTGCTAACATCCGCTAACATCAGTCACCATAAGCTACTGGTCACACCAGACCAAGTAAGGCCGCAGCAGAAAGACCCCACGATGTACTGAATGGAGAGAGATTGCAATTCAATGATTTATGAATTCAACTTTTGATTTTTGAAAGGAGGAAAGTGATATTTCTTCTTCCAACAGTTATAGACTTTAGGCTTTAAACAAACAAAAATGTAACAATGGCATAACAATGGTTTAAAAGAGAGAGTGTAGGTGCTAAGCTAAGCACCTCCTGGCTCTAGCTAGATAACATAATGCATCCTCATCAAAGTCTTGGTATTCCTTTGACGGAGCAGTCGTGATTTACCATGAAGTTGGGGAACTTACAAAAGTGAAGATAAAAAGAACTGATGCAGGAGAACTAACATATCTATACGTTTAACTTATAGCTTTTAATGCTTCTCCAGGCCGCACAGAGGCAAACACGGATGTATTGGCCATTTCTTTTTTTGCTTGTATGTGATACATGTTTGTTTGTTTTTCGTCTGACAGGAGCTGAGTCAACCAGTTTGCATACCAGCTCCTCTGCGATCCTCTGTGACCTGCGGTTACCCACAACACCCTCCTCTGCGTAGGTTTGCAGAACGTGCATCTTTGGAGAAACATAATTCCAACCTTAGTCGCCAACATGTGCCGATATCCAAAAAAAAACCAAAAACCTACACTTGCCATAATGCAGTGAAATAGCAGCGTTAGTTAGACCTTCTATTCCTGGTAAATGTGCATGTCTTTGACCTCTTGACCCCAGTTTGTAAAACTTTCCTGTCGTCTTCACATTCAAGCCGAGATAGACATTATACGCTGAGTAGTGTTAAAATCAGTGGATGGCTTCCTTAAACGTTTTCCTCAGACATCAAGTCATTCAAAAACCCTGGTTCTCATTTTGATTTACAGAGCTATTAGCTATTAGCCTACACTTTCAGACAGTGTAATTGCACACAGTTAATGGAAAAACATGAGAACAAGTGTCATGTCAAGAGTGTCAGCAGGTGTCCTGTGAGCATTGTTCTGTACCTTGTGATGTATTTTCTATATCCTGAGAAACTGCGGGAGTGTATCTAAACTCCGGGTCACGGTTGGGTTCCACACAACTAAGACACAAGCACGTGCTCGATGGTGTGAGAAGAGCCTGTTTTGTGTAACACTATACCGTTAGAGTCCTGCTCTTCTCTCTGCCCGGGCTCCTGGCCAACAGACAGATTAACACGCTGACAAGCCTCAGTACATCTTTTACACTCACAGCCTTGACCTTTCACCTGCAGGGACACCCAGTAAAAATGCGAAACAGTGTCTGCCACCTATTTTAAAAACAAAGGCTCTGCTCTCTGCGGCACCGTTTGTTTCATTCTTTCAGGGCTCATCACGGCTAATGAGAGAGACAAAACTGGCATTGGAAATATTGCGGTGTAACATTTCCCGCTAAGAGTCTGAATGAGTGGAAACACCAGAGGCTGGCTGACTCGTCATGGATCCATTCAGCTCTCTCCATCACAGCCAATAAAGCGTCTAATTTATTCTGTGCTGTTTCACTACCAAGAATTCACTAGTGAAGAATCCAAGAGCAATAATGATGCTTTTGTCTGGAGGTGCGCTGCAAGTACAGAAAGTGAGAAAGCCAAAGGGAAGGCTGGGAACCAGTAGGTCACTGAGCTCACCTTACACCTCTTGTTCCCACAATGCTTTGGCTGGCCTCCCAAATCACAAACGTTTTTGCTCCGCAGACCCAGAGGGGGAAAAAGTGAGTAAGCTGTTATTCTTAACTTTAAATCTCAACCAGCTTCTATTATCTGACACCATCATTTTGCTATCACAGGACGAACACAAGTTGACTGTGTAAACACAAGTGCAGAGCTCCCTCCCGAGTCCTCAATGCAAAGACTCTTTCCCAAGAGCCAGAGACTGAGAACTGCAACACTCGGGAAGTAGAGGATTCCCATCAGCCTTTTGTTCATGTGTATTCCTGCGATATTATTGTTTATAGATTCACTAAAGAATCCATTTTTGGTGGAACAATCATTCTGTTGTAGGCCGTAGCACATCAACTGAAGTGAATGGTTTATAGAGGGAGATTAGATGTGATTGAACTCTTATTGGAAATCCCAAAGTGCGCCTTGTCAGGGATCTCAGATGAACACTGAAATATGACATTACCTACAGAGCAGAAAGAGGTAGAGCAGAGTCACAGCAGAGGACACACCCCATGCACACTATTAACCTGTGCCGTGCCCAACAAGCCACAGGTTTACACATGCTTCTGTTAGTCTTGAACCCTCCCATGGACAAAAACATCTGTATTTGTTTCTCTGACACCACCAAACATGAGATATATACTGTACAGAGTGTACTGTACATGTTACCACATGTGGGCCAGGTCGTAGCCAGGTAGGCTGACCGCCGACTGATCTAGTTTTAAAAGGAAAACCAATGTTGGTGGTCTTCCTGAGACAGCTGGTAATGTGAACTTTTGATGAGAAGAAATGAGACAGTCATCCTCTTGCAGATGAAACGCTGAATTAATGAGCATTAAAAGTATTCTTGCTCAATTCAACACACTCAGGGGTTTGGCTGCTACAGCCTAATTTGGTCTGGTATGACCAGTGTCAGCCATAGACTATGTACTGTATAAAGATGGACGTTGCCTCCATGATGCCACCCATAGGTTTCTGAGGAGTAGTTTTGAAGCTCGGAGTGAGCACCGGACTCCACTGGACTCCCAGCAAATCGAAAAATGGGCAAAGAGGTCGAGGACGGAGGAAATTAGCTGTAATGATGTTTATTTCTGCTGTAAAGTTGGACATTTTAACATGGGAGTCTATGGGGATTGACTCACTGTTGGATCCAGAGTGGTCATTAGAGGAACCGCAGCTTTTGGTGCTTCAGTGTTTCAGCCCCTGGAGGTTGCAGCTTGGTATTAGCGTATGGTGGCTAATGTTTGCTAATCGTGAAACTGACATTACAACTAAGTAGACACACTGTTCATCACCAGTAGACATGTTTGTTGTTTCTTTCTTGTGGTCACACTCCATTAGACTCTGTCAGGTCCCTTAATGATGATGATGTCTTTAAAACATCTGACTCAGGACAATCTTGGGAAATTCACTGTGCCATTATCCTGTGGCCGTGTTCGGCAGAACGTCCACAGTCTCACTTTAATTTGAACAAAACCAATTCAATCCAATTCAGAAGACCCTTTAAGGGGGTCGGTTAACCAAAAAATACTAAAAACATATGTTCCTACATATCTGTAGTGGTATCTAGTCATGCAGACGTGGTAGTTATGGTCAAAAGTACATTCCACCGAAGAAAATAGTCCCTATTAAAATTCCATGGGTTAGGGTCTGAGGAATATTCAGAGCAATAAAGACATTGTTTCTGGAAAGAAATGTTGCTGCTGAATTCTTCAAATGTCTTTTTTTATTCTATAAGCCTTACATGTGAGATTTCATTCACCTCGATTCTTTTAGGATGGATACAAACCTCTTTAAATAGCTTCCTCCAGTTTGATATGCTCTTCTTTTGTACGTATACTATGAATTCACACCACTACAACATCTGTCGTCTTAGAAAACCAGCACGTTTCTGTTATACAGACTCGGTGAAACTGAGTTCTGGTGGGTCTACCCTGCACTGCACCCCTTGTTGTCAGACATGAAAAGAGGCAGCTGTTTTTGCCCTCAAGTGAGAGCAGTGAGAGCGGGCAGAGGCTCCCTAAAATAAACAGGCTATCTGTGCAGCCCTGGGGCTGGGTCAGGGTCACGCTCCATGGTGCTCCCTCACTTGGGTTCTCCCTGCCCGCGTCCAAACACAGCCCCGCACTTCTCCACTGGCTGAGAACAGAGAGTTTCTCTTGAATTTAAACAGTATTTTGGGAAAATGATCAGCCCCGAAGTTTAAGAAGTTACTGCTCCTGATTCGAGGAAAAGTGTCACAGTTTGCTGGAAATAACTTTGAATTAGTTCCACTTCCTCCCATCTCACTTCATTATCTGCTAACTGATTCAGGAGGTAAATCATTTGATATTATATCAATATAATTTTATATAAGCACTGCAGGAGACATAACTGTCAAGAATAATTCTCATACAATGTGATAATGAAAGCTATAGGCTGCTGGTTTTCCAGTGCAGTGTTATTCTCTAACCCGTATTGTATTGTCACCTATGAATGCTGCAGTATCCAAGAATATTTTGAGTTGATTAGAAAAAAATATTTTATTTAATTTATTTTGAAGTGGGTTTACAATAAACCCATGATTTAGATAAGTTCTTTAAACGGCCATGTTAGTGGCTCTGTGAAGCTACACAGCTGTGTTTTGAGCTAAATGCTAACATCAGCACACTCACAGTGACAATACTAACATGTTTAACAGATGTAATGTGTACCATGTCTTAGTTTAGCATAGTTGTAATTATCACTGAACACAAAGAACAGCTCAGGGTGTGGTGAAAGGCCTATTTGTAACTCACAAATTCAGAATTATGTTCCTCTGGTTTACTTTCCACATTCAAAGACAAATTGGCATCCACTACAGAACTTGGCGTTAGAAACTGAAACCTTTGTGAGTTTAACATTGTTTGAACGATTGAAGACAGAAAAGCCGCAACCAACATGAAAGTTTTGCAGCAACTTCTGTTATAACATTCATGTCTGAACTACTGTAACTGGGAAATATGGTGTCAAGTCCACTAAAAACAAAAACATTGAATTAACAACAAATTCACATCTTGCCTTTGTTTTCAGCTGCTAATTGATATCTGAAAATATGTAGAAAAATGCATTTATATTCAGCGATGTAAGGTACTGAAAAGTTGATTATTTTGGTATTGTACAGAAATACGAGTAATGTTTTGGCCCCAGTGGCACTTCAGAAACTGTATTTGAACATATTTATGTCTCGAGTGTTGACCAAACTGTTTTGGGAGTGCGCCTAAAATTAATTTTAGAAGGGATTTCCAGCATGAATGCAGTAGCCTCTTATTCTGAGAAGCTGTTATTTGTCTCATTCTTAGCTCTGCAGCTCTGGCTGCACAGAAGCTTCACTGGATCACGGCTAATGAACTCAGGCATTTACTGCACCAGCTGGCCTCAAGTTCTGAGTGGAGAGAAGGACGCACTCAGGGATTGGCTGTGAGTACAAAAGCATCACATGCTCTTTTTATTTGATTGAAGAGGAATTTGATAATTTTCAAGTTCTATAATTGATACAAGTGCTTTTTTTGGGTCACCAGTTATAGTGTGTTTTCTGAAGTGTATTCTGTCAACTAACATATACCTAAAAAAAAAAAAGACTTGGTTATTAGAAACAGAAATGTTTTACATTAATTAGAGACGTGTTAAAGGTTAAGTTTAAACCTGTAATATAAATCATGTCATTGAATCCCTACTTTCCATTTCCTGCACTTATATTGGATACTTTATTAGTTTATTACTTTATTAGTTTACCTGCCGGAGTCCAATCAGTTATGTATTTTTATTAGTGTAGCTCTAGAGATGGCAACGCTGGTTGGTCAACCCACCATTTTAGTTCAGACTGAAGCATCTCAGCAACTACTGGATGGATTGCCATGAAACTTTGTGCTGGCAGTCCGTGTGCCAAGAGAATGAAGTAACAACAATGAAGTACGTAAACGCATTAGGATCAATGTAAATGTTAACCGGTGAGGCATTGCTCGGTGCATTCTGTTAAAAACAGGAGCATGTTTTCAACTTACATCCTTCTTTTCTATGAGGCTTTGTTGTCATAAATGTATACTTAGCTCTTAATTATATGGTGGCTAACTACAGATTCCAAAAGTGATTGCAGTAAGGAGACTTTAATAGCTTTGTGGCTCCTCCTATAAACTCTAATTACAGCCAGTGTGAATATTGTTTTGAAAGGCTCATTTTTCATCCCGCTGTAATGAAAATGTGTTGGAGGGCAGCGAGGATAAAGCAGGACAATACATCCCCCTCTTTTCCAGCCCAGGAAGGCGGCTTCCACCACGGGGACAGTGGATCTCTACGGGCTGGAGGCCTCTACAGGCGTGTGGCTCGCCACCAGCCACTGGCTCAGGGGACAGCTGTGTCACGCTGTGGTGTTTGGCCCTGTGCCCCGAGACAGCAGTTGCCATAAACAAACAGTGCTGAAAGCTTCTGGCCCAGTCCCCAGCGCTTTTCAAGACGGTGCAGCGAGCTCGCTGACCCTCGACCAGTTCACTCCATTAAGTTCGAATAGATTTCAACAGCGCTTTGGAGGGTTGAGATGGTAAAGAAATGCTACTTGTCGTGTACAAAATCAGCAGAATGAAAATGAGCGTAAAGGGGCTGCTAAACAGACCAGGCTTTATTTTTCCGTATTTGCTCTTTTACTGCTTACGGTAAATTCACATGCCGTTAGATGTTGTGGAAAAAAAACGCATTTAAATCTTGGAAAGTTCTCAGGAACGCCATGTAGCCGTTCTTTGACTTGATTAATGAAGTCAGAAAGTTGGAATACATTTCCTGCACAAGCTCTCAACTAAATGGGATAAAAGTTTTATGCCAGCCAATGGCAAGAAAGCAGTATAAACAATGTAAATATGTTTTACAAAGTAATCCCAACAGAAGGTCCAGGTTGAAAGCTCTGGAAAAAAAGCTAATAAGTAGACCCTGAGTATTATAAGTGCTTTAAAGGAGTTTTTGGGTAAAACAGTAATTCGCTTTCTTGCTGAGAGTTAGATGTGAAGATTGACACCACTGTGTCTATCCATTAAGGAAAAAACTGCAGCTATTAGATGGTTAGCTTAGCTTAGCATAAAGACTGAAAGCAATGAGAAACAGCTAGCATGGCTCTATCTTTAAAAGATAACAGTAACTTGCTGCTCTTACACTTCAGGTGATGCACGTAACGTTTTAATTGGTAAGTTTATTGAGCTCGGTTGGCAAATTTTGTTTCCTTTTGGTTAAGCTAAGCTAAGCTAACCGGCTGTGGCTTTAGCATCATGTTTAACAGAGAGTTACTAGAGTCAATCTTTTCTTCTAACTCTAACTGGGCAAGAAAGTGTAATTCCCAAAATGTTGAACTATTCCTTTAAAATCTCCAATGACTAAACATCAAATTGTATGAGATACATTTTTTTTATATATATATTTTCCTCTACATTTCATATTAGGAAATATATCACGCCACAAAACCGATTAGCTGTTGATAAGGTAATCCCTGATGTCAGGCCCTTCCAGCGGCATGTGAGCGCACAAACATGCTCTTTCTCCAAGATTTGTGTTGTGGCAATATAAAGTAGTGGTGAGTTTATCTTCGGCCAAGTTGAGCCCAAAGGAGCCGTTGATATCGTCATGGCTGAGTTCATCCTCTCTGTGCTTTTGGAAAGCTTATACTCTCACATAGCTGGATTCTCCCACAACATTTTCCCAAGACAATTTTAAGTGAAGTGTATTCAGTTACTTTAATAGTATTTCAAATAATACGCTTATATTTCATTTTAGACATCATATACTCTGTTATCTGATCTTTTTTTTTTTTACATCATGCAAAATGACTTTTTCGCAAAAAATTAAAAAAAAGAAATCCTGAATGAATGAACATACTACCTTTTATATTAAACAAGGTAATCTGAAGAGCACAGTCATATGAGTTTCAGTTCAGTATATTGCTGTAATTGCCAAACTGAACAAGACACTTTAATAAAGGAGACATGTGAAGTCAATTGAAAGCAGGTGGGAGACATTTCATTGCATGCAAAGCTCCTGTTGCCAGTGATTCTCAAAAAGCCTCTCATCACTTCCAACACATACGCAGTTGTTCCAAGGGTTATTCCCAAGACCAAATCACGATCAGTCACACCCTGCAGTGCACTGAATACTTTTATGAGCATGAAAATGGTGTGAATCTTTTTTTTTTTTTGGCCATCAATGTCATGTGACCCCAACAACATTGTGGTCATGTGTTGCCAAAGGACTTACAGTTCCCTTCTGCTACTAAATGAAAACACTTGAGCCGTCTGGTGGAGCCCAAATCCCCTGCAGACTCCTGTGTGTTGATGTTTCTTTTAACAGTTAAGTTGATGAGCAGTCATTTTGCATGCTAGACTAAAGAAAACTGTGATTATACAGGCACATATCACATGCCTGTGGTTGATCCATTTATTAAAAGTAAATACATGAATTAAAACATGAACCCTATCAGTTCTGTATAATGTCAGTGTCATGTTTTTGTTTAAATGTAAGAGTAAATATGTATTTTAATTGGAAGTGTTTATGGTTTGGTAAAAATGCTGCTTACACATTTATAAATTCTCAAATTCACAGTCAAAGTCTGTCATTCTGCACAGGATGTACTTCCACTGCCGATCTCTGAAACAAAGTGAAAGACAAAATCCTGTCAGTTCATACAGTCGTAAATTATCAAATTTTACTGGTTCTTTGTTTTTTGTATGGTCTGCCTATAAATTCTGGTCCCACTGGCCTCACAACAAAGACTTTTTCTTCCAGCTAAGTCATGAGACAATTTGAAAATTTATGGTGAGATTTTAGATCCAAACTGCTGCCACTTGGGATCAGAAGTGATTCAGGAAAAAAAAAAAAAAGGCAGATGTTTTGAACAAACCTTAGCACTCCACTGAAGGTGGTCTGGGCTCCTCGGATGAAGTAGCCATAACTAGGGATCACCAGCTCTGCCTCCTCTTTGTAGTATTCGGGAATGTCAGTGGTCTTCCTGTGGGAAGCAACAAAAACAATGTTTGCCTAGTTGCTTATTAATGTGTGAACCTTCAAAATAATAGTTTGACATTTGGGGAAGCAAACGTTTCCATTTTGTTGGCAAGACTTAGATGAAAAGATTGATACCACTCTCCTGTCTATACGCTGTATATGATGCTACAGCCAGGAGAAGGGTAGCTTAGCTTAGCTTAGCTTAGCTTAGCACAAAAGCACAAACACAAACACAGATAGTCTGGCTCTGTCCAAAGGTTAAAAAAAAACAGTGTCTCTAAAGCTCACTAATCAAAATACAAAAAGTGGGACTATTTCTTGGCCAGGAGAAGTGACTTCCTGGAGTCTGTCCTCCCCACAGCTCAAAAGAAATCTGGCACATAACCTTAGTATAACTAGGAGCTGGTCATTTCTACACTTCTGTTTGTGTCTGGACTAAACAAACAAGATGTGTTCATCTTATGAGGTGCTGGTAGGTGGAGTTCAGTCAGAGCCACGCTCACTCTTTCCCCTGTTTCTAGTCTTATCACCAAGCTACACTAACTATCTCCTGGTTCCTGCTTCATATTTAACAGATAGGTATGACAGTTGTATCAATCTTTCCATGTAACTCTGAGTGAGTTAACTCCCATTATGTCAAACTATTGTTTTAACATATTTATATTCCTGTGAGAACGTACATGCAGGAGTAAGGACATCGGCGTTTGTAATAACAGCAGTAGAACTGCCACTCCCGGTCCAGAACAGATTCAAAGTACTTGCTCTGTACACCTGCGACCAGGCCGTTACGGGTACAAGTTGAAGTCCTGCAAAGACACAAGTTAAAAAACAAATCACTATTCATTACAAAGAAAATAAGATTTAAAATGACACCCTATATGCTTCCATCAATTCCAATCCTTTCATTTCTTTGTACGAACAAAACTATAACAATAAAGTTTCAAGGATATTTTGAGAGTTAAAACATTGAAAAAACTTTTACACCAGGAGAAAATGTGTATCATCATGTGTATCAAGTAAATACTGGTTTGTTGCCAGTGCAGGTTGTTTATGGCCCATACACTTTGCTGTCGCCACAACACATTCAGGAATACCAGGTCCAAGCAGCAGGGGCTGCAGCATGCGTGGACATCTGTCATGGCAACATGGGCACAGCCTTCAGCCATTCGGCCATTGGGAGCAGAGACCCTGCAGGGTAATGTCCTCGCCAGTGTAATTCAAACAGACAGCTGTGTTAAAGGGAAGCAGGCGTGGCAGTGTTAGAGTGTTGACAGTGTTTGTCTTTGAATCAGTGAGCTGGGTGCAGTTGAGCTTAACTTGAAATAAATCTGAAGAGCACGAATGTGTTCTGCTCTCCAACCTGGAAAGAGACTTCAGCTGAGCGAGCAACCTGTGTTAGTTGTAGGATTCAAGCTGCTGTTTACAAAGAGATGGCAGACTACAATTCTCCCTCCAAACAGGATTTCTGGAAGTTGATCCAAGTCCTTTAATTAGATCAACCTTTCAGTGCAGCTGATGGTTAGTCAAACATGTTTATGTGAGGTTGTGATATTTTGTGTGGGGTGAATTTAAAAGATTACCTGACAACGTAAAAAGGAAGCCAGTTATAAAAAGATCTTTCCCCCCTTGTTTTCTCCTTTTGCATAATCTGCTTTTTCTCTGGTCTGTCTGTATGGCATGTTGCAAGAGTTAAAGAAAATGCTGTATGTAGCCTATAAAATACAGAGTGATTTCTCTGAAGGACGACTGACACAACCTGTTTAATTCATCTTGTTAAAATTCACTGGAGGTAGTTGTGTTCCAAGAATCTGGAGTGAGACAGTGATTCATACAGGCCCATGAGGACCTGGCTTTGTTCCTCTGAATGAGAAAACAGTGGGCAGAATTCAATGTTTTTATTAAACTAACTGAAATTAAACATCTGGAAAATCTGAGCAAAAATCCTTGTTTAAGTCTGTGTTTTAACAAAGACAAATTAGCAAGTTTTGCAGGATATCACTATAGGGTTGCACCAGCTATTCATATTACAAGGTTTTGTGTGGAGTGTGTCCTAAATTCTTATTAACTAGTTTTCTAGATCTGCTTACAATAATTAAAATTCAGGAAATTATTTCAATTATGCATACATTTACAATTAGCTATGTGTTTCAGTATAAGGACTATTCATGCAGAAGAAGGAGTGAAATATTCAGTCACGCTATCTTAGCTAACGGTTTGTTATTTGAGCTATATTGTATTATTTTTGTGAAATGTTAATTACAGTTTTCTTAGTTTAGACCGTTATTAAACAGGATTTTATCAAGTGGACCATGTTCCATGTTACCTTAACCCTACACAGACCATGTTAGCAAGCTAACATTAGCTTTGTCAGTTAAGCTAGCTGGTTCCATTAGCTACACAGCAGTTACACATGGCAGTTACTGCCTCTAAATATTTAGTAACAACTTATCTATCAGAAGAATAGTTTGTGTGGTGAAACTCGCTATAATTGATGTGTAAATCTCCACTTAGTAAAACCTTTTACACATTAGCTGTGTCATAACGCCATCGTCGACCGTGAAGGCTAAACCGAAATTAGGTGGAGGATCGTCCTTGGCTCCTGTTTTATTTGTAGAGTCCAACTTATTCTCATTTTGAAGAGTGATTCCATTAAGATTCACCACCAGCGTGCAGAGGCACAGCTTGTAAACAGGCAAGGCAGGAAACTGCTCGGGGCCCCCATAGGCTGACAAACTTTATCCCACAGCAACGTCTCAAACTGCAGCTCTCTCCCGCTTAAACAACCAATGGACAATTTACAATGACAACTCAGTAGGAAACCTCCATAAAGGGGCCCCGTTTAGAATAAAAACAATGGGGATCTGTGATTGGTCGTTAGGTACGCCCATTCACAGCTCATTCACCTCTTTGTCTGGCTAAGGACTGGTCGACTGAATGTGCTGCTGCTCTGTCCTGCACACTGAGCTCCGTCAGTTGAGAGAGTCAATCAGAGCATCTTCACTGAGAAAGAAGGGAGATAAAGTTTTGTCTAAAAAGTCTCTAGATATGTCTCTAGCTGCTTTTATGAAAAAAAGTAGCTGAAGGGTTTAAAAATCGTTAAATCTACCAGGAAAATCACTAAGTTGCCAACACTGCTAATTAGGAAACCTCCTTAAAGGGGCTTTATGTGTTGATGCTAATGTTGATTATTTACCATGTGACAATTTAGTTATTTATTTAGACTTTTATTGTTCTTTATAAAGTATATATTTTAAATTAAAAGGTTTTTTTTGTTCTTTATATTTATATTTCGACAATTCTACTAACGTGAACATTTGGAATTAAAAAGGATCCACCTGTTGCAAAAGTGGTGGTGATGATTTTGTGATCAGGCTTGTTGACATTTAACGTCCTCTATGTGGGTAATCTGCTCTTTAAATGACCAATAAAATCTGCTGGCTGCAGCTGTATTTGTGTATACTCTAGATGAGGTCTGGAGGTTTTCCCTCTTTGTGTTTGTCGCCCAGTCACCTGCAACATGGGGGGTTTTGTTCATGCAACAGTTTCAGCAGCAAAAGCCACACTGACCTCGTAAGTGCCAGTGCTGACCTTTAAGAGCCTGTGTTGTTGGTCTGAGTGAACTAACTTATTAATTAGTTAAAAGCACATTGTCTTTGATGTGTACTTCTTCCTGTTGGTTGGAACAGAATCTCACAAGTGGGTCAAAGATGTGCCTCCTTTGAAGCTTTCATGTGGATCTGTCTGTAATAAATGTCCTTCTTCAGATGCCTATCTGCACATAAAAGCTTTTTTCCTGCATATTTAAACATAATATACGAGAGGAACATTTCAGATGTTCACAGCTGCTGAGCAGAGTTAAAGAAAATCTGAGTGATATTTTATGGCGTTTACTGTACACGTGTAATCTGACGCAGCTGTTCCCGGATGACTAATTGTTCATTTCTGAATTACTGTCGTTGTTTATCATTCTGTCTCATTTGTTCATATCATTGCTGGTTAAATCCCTGTTGGCCACCACAGCTGCTGTAATGCTACATGCAGTAAGATTATAAACTGGAGAAAAACCTACAGCTACAATCCATCACAGTGACTTCTGTGCATCTGTCCCACAGGCACCACCCTGTCCCGCCCTGACAGCTCCTGAAATTACACTTGCTTGGATTGTTAAGAATCTAATCAATTCAACCTACAGGTTGTTTAATCTTTTAGTAGACTCTGGTTTATATAAATGCAGGCCACACTCCCTGGTTTCACTCTAAAGCCTGAACAGATGTGACACTGCAGCTCACAGCTGTAAAAGTCGACAACAGGTGGTAAAACGCTGACATAAGACAGAGGACCCACCACTCCATTCCAGCGCGGTTGATGTCGTCCCACCAGCAGTCACTGGGCTCCCCCAGACCCTCAGGTGTGGGCTGGCACTCAAACGTCCACAAGCGGTCCGAGCCGTCCGCCTCGCTGAAATAGCTCCTGATGGCCACGACGACCTCTCCGTGGGCACACTGGAAGTTGAAACTCTGGCGGTAGCCATTGACCCACGCCATGTCATGATGATCATGGTTCTGAGCTTCCACTGTGGACAGCAATGACAACGCCAACACCAACAGAGCAGGCTTCATGTTGAAGGAATCAGTGCGTCTGCTGCGCTCCCTCACAGCTGCCTCAGTTTAAACTCCTCTGAGCCTTTTGTTGTCCAGATGTTTTGTATCCAGGAGTGATGTGTAATTGCTCACAGGAAAAATCCAAAATGACTGGACATTTTAAGGTCGACTCTGAGACAGAGCATTAACAAAGTCTCATCGTAGAAAAGGGTGCACCTTAAAAGACAGCACTTACAGATTACATGCAATTCAGATATTTGTTTGATGCTTTACTCGACTCTGGAGAATCGAGTCATCTGTTAAACATCTAATTGTTCAGCTTGTAAACTTTGCAGTGTGATCATCTTTTTTATAGCTTTTTCAATACAAATGTTCATTTTGGACCTTAAAACTGTTTTCTTCAGTCATGAATCATCACATTATATGGCCCTCAAGATTTTCACTAGACAGATAAAACGAGTGGGTGGATCTGACAAAACAGAATATTTAGATTTTATTGAGCAATGTCTCTTTGGTTGTTGAATATTTGTTGTTTCAGGCAATATTTACCAACATGAATTACCAACATGAAGATGAATAAACAGTCATTAGAAATGTGGATAAGCTGCTACAATACAAAAAAGAAAAGAGTTAGATTTAAACACTAAAAGTTTAAATTTAAAAATTCAAAAAAAACAACAGCTACAAGCTAGAAATAGGAAGCCAGAAAGCCTGACCGGCGTAGAGTATCAGTCCAAAAGCTTATAATGAGCATCAGTGACCTGCAGCGTTGCACTGAGTGACATGTTCCTTCATTATAGTGAATATGGGCACTGTTGTTTATTTTAAGTCAATCCCACATACATCATCGTGTTCTGTAAATACAAGCATGTCAAAGGTCTGTTAAACCACAATGGAAAATAGTCACAATACACAATTTACTCCTGTTTGTGTAGGAAATTACTTTTTTTTTTTAAAAAAGGAATTAAACTATATATTTGTGAACTGATTTCCATCTTCAGTATAGGAAAATACATAACACCCGCCATCTCCTCGGAAAGGTCATGGTACAAACGTTTACATAATGCATAGATACAGATCACTAAGTGCTAAATTGAGCTACACAAAAATGATCAGTGCAGAGTCACTGATCCATTTTCTTCCCAGCATCAAAGAATAACAGCTATTAGATTTTCCACAGCTTCCCCTGTTCCTGTGAGTCTTCTTGTAAAAGCTGACAAATTAGGCTCCGTCAGATAAGCTCATGTTATTTATAGGGTGTGGTGTTAGAGTAATTTGTGCAGGTGTTTCTTTTGATCATGCTTGCATCTTTTAGTTCCTAATAAAATACTGAGTTTGACCACATTTTAGAAGGGTTCATCGGAACATATTAATAATGAAGTTTGGAGTTTAAATTGTTCAGGATGTGCATTTCTCAGTATGTTGTTATTATATATTAGCAGTGGTTGTGACATGAGATGTTATGCATTTTTCAGTGTAAAGTGACATCAGCTGTCAAACTGAACCGTAATCTTTTGATTTTTCGAATGTGATTCAAGACTCAAATGTTTTATTTGTTTTGTCAGTATGTGCAGTGAAATGCAGGGTTGTGCACAGGCTAAAAGGCTACTGCTCAATTAAGCAAATTTATTGGAATAAGTATAAAAAGAAAAAAAAACATAAAAAATAAATCAAATTTTTAGTCTGTACATCCGAATCAATGCATTTCAATATAGTATTTTATCCTACTTCCATATTTATAGTGTATTGTGGTTTTGTGATAATGAGAGCTAATTGAATTACACTGTACACAATACTTCCATGCTCTGGTTTGAAACTATGTTAAATTGCATTGTCCCTATTAAATGATTAGACATTTATATTAAATAAATGTTAAGGGTGAAATGCTAACATGTAGATGTTAAGGCAGGTTGTGCAGTGTTTCAGTATGTAAAAAATGTACATACAGTATATCTGTCATAGCTGTGAGGCAAATAATACAATAAAATGCGTTCTTATGTTATACAAATATGTTCTTTTAGAACGTATATATTTGTGTTCTTCCATATGACATACTGTTTTTATATACATACTCCACCAGAATAACATTTAAGTTAAAATAAAGCAGAAAATGTGAAAAATCACAGAAATTGATGTAGCATCAACTGTGATAAAAAGCAAATTAAAACCATCTAAGAAAAGCTGTGATTTTCTACATTATATTTCACTGAGCTTTGAGTAAACAAGGCTCACTTAACATAGTGTAGTTAGACTATATTGATTTATAAAATGTGTTCTGTTACACAGCCAACCCTGATTTACATCGATTGTTGTAAAATGTTATTAATACAACCTAATACGTTCTTTTCTGTGGGTTTGTTTATTGAGGAGAGAATGTGATCACTGTGTGCCTGAGAATCTGATCCCATGCGAGAGATCATCCTCAAAGCATCTAAAAATAAATAACAGCACATGATCAGGAATAGTGTGTGAGTCACTGCATGAGGAGTTCCACAAAAGTCAAAATGGAACAGAACTAGGAAGTATTTATAGACACTATTGTCTATTTAAAAATCTCTATTTAGAGCAGTGCTGTTGGCACTTAGGGAATGTAGGGCTTCATTCACAACACCTCGACCTGGCTGTGACATCAAGGGCATAGGTTTGGACTCAACATTGGTAGGGACACAACAACCCCGGCACTCCTCCAAAAACAAATAGAAAGGCTTTATAATGCTGCCAGCAACACGGTTTATTAATATATAAGATCTAAATTTACATTCAGGATTGCCCATGAACACATGTAATATATGTACACGTGTTGAATTTCCATATATGAAATATATTTACATATGAAGTAAATTCATATGTGTATTTTAAATTATAGTCTGTAAAAATTACGTATGAAAAATTACATATGAAACCTGTGAAGTTTTTATGACTTTTTATGCCTTATTATACTATGATATTTTAATATCTTTTTTGCCTTGCTATACTATGTCGTTTTTTTTACTTTTTATGCCTTATTATACTATGTCGTATTCATGTCTTAATATACTATGATGTTTTTATGCCTTTCATGCCTTATTATAATGTAACGTTTTTCCGACTTTTTATGCCTTGCTATACTATGTCGTTTTTTTGACTTTTAATGCCTTATTATACTTTGTCGTATTTATGTCTTAATATACTATGATGTTTATATGAGGTTTTATGCCTTACTATACTATGTTGTTTTTATGACTTTTGATGCTTTACTGTCCTATGTCATTTTTTTATTTTTAATGTCTTAATATAATATGTCATCTTTCTTTGACTTTTTATGCCTTATAATACTATGATGTTTTTATGATTTTTTTTGCCTTGCTATACTATGACGTTTTTATGACTTTTTATGTCTTACTATACTATGTCGTTTTTTTTTTTACTATTCATGCTGTACTATACTATATTGTTTTTATACCTTAATATATTATGTCGTTTTTTTTTTTTTTACTATTCATGCTGTACTAAACTATATTGTTTTTATGCCTTAATATATTATGTCGTTTTTGTCACTTTTTATGCTTTACTATACTGTGTCGTTTTTTTGACGTTTTTATGCCTTGCTATACTATGATGTTTTATGACTTTTTTTTGCCTTGCTATGCTATGTCTTTTTTTTAACTATTTATGCCGTACTATATTTATTTATATATTTATATTTATTTATTTATGCCTTTCATGCCTTAATAAATTGTGATGTTTGGATGACTTTTTATGCCTTGCTATACTATGACATTTTTTTTAACGTTTTTATGCCTTACTTTACTATGTTGTATGTATGCCTTAATATACTATTACGTTTTTATGACTGTTTATGCCTTATTGTACTATGTCTTTTGTGTGACTTTTACTTCCTTACTATACTATATTGTTTTTAATGCCTTAATATATTATGTCGTTTTTATCACTTTTATGCTTTACCATACTATGTCATATTTATGCCTTAATATAGTATGTTGTTTTTAGACTTTTTATGTCTGAATATAGAATGTCATTTTTACGCCTTAATATACTATGACATTTTTATGACTATTCATGCCTCACTATACTATGACATTTTTTTTTTACTTTTTATGCCTTACTGTACTATGTGCATTTTTGACTTTTCATGCCTTATTATACTATGATATTTTAATATCTTTTTTGCCTTGCTATACTATGTCGTTTTTTTTTTTTACTTTTTATGCCTTATTATACTATGTCGTATTCATGTCTTAATATACTATGATGTTTTTATGCCTTTCATGCCTTATTATAATGTAACGTTTTTCCGACTTTTTATGCCTTGCTATACTATGTCGTTTTTTTGACTTTTAATGCCTTATTATACTTTGTTGTATTTATGTCTTAATATAATATGTCATCTTTCTTTGACTTTTTATGCCTTATAATACTATGATGTTTTTATGATTTTTTTTGCCTTGCTATACTATGACGTTTTTATGACTTTTTATGTCTTACTATACTATGTCGTTTTTTTTTTTACTATTCATGCTGTACTATACTATATTGTTTTTATACCTTAATATATTATGTCGTTTTTTTTTTTTTACTATTCATGCTGTACTAAACTATATTGTTTTTATGCCTTAATATATTATGTCGTTTTTGTCACTTTTTATGCTTTACTATACTGTGTCGTTTTTTTGACGTTTTTATGCCTTGCTATACTATGATGTTTTATGACTTTTTTTTTGCCTTGCTATGCTATGTCTTTTTTTAACTATTTATGCCGTACTATATTTATTTATATATTTATATTTATTTATTTATGCCTTTCATGCCTTAATAAATTGTGATGTTTGGATGACTTTTTATGCCTTGCTATACTATGACATTTTTTTTAACGTTTTTATGCCTTACTTTACTATGTTGTATGTATGCCTTAATATACTATTACGTTTTTATGACTGTTTATGCCTTATTGTACTATGTCTTTTGTGTGACTTTTACTTCCTTACTATACTATATTGTTTTTAATGCCTTAATATATTATGTCGTTTTTATCACTTTTATGCTTTACCATACTATGTCATATTTATGCCTTAATATAGTATGTTGTTTTTAGACTTTTTATGTCTGAATATAGAATGTCATTTTTACGCCTTAATATACTATGACATTTTTATGACTATTCATGCCTCACTATACTATGACATTTTTTTTTTACTTTTTATGCCTTACTGTACTATGTGCATTTTTGACTTTTCATGCCTTATTATACTATGATATTTTAATATCTTTTTTGCCTTGCTATACTATGTCGTTTTTTTTACTTTTTATGCCTTATTATACTATGTCGTATTCATGTCTTAATATACTATGATGTTTTTATGCCTTTCATGCCTTATTATAATGTAACGTTTTTCCGACTTTTTATGCCTTGCTATACTATGTCGTTTTTTTGACTTTTAATGCCTTATTATACTTTGTTGTATTTATGTCTTAATATAATATGTCATCTTTCTTTGACTTTTTATGCCTTATAATACTATGATGTTTTTATGATTTTTTTTGCCTTGCTATACTATGACGTTTTTATGACTTTTTATGTCTTACTATACTATGTCGGTTTTTTTTTTACTATTCATGCTGTACTATACTATATTGTTTTTATACCTTAATATATTATGTCGTTTTTTTTTTTTTTACTATTCATGCTGTACTAAACTATATTGTTTTTATGCCTTAATATATTATGTCGTTTTTGTCACTTTTTATGCTTTACTATACTGTGTCGTTTTTTTGACGTTTTTATGCCTTGCTATACTATGATGTTTTATGACTTTTTTTTTGCCTTGCTATGCTATGTCTTTTTTTAACTATTTATGCCGTACTATATTTATTTATATATTTATATTTATTTATTTATGCCTTTCATGCCTTAATAAATTGTGATGTTTGGATGACTTTTTATGCCTTGCTATACTATGACATTTTTTTTTACGTTTTTATGCCTTACTATACTATGTGGTTTTTTATACCTTAATATACTATGTCGTTTTCCTGACTTTTTATAATTTACCATACTATGTCATTTTTATGACGTTTTTATGCCTTACTTTACTATGTGGTTTTTTATACCTTGATATACTATGTCGTTCTCCTGACTTTTTATACTTTTATGCCTTACTATACTATGTTGGTTTTAAGCCTTTCTATACTATGTTGTTTTTATGACTTTTTTTTTTTTGCATGTTTGCATGTTCTTCCTCTGCCTGCGTGGGTTCTCTCCGAGTTCTCTGGCTTTCCCCAATAGTCCAAATACATGCACATGAGTTTTTAGGCAATTCTAATGACTTATTATATTATTACTTTTATTTATTACTATACTATGACCTTTTTTGCATTACTATACTTTGACTTATGACATATATATGACATATATGTCCCTATATCAAGAGTGATGTTACTATGTGTGTCATGTATAACTAAAAATATTATGACATATTTTGATCTTCTGTATACATGAAAATTTCACAACATATGTGAAATACTCATAGTAAGATGCAAGTTTATTAAAATAACATGTTTGTTATAATTCATTATGCTTGTATAATAATTTTTTGGTAATTTCTTATTAAATGTGAACACACATTGCTGTCTTTTATCCTTATATATATAATATTTACATATACTGACAGGTTTTGGGATGGATATATATTTATATAATATAAACAGACATACTAATAAACTTCTTTCTAGTAGCTAAACATATATGTCAAAATATTATGTTCAATTTCTAACAGGTTTCATATGTAATTTTTAAGGCATAAAAACGTCATAGTATAGTAAGGCATAAAAAGTTATAAAAATGTCATAGTATAGCAAGTTATAAAAACGAGAGTATAGTAAGTCATACTATATATTATGGCATAAAAACGTCATAAAAATAACATAGTATAGTAAGGCATAAAAATTCAAAAATGCATCATAGTATAGTAAGGCATAAAAAGTAAAAAAATACGTCATAGTATGGTAAGGCATAAAAAGTCATAAAAACGACATAGTATAGTAAGGCATAAAAAGTAAATAATACGAAATAGTACAGTAAGGAATAAAGAGTCATGAAAACAACATAGTAAAGCAAGGCATAAAAACAACATAGCATTGTAAGCCATAACAAGTCATAAAAACGTCATAGTATAGGAAGGCATAAAAAAGACAGTATAATAAGGAATAAAAAGTCATGAAAACATCATAGTATAGTAAGGCATAAAAAGTCATATACTCGTCATAGGTAAGGCATAAAATGTCATGAAAACATCATAGTATAGCAAAGCATAAAAATGACATAGTATAGTAAGGACTAAAAAGTCATATACTCGTCATAGGTAAGGCATAAAAAGTCATGAAAAACATCATAGTATAGCAAAGCATAAAAATGACATAGTATAGTAAGGACTAAAAATTCAGAAAACGACATAGTATAGTAAGGCATGAAAAGTAGAAAATGCGACATTAAGGCATACAGAGTCATAAAAACGTCAGTATAACAAGGCATGGAAACAACATGGTAGAGTAAGCAATAAAAAGTCATAAAAATGTCATAGTATAGCAAGGCATAAAAAGTCAAAAACGTCATAGTATAGTGAGGCAAAAAAGTCATAGCATAGTAAGGCATAAAAAGTCATAAAAACGACATAGTATAGTAAGGCATAAAAAGTCATGGTATAGTGAGACATAAAAAGTCATAAAAACGTCATAGTATAGTAAGGCATAAAAAGTCATAGTATACTAAGACATAAAAACGTCATAGTATAGTAAGGCATAAAAAGTGATAAAAACGAAATAATATAGTAAGGCATAAAAAGTCATAGTATAGTAAGGCATAAAAAGTCATAAAAACGTCATAGTATAGTAAGGCATAAAAAGTCATAGTATACTAAGACATAAAAACGACATAGTATAGTAAGGCATAAAAAGTGATAAAAACGAAATAATATAGTAAGGCATAAAAAGTCATAGTATAGTAAGGCATAAAAAGTCATAAAAACGTCATAGTATAGTGAGGCATAAAAAGTCATATTATAGTAAGGCATAAAAAGTCAAAAACGTCATAGTATAGTGAGGCAAAAAAGTCATAGCATAGTAAGGCATAAAAAGTCATAGTATAGTAAGACATAAAAGTCATAAAAACGACATAGTATAGTAAGGCATAAAATGTCATAAAAATGTCATAGTATAGTAATGCATAAAAAGTCATAAAAACGAAATAATATAGTGAGGCATAAAAAGTCATAGTATAGTAAGACATAAATAGTCATAAAAACATCATAGTATAGTAAGGCATAAAAAATCATAAAAACGAAATAATATAGTAAGTCATAAATAGTCATAAAAAAGTCATAGTATAGTAAGGCATAAAAAGTCATAAAATCGAAATAATATAGTAAGGCATAAAAAGTCATAAAAATGTCATAATATAGTAAGGCATAAAAAGTCATAAAAACGACATACTATAGTAAAGCATAAAAAGTCATAGTATAGTATGGCATAAAAAGTCATAAAAATGACACAGTATAGTGAGGCATAAAAAGTCATAAAAACGACATAGTATAGTGAGGCATAAAAAGTCATAGTATAGTAAGACATAAATAGTCATAAAAACATCATAGTATAGTAAGGCATAAAAAGTCATAAACACGAAATAATATAGTGAGGCATAAAAAGTCATAGTATAGTAAGGCATAAAAAATCATAAAAACGAAATAATATAGTAAGTCATAAATAGTCATAAAAAAGTCATAGTATAGTAAGGCATAAAAAGTCATAAAATCGAAATAATATAGTAAGGCATAAAAAGTCATAAAAACGTCATAATATAGTAAGGCATAAAAAGTCATAAAAACGACATACTATAGTAAAGCATAAAAAGTCATAGTATAGTATGGCATAAAAAGTCATAAAAATGACACAGTATAGTGAGGCATAAAAAGTCATAAAAACGACATAGTATAGTAAAGCTTAAAAAGTCATAGTATAGTAAGTCATAAATAGTCATAAAAACATCATAGTATAGTAAGGCATAAAAAGTCATAAAAACGTCATAGTATAGTAAGGCATAAAAAGTCATAGTATAGTAAGGCATAAAAAGTCATAAAAACGACATAGTATAGTAAGGCATACGAAGTCATAGTATAGTAAGACATAAAAAGTCATAAAAACGTCATAGTATAGTAAGGCATAAAAAGTCATAGTATAGTAAGACATAAAAAGTCATAAAAACGTCATAGTATGGTAAGTCATAAATAGTCATAAAAACGAAATAATATAGTAAGTCATAAATAGTCATAAAAAAGTCATAGTATAGTAAGGCATAAAAAGTCATAAAATCGAAATAATATAGTAAGGCATAAAAAGTCATAAAAATGTCATAATATAGTAAGGCATAAAAAGTCATAAAAACGACATACTATAGTAAAGCATAAAAAGTCATAGTATAGTATGGCATAAAAAGTCATAAAAATGACACAGTATAGTGAGGCATAAAAAGTCATAAAAACGACATAGTATAGTGAGGCATAAAAAGTCATAGTATAGTAAGACATAAATAGTCATAAAAACATCATAGTATAGTAAGGCATAAAAAGTCATAAACACGAAATAATATAGTGAGGCATAAAAAGTCATAGTATAGTAAGGCATAAAAAATCATAAAAACGAAATAATATAGTAAGTCATAAATAGTCATAAAAAAGTCATAGTATAGTAAGGCATAAAAAGTCATAAAATCGAAATAATATAGTAAGGCATAAAAAGTCATAAAAACGTCATAATATAGTAAGGCATAAAAAGTCATAAAAACGACATAGTATAGTAAAGCATAAAAAGTCATAGTATAGTATGGCATAAAAAGTCATAAAAATGACACAGTATAGTGAGGCATAAAAAGTCATAAAAACGACATAGTATAGTAAAGCTTAAAAAGTCATAGTATAGTAAGTCATAAATAGTCATAAAAACATCATAGTATAGTAAGGCATAAAAAGTCAAAAACGTCATAGTATAGTGAGGCAAAAAAGTCATAGCATAGTAAGGCATAAAAAGTCATAAAAACGACAGTATAGTAAGGCATACGAAGTCATAGTATAGTAAGACATAAAAAGTCATAAAAACGTCATAGTATAGTAAGGCATAAAAAGTCATAGTATAGTAAGACATAAAAAGTCATAAAAACGTCATAGTATGGTAAGTCATAAATAGTCATAAAAACATCATAGTATAGTAAGGCATAAAAAGTCATAAAAATGAAATATTATAGAAAGGCATAAAAAGTCATAGTATAGTAAGGCATAAAAAATCATAAAAACGAAATAATATAGTAAGGCATAAAAAGTCATAAAAACGACATAGTATAGTAAGACATAAAAAGTCATAAAAACGACATAGTATAGTAAGGCATACAAAGTCATAAAATCGAAAAAATATAGTAAGGCATAAAAAGTCATAAAAACGACATAGTATAGTGAGTCATAAAAAGTCATAATATAGTAAGGCATAAAAAGTCATAAAAACATCATAGTATAGTACGGCATAAAAAGTCATAAAAACGACATAGTATAGTAAGGCTTAAAAAGTCATAGTATAGCAAAGCATTAAAAGTCATAGTATAGTAAGGCATAAAAAGTCATAAAAACGTCAGAGTATAGTACGGCATGAAAAGTCATAGTATAGTGAGGCATAAAAAGTTATAAAAACGACATAGTACAGTGAGGCATAAAAAGTCATAGTATACTAAGGTATAAAAAGTCATAAAAACGAAATAGTATTGTAAGGCATAAAAAGTCATAAAAACGTCATAGTATAGTGAGGCATGAAAAATCATAGTATAGTAAGGCATAAAAAGTCATAAAAAAGTCATAATATAGTAAGGCATAAAAAGTCATAAAAACGACATAGTATAGTAAGGCATAAAAAGTCATAGTATAGTAAGTCATAAATAGTCATAAAAACGTCATAGTATAGTAAGGCATAAAAAGTCATAGTATAGCAAGGCATAAAAAGTCATAGTATATTAAGACATAAAAAGTCATAAAAAACGACATAGTATAGTAAGGCATAAAAACTCATAGTATAGTAAGTCATAAATGGTCATAAAAACGTCATAGTATAGTAAGTCATAAATGGTCATAAAAACGTCATAGTATAGTAAGGCATAAAAAGTCATAGTATAGCAAGGCATAAAAAGTCATAGTATATTAAGACATAAAAAGTCATAAAAAACGTCATAGTATAGTAAGGCATAAAAACGTGATAATATAGTAAAGCTTAAAAAGTCATAGTATAGTAAGGTATAAAAAGTCATACTATAGTAAGGCATAAAAAGTTATAAAAACAACATAGTATAGTGAGGCATAAAAAGTCATAGTATACTAAGGCATAAAAAATCATAAAAACGAAATAATATAGTAAGGCATAAAAAGTCATAAAAACGACATAGTATAGTAAGACATAAAAAGTCATAAAAACGACATAGTATAGTAAGGCATACAAAGTCATAAAATCGAAAAAATATAGTAAGGCATAAAAAGTCATAAAAACGACATAGTATAGTGAGTCATAAAAAGTCATAATATAGTAAGGCATAAAAAGTCATAAAAACATCATAGTATAGTACGGCATAAAAAGTCATAAAAACGACATAGTATAGTAAGGCTTAAAAAGTCATAGTATAGCAAAGCATTAAAAGTCATAGTATAGTAAGGCATAAAAAAGTCATAAAAACGTCAGAGTATAGTACGGCATGAAAAGTCATAGTATAGTGAGGCATAAAAAGTTATAAAAACGACATAGTACAGTGAGGCATAAAAAGTCATAGTATACTAAGGTATAAAAAGTCATAAAAAACGAAATAGTATTGTAAGGCATAAAAAGTCATAAAAACGTCATAGTATAGTGAGGCGTGAAAAATCATAGTATAGTAAGGCATAAAAAGTCATAAAAAAGTCATAATATAGTAAGGCATAAAAAGTCATAAAAACGACATAGTATAGTAAGGCATAAAAAGTCATAGTATAGTAAGTCATAAATAGTCATAAAAACGTCATAGTATAGTAAGGCATAAAAAGTCATAGTATAGCAAGGCATAAAAAGTCATAGTATATTAAGACATAAAAAGTCATAAAAAACGACATTGTATAGTAAGGCATAAAAACTCATAGTATAGTAAGTCATAAATGGTCATAAAAACGTCATAGTATAGTAAGTCATAAATGGTCATAAAAACGTCATAGTATAGTAAGGCATAAAAAGTCATAGTATAGCAAGGCATAAAAAGTCATAGTATATTAAGACATAAAAAGTCATAAAAAACGTCATAGTATAGTAAGGCATAAAAACGTGATAATATAGTAAAGCTTAAAAAGTCATAGTATAGTAAGGTATAAAAAGTCATACTATAGTAAGGCATAAAAAGTTATAAAAACAACATAGTATAGTGAGGCATAAAAAGTCATAGTATACTAAGGCATAAAAAGTCATAAAAACGAAATAGTATTGTGAGGCATGAAAAGTCATAAAAACGTCATAGTATAGTAAGGCATAAAAAGTCATAGTATAGTGAGGCATAAAAAGTTATAAAAACAACATAGTATAGTGAGTCATAAAAAGTCATAGTATAGTAAGGCATAAAAAGTCATAAAAAACTCATAGTATAGTAAGTTATAAATAGTCATAAAAACGACATAGTATAGTGAGGCATAAAAAGTCATAGTATACTAAGGTATAAAAAGTCATAAAAACGAAATAGTATTGTAAGGCATAAAAAGTCATAAAAACGTCATAGTATAGTAAGGCATAAAAAGTCATAGTATAGTGAGGCATAAAAAGTTATAAAAACGACATAGTATAGTGAGTCATAAAAAGTCATAGTATAGTAAGGCATGAAAAATCATAGTATAGTAAGGCATAAAAAGTCATAAAAAAGTCATAGTATAGTAAGGCATAAATAGTCATAAAAACGACATAGTATAGTAAGGCATAAAAAGTCATAAAAAAGTCATAGTATAGTAAGTCATAAATAGTCATAAAAACGTCATAGTATAGTAAGGCATAAAAAGTCATAAAAACGACATTGTATAGTAAGGCATAAAAACTCATAGTATAGTAAGTCATAAATAGTCATAAAAACGTCATAGTATAGTAAGGCATAAAAAGTCATAAAAACGACATAATATAGTAAGGCATAAAAAGTCATAGTATAGCAAGGCATAAAAAGTCATAGTATAGTAAGGCATAAAAAGTCATAAAAAAGTCATAGTATAGTAAGTCATAAATAGTCATAAAAACGTCATAGTATAGTAAGGCATAAAAAGTCATAAAAACGACATTGTATAGTAAGGCATAAAAACTCATAGTATAGTAAGTCATAAATAGTCATAAAAACGTCATAGTATAGTAAGGCATAAAAAGTCATAAAAACGACATAATATACTAAGGCATAAAAAGTCATAGTATAGCAAGGCATAAAAAGTCATAGTATATTAAAACATAAAAAGTCATAAAAAACGTCATAGTATAGTAAGGCATAAAAACGTGATAATATAGTAAGGCTTAAAAAGTCATAGTATAGTAAGGTATAAAAAGTCATAAAAACATCATAGTATAGTAAGGTATAAAAAGTCATAGTATAGTGAGGCATAAAAAGTTATAAAAAGTCATCGTATAGTAAAGCATAAAAAGTCATGAAAACGTCATAGTATAGTAAGGCATGAAAAGTCATAGTATAGTAAGGCTTAAAAAGTCATAGTATAGCAAAGCATTAAAAGTCATAGTATAGTAAGGCATAAAAAGTCATAGTATATTAAGGCATAAAAACGACTTAGTACAGTAAGGCATAAAAAGTCATAGTATAGTAAGGCATAAAAAGTCATAGTATAGTAAGGCATAAAAAGTCATAAAAACGTCATAGTATACTAAAGCTTAAAAAGTCATAGTATAGTAAGGCATAAAAAGTCATAAAAACGTCATAGTATACTAAAGCTTAAAAAGTCATAGTATACTGAGGCATAAAAAGTCACAAAAACGACATAGTATGGTAAGGCTTAAAAAGTCACAGTATAGCAAGGCATAAAAAGTCATAGTACAGTAAGACATAAAAAGTCATAAAAACGTCATAGTATAGTGTCATGGTGAATGGAGATCTGGACCCACAATGCAAACGAGACACTGAATGGCTGTAGCAACAACAAATGTTTATTATACAAAGGTTGGAGCGGCTGGAGCGTGGCAGGGGTTGCTGGGTCTTGGGAGGTTTCCAGAGGTAATCCAGGTGAGTCTGCAGAAAGCGGAGTGAGGTCGGGTCAGGTGGAGTGGCATGCGAGGGCCAGAAGGGTAGCGGCAAAAAGCAGGACCTGGAGACAGGGAAAACACACGGTCAAAAACTGAGCTACAAAGCTCGCAAGAAAAATACTGGGAGCCGATTCACTATACCACTTAGGTAAGCTGACAATCTGGCGAAGAGCTGTGAGAGTGGAGTAAAGGCAACTTGATTGCTGATGGCTGGCAGGTGTGCAGGTGAGTGGTGACTTCAGCTCCACCCAACTCAAGACAGAAAAACACTAGGATCCTGACAGTATAGTAAAGCATAAAAAGTCATAAAAACGTCATAGTATAGTAAGGCATGAAAAGTCATAGTATAGTAAGGCATAAAAAGTCATAAAAACGTCATAGTATAGCGAGGCATAAAAAGTGATGAGAACGTCATAGTATAGTGAGGCATAAAAAGTCATAAAAAGGACATAGTATAGTAAGGCATAAAAAGTCATAGTACAGTAAGGCATAAAAAGTCATCGTATAGTAAGGCATAAAAAGTCATAAAAACGTCATAGTATAGTAAGGCATAAAAAGTCATAGTATAGTGAAGCATAAAAAGTTATAAAAATGACATAATATAGTCAGGCATAAAAAGTCATAAAAACAAAATAATATAATAAGGCATAAAAAGTCATAGTATAATAAGGCATAAAAAGTCATAGTATAGTAAGGCATAAAAAGTCATAGTATAGTGAAGCATAAAAAGTTATAAAAACAACATAGTATAGTAAGGCATAAGTCATAAAAACGTCATAGTATAGTCAGGCATAAAAAGTCATAAAAACGACATACTATAGTAAAGCATAAAAAGTCATAAAACAAAATAATATAATAAGGCATAAAGAGTCATAGTATAGTAAGGCATTAAAAGTCATAGTATAGTAAGGCATGAAAAGTCATAGTATAGTAAGGCATAAAAACTTATAAAAACGTCATGGCATAGTGAAGCTTAAAAAGTCATAGTATACCAAAGCATAAAAAGTCATAAAACAAAATAATATAATAAGGCATAAAAAGTCATAAAAAGTCATAGTATAGTAAGGCATGAAAAGTCATAGTATAGTAAGGCATAAAAAGTCATAAATAGGACATAGTATATCAAGGCATAAAAAGTCATAGTATATTAAGGCATAAAAAGTGATAAAAACGACATAGTGTAGTGAGGCATAAAAAGTCATAGTATAGTAAGGCATAAAAGTCATAAAAAGTCATAGTATAATAAAGCTTAAAAAATCATTGTATACGAAGGCATAAAAAGTCATAAAAACGTAATAGTATAGTAAGGCATAAAAAGTCATAGTATAGCAAGGCATAAAAAGTCATTGTATAGTAAGTCATAAAAAGTCATAAAATCGTCATAGTATAGTAAGGCATAAAAAGTTATAAGAACGACATAGTATAGTGAGGCATAAAAAGTCATAAAAACGACATAGTATAGTAAAGCTTAAAAAGGCATAGTATACTAAAGCATAAAAAGTCATAGCATATTAAGGCATAAAAAGTCATAAAAACGTCATAGTATAGTAAGGCATGAAAAGTCATAGTATAGTAAGGCATAAAAAGTCATAAAAACGTAATAGTATAGTAAGGTATAAAAAGTCATAGTATAGCAAGGCATAAAAAGTCATTGTATAGTAAGTCATAAAAAGTCATAAAAACGTCATAGTATAGTAAGGCATGAAAAGTCATAGTATAGTAAGGCATAAAAAGTCATAAAAACGTAATAGTATAGTAAGGTATAAAAAGTCATAGTATAGCAAGGCATAAAAAGTCATTGTATAGTAAGTCATAAAAAGTCATAAAAACGTAATAGTATAGTAAGGCATAAAAAGTCATAGTATAGCAAGGCATAAAAAGTCATTGTATAGTAAGTCATAAAAAGTCATAAAATCGTCATAGTATAGTAAGGCATAAAAAGTTATAAGAACGACATAGTATAGTGAGGCATAAAAAGTCATAAAAACGACATAGTATAGTAAAGCTTAAAAAGGCATAGTATACTAAAGCATAAAAAGTCATAGCATATTAAGGCATAAAAAGTCATAAAAACGTCATAGTATAGTAAGGCATGAAAAGTCATAGTATAGTAAGGCATAAAAAGTCATAAAAACGTAATAGTATAGTAAGGTATAAAAAGTCATAGTATAGCAAGGCATAAAAAGTCATTGTATAGTAAGTCATAAAAAGTCATAAAAACGTCATGGTATAGTAAGGCATAAAAAGTTATAAGAAAGACATAGCATATTAAGGCATAAAAAGTCATAAAAATGTCATAGTATAGTAAGGCATGAAAAGTTATAGTATAGTAAGGCATAAAAAGTCATAAAAACGACATAGTATAGTAAGGCATAAAAAGTCATAGTATAGCAAGGCATAAAAAGTCATTGTATAGTAAGTCATAAAAAGTCATAAAAACGTCATGGTATAGTAAGGCATGAAAAGTCATAGTTTAGTAAGGCATAAAAAGTTATAAGAACGACATAGTATAGTAAGGCATAAAAAGTCATAGTATAGCAAGGCATAAAAAGTCATTGTATAGTAAGTCATAAAAAGTCATAAAAACGTCATGGTATAGTAAGGCATGAAAAGTCATAGTATAGTAAGGCATAAAAAGTTATAAAAACGACATAGTATAGTGAGGCATAAAAAGTCATAAAAACGACATAGTATTGTTGCGGCATAAAAAGTCATAAAAACAACATAGTATAGTGAGGCATAAAAAGTCATAGTATAGTAAGACATAAAAGTCATAAAAAGTCATTGTATAGTAAAGCTTAAAATTTCATAGTATACTAAGGCATAAAAAGTCATAAAAACATCATAGTATAGTAAGGCATAAAAAGTTATAAAAACGACATAGTATAGTAAGGCATAAAAAGTCATAAAAACGACATAGTATAGTAAAGCTTAAAAAGTCATAGTATAGTAAAGCATAAAAAGTCATAAAAACATCATAGTATAGTAAGGCATAAAAAGTCATAAAAACGACATAGTATAGCAAGGCATAAAAAGTCATAGCATATTAAGGCATAAAAAGTCATAAAAACGTCATAGTATAGTAAGGCATAAAAAGTCCTAGTATAGCAAGGCATAAAAAGTCATAGTATAGTAAGTCATAAAAAGTCATAAAAACGTCATGGTATAGTAAGGCATGAAAAGTCATAAAAACGACATAGTATTGTTACGGCATGAAAAGTCATAAAAACGACATAGTATTGTTACGGCATGAAAAGTCATAAAAACGACATAGTATTGTTACGGCATAAAAAGTCATAAAAACGACATACTATAGTAAGGCATAAAAACTTACAAAAACGACATAGTATAGTGAGGCATAAAAAGTCATAAAAACGACATAGTATTGTTACGGCATAAAAAGTCATAAAAACGACATAGTATAGTAAGGCATAAAAAGTCATAGTATAGTAAGGCATTAAAAGTCATAAAAACGACATAGTATAGTAAGGCATAAAAAGTCATAGTATAGTAAGGCATAAAAAGTCATAAAAACGTCATAGTATAGTAAGGCATAAAAAGTCATAGTATAGTAAGGCATAAAAAGTCATGAAAACGACATAGTATAGTAAGCCATAAAAAGTTAAAAAAAATGACATAGTACAGTAAGGCATAAAAATGGCAGTATAGTAACACATAAAAAAGTCGAAAAACCATCAAAATATAGTAAGGCATTAAAAGTCATAAAAATGTCACAGAATAGTAAGGCATAATAAGGCAAAAAAAACGACATAGTATCTTTAGGCATGAAAAGTCATTAAAACATAGTATAGCAACGCATAAAAACGACATAGTATAGGAAGGCATAAAAAGTCATAAAAATGTCATAGTATAGTAAGATATAAAAAGTCAAAGAAAGATGACATCATATTAAGAGATTAAAAGTCACAAAAAAACGACATAGGACAGTACAGCATTAAAGGCAAGGCATAAAAAGTCATACAACCATCATAATATAGTAAGGCATAAAAAGTCATAAAATCATCATAGTATAGCAAGGAATAAAAATGACAAAGTATAGTAATGTAGAAAAAGTTAAAAAAATGACATTGTATAGTGAGGCATAAAAAGTCAAAAACGTCATAGTATAGTAAGACATAAAAACGTCATAGTATAGTAAGGCATAAAAATGACATTGTATAGTAAGGCATAAAAAGTTATAAAACCATCATAGTATAGTAAGGTCCAAGAAGTTATAGTATAGTATTGTGAGACATAAAAAATCATAGTATAGTAATTCTCAAAAACTCACAGTATAGTAAGACATAAAATGCCATTCTATAGTTAGGCATAAATAAGTCATTATATATATAGTAAGGCATAAAAACATCATAGTATAGAAAGACATAAAAAACTCATTATATAGTAAAGCATAAAAATGTCATTATGGGCTTCAAGTGGCGCAGTGGGTTGAGCAGGCGCCCCATATATAGAGGCTATAGTCCTCGCTGCAGTCGGCCCCAGTTCGAATCCTGCATCGGACAGCCCTTTACTGCATGTCATTCTCCCTCTCTCTGCTTCCACATTTCCTGTCTCTCTATACTGTGCTATCATAAAGGCATAAAAAGCCCAAAAAAATGTCAATATATAGTAAGGCATAAAAAAGTCATAGCATAGTCAGGCATAGGTAGTGACATTTCTGTCCTTCCAAAATATTGGTAGGGACATGTCTCTACCATCAAAATTCAGATCTACGCCTGACGTCTCAAAATACAGACTGCTCTGTGCCAAAGATCATACAGTGGAGGCAGGAGCGCCTCTGACTGAAGCTCGGTTCACACAATATCTCTGTTCAGATCAGACAACAAAGATTTGAACGTCTCATACATCATTTGGATTCAGATTTCGCTGATTTTGAAAACATGAACCTGTTGAACCTTTGAATCACCGACCACTAATGAAGATTGTCATTTCAGAAGCATGTTAAACTAGTATGAATTCAGCAAGTCCGAAGTAAACTGACAGTTAATTTATTATTTATTTATTATTCACTCCAGTGATGAGTAAACGTCTGGAAAATAACACAGTAACAACATCCGTGGGTCAGGTTTGCACAAATTAACACCAGTCTTTTCTAAGGTAAATATTTGGAAGCTACAGTGCACATCTGCTTTTCATTGCATGCAACTCAAGCTTTCATACAGTCCTGGCTAACACTTGGAGTACAATACACAGTCTTCTTTTAAAGACCACTACATGATTGTTGCATCTGTTGCTGTGTGCTTCTGTGCAGCAAATTGTAGGTTTGCAATGATATAATCAATCACTCACTAGTGTGTGACACCAGAAACCACACCACAAAATCAGAATTGCAAATATTTTGCAAAAGTGTTAAATGATTATTCATACTCTGAGAAGCAAGCATCACGCCCACCAACAGTGACAGTGAATACTGGATGGTATTATTGGATCTCTCTACAAAACCCCAGATTAAATATTCCTGCAATATCCCTGCATGGGTAAAACTACTTGGTAAGTTTAGGGGAAAGTTGTGATTATGGTTTGAATAGGACAAAGAATCCTTCCCCGCCCCCTCCATATTAGTGGATGCTGTATATTCAAGTGTTGGTTTTTCTGATAAGTTTGATTTTACTTAATTACTGTTTTTGATGTTATAAAACGGGTGTAAAGTCATGATTGACAGCTGTGATTGACTCGAGACTGAGTTGAGTGGGTGTATGGGCAGGACCTCGATACCGTGGCTCCAGTCCCGGATCACTCCTACGCAGACTCTGGCTCCACATGATGTCGTCAGCGCAGGATGACAACGCTCATATTCAGGATAATTTGGCTTCAATTCTGTACAGTGGGAGGAATATATGGTCATTGGGCCAAAATGATTAATTGGTTAATATACTATAAACAGAAAGTCATTAATTAGGAACACAACTTGAAGATAGTGACCTTACACAGAAATGGTCTGAGACATGGATACAGTGATCTGAAACTTAAAAAGACTGTGTGCCAGGGACTTAAAGTGTGTGTGTGTGTGTGTGTGTGTGTGTGTGTGTGTTGGGGGGGGGGGGGGGGGGGGGGGGGCTACTTCACTGTTCCTGCTACAGTACAAAATAATGGCTTCAACCATGTCTTCTGATAAAGTCATTGGTTGTTGTAAAGATTAAACTGGTATTTCAATGTCAAGTGAAAGTCTCCTTACTATATTGACAATCAAAAGCCGCTTATTATGGGATGTGTGATGATAAAGGAGCTCCACTGTGGCACTGCACATTGACTGTCATGCCGAAACGGCCTTTGTTTATGATGCGAAATAATAACGGTCCAATACAAACATCCATATTATTACACAGCAGCAAACACAGGGACGCTGATTATCACTCATCTCCTTCATACAGAGCCTGTCAGAACAGCTCTGGTGGTTTGTATTGAAATCAGGCTTCATGGAGCAGCTGCCAAGCAGACAGTGTCCCATTCAGAAATGTTTTGACAGAGATGACACCTTGAGACTGTCTGTACAGTATTAGAACAACCTGTCATGTTCCCTATTGTGTACAGGGTTCAAGCATATAAAGGAAATACGTTGGAAAATTATATTAGAGTTTGCTATCTGATAAGGGAAGAAAAAACACTCTCCCTCACAATCATTCTCAGTTTGGTGCGCTTCATTATCCAGAATGAAAGTGTCTCTCGTCAATTATCACCTCATAGAGGGCATTGTTTTAAAATGGAGGGGAAAGTGACAAACTCAAAATATAACATATATATTATCCCTTGGACTTTACTTATCTGTTACTTCTTGTTCTTGTTCTTTCTACACAGCCTGTAAAAACAGTTGTATGACTCTGGAAGCAAACTTTCCATAGAAGTTATCATTTTATTCACATCTGGAACAAAAGTTTCTTTCAACCATGACAGATCACGGTCGTTCCTTAACCTTAACCAAGTAGTTACTATTTCAACCATGACAACAAAGGTAGTGGTTACTTTAAATCTAACCACAATGTTTCCACAGATTTGGTAGGCACTGACAAATGGAGTTCTCCTGCTCATGGGGGCATCAGATCGGAAACATTCGCACGTGTTGTTCTGCAGTGCAGCAACAAACAACATATTTTGTCGTTGGAGAACTTGTCGCAACAGGTTATCTCAGCTCTGTTTTGAATTTATAAAGGAAAGCCTGTAATTGAAACTGGGGATGTGCTGTATGAAATACATGGTCATTTACCAGCCAAGGAGGGTCCCATAAAGGTCCCAGGGGTTTTAAGTTGCCAAACATGAGCCACAACATCCCAGAGGACCTTTCTCGCATGTCCTTCCCCAGCTCTCTTCCCCCATTTTCTGTCAGCTCTCTTCTGTTCATTGCTGATTAAGGCATAAAACACCCATGTAGGTACAAGTGGTTTTGGAACCGGAGCCAAACTAGAGACTGTCACTGGTTCAACCCATTGAAGCTTAATCCAAGCAAAAATTTTGAATGTCAACAATGTGTGTAAATAAATATAAAACTTGATTACACAGTGCTGGATGAGTATGAAAAGGTCATGCAAATATCAACCAGGTAATCTAAACACTATGATAGTGGTAATGAGAATCTGATGATAAAATATAATATAATATATAATAATATAATGATGATATAGGGGTAAACATTGGCTTTGTCGTTATACCAATTTGATATAAATTATTAGAGGTCAACCTTCACTAAACCTTTCAAACTCTTGTCACTGGAAACTTTTTAGGAATTATTAAGCTACTATTTCACTGTACACCAGTCCTCATTTAACTGCACACATTTTTACATGTGACTAAGTCAAAACATCCTTTTAATTTGTTTTTAAAACCTGCTTTCAAAAATATAAGCCATAAAATGTTTTAACTAATTAGTAAGGTGACAATCACTGCCAGTTTAAAAACAACATAATGTCCTATATTTCAATACGAAGGCCAGGGCTCTTAACTATTTTCACCGTCCTCCCAGATCCATCATAAAATACAATTTAAGCCGTCCCAAAATGAATGTTGACTGTCCTTAATTTAAAGTTGTTCTTTTTCTATATTATAATTAGTTAAAATCATTCAATGTGACCTTTAAGATAAATAAAACATCACACAAACAACAAACACATGAGATTTGTTCGGGCAGTGAGAGAGTTGGAGGGCTCAGTCGGCTGCTGACTCGTTAGCCAACAAGCTAGCAAATAGTGACATTACCGTTACTTTTCCCTGTTGTAGCCCAACTTTCTGACAGTGACTCACTGTAGCCCCGACACGTGGTCAGTTTCATTTTCATCGTGGTCAACTCTCGTCCAAAATTCATCCCAAAATTAATTTAAATCCTCCGGAATCCTACTTTAATCGCCTCAGCGACAATGGGAGGTCCTTACACTCAAGCCCTGACCAAGACGTTAACACTGAAAATGGGCAAGCTTAGGTTTATTGTAATGAAAGAAGGCCCTGTAGCTTAGCTTATTGCGCTAACTGTGGTGTTCTTTTGCTTCGTAAGTTCCTTCTACAACTTGTAGTGCTGTGTACACTCCTCTGAGCATGAAGAATCATCGACATAATTATCTTTGAAATTATGAATGAAAAACACCTTTTTTATCAAAACAAACCATCAAAACTAATTCAATCTCAACATCTGAGGCTCTAATTATGAATGAATAGTGCGATACTTCACTTCTAAAAACACAACTATCTCTGGTATGCAGGGTTATGCAACTGCCACTGTGAGCATGTCAAAAGGTCCCTCAGCATGGTCCATTTTCCTATAAGACCTTTGCTGTTTAATAGTGCTTCACTGATGAAATTAAGGGGCCAGCCAAAAGGCCACCATAATAATGTCTACAAAACAAATCACTTTGCCTCAGGCTGTAACCTCATTAGAACAATGCGTCGTAGTTGCTTGGAGGATGTGTCTGAGCCATGACTGGTGAGGCAGGCAGGCAGAGATAAGCCTCACTGACAGTAGTGATAATGGGAGAGCAGGAATGATTGCCTGGAAAATAATCACGCCCCAAGTATTTCAGGCGCATGATACCCTGTTCTCATTTATTTGGCTATATCGATGCCTCAACTATCCCCGTGGGCTTCAAGGTTATCTTGGGAGATGAGATGCAACGGTCAAAATGTTTGATAGTTAAACTGACTAGAGCAAGGCACACTTTGATATTCCAGTTTCATTAAATGAACAGAAATGTTGCACAAACACCACACACTCTCGTTATCATGTTGTTATGATGTATAACTTCACATATCTGCATACCTCTTATATCTCATATTTTGACAACGTCGCTCACAAATTGAGTGAATGTATTAGTTCTGCTTGGAAAACGAGTACAGTTCAATAACTCTCATATCATATCTCATCTCTGCTGACAGATCCTGGGAAGGCGGGCTAACAGACCGTAGAGCAAACTCATTTCTAGTGGCTCAACGCTACTGCAGTGATCTCAGTAATTATTGTTCAAGTCAAACTGCTCAACTGAAAATTGGATTGTCTTCACCTTTTGCATAAGGAAATATAAACTATAGCATGTAGCACTGGAGCTAACAGTTTTCTGGCATGTTAGCGGAAACAGGTCCATTCTTTGTGTGAAGAAACATAAAATATAATTGTATATTTATAGCTAGCGACGGATAGCTTTACAAGAGGTTTTTACATCTTAAAAAAGCATGTAAGTTTTAAGTATCTGGGTGGGCAGTTCCCTTGACTGCCGTAAGCCGCCATTTGAGAGCATGGTGGCATTGCTAGAAATGTAAGGCCCTCAGTTTGTTGGCTTCTATTTTTAGAGCGTGTCCCCACACATATTGCAATCAAGTTACACTATCACCATCATCAGTTGATACACTAATGTAGTAAGTACAATTTGACCCAAGTTAAAGCAGATACCGCGGGTATATATACTCATTTCTTAGCAATCTTCAACTGAGAGGGCTGTAATATGTTCTCTAAAATAAGTGATTTTTAATGAACATGTTTGTTGAGTATTCTGTTCTCTATATGCTACAATTAACTCCTATCTCTGAACACCTACAAAAAGGCATGACATCTGTAATCTAATCCGCAGCAGAGAGCAGTAATCATAAATTACACAGTGGGCTGGAAATTGTGCAAAGTGACACTGACTCTGCTACTGGCGCATTGTTTTTCAGCCTCTGATGTTATTCAAATCACTGAGGAAATTAGAAAGCAGAAGCTATTCCACTAATCAGTGTATGTATTTTCTTCCTAAGGCTCAGCTCTGGTTTTGTGGCATATTTGAAATTCAAAACTCAAAATTCTGTGATGTTAGCTTCAAACGTGAACCATGCCCAAGGTCAGTTTTCATGCGTTTTAATTACCGTCTGATAACACGTATTTTGAGCTCTAGCATGCCCATGGTGGGTGGTAAAGACTTGTGTACAATCTTACTTTTAAAAGAAATTATATATTTTATATATATGAGTATATTTGCTCAAAATTATCTGCAATTTCTTTACAACTTACATGTAATGTAAACATGATCAAATCCAGCTCATTTCTAGTTCCATTACTAACATACTTAGATTGATTCATACACTTTTTTCCATTTCCAAATTACACACCTATGCTGCACATTAATATCTTCACAGGGTTTGGAGAACTGGGTCAGGCAGAACTGGAAGAGACTAGTGCTGAAGGTGATTCTTCCAATGACGATATAACAACTCTACTATACTGTAAAATATCATCAATTTATCACTGTTTGATGATGGAAATAACCGTGTTTCATCAGGCCACACACATAGTAAAAAGATAGTGATCAATTTTTGGTTAATTTCAGGAATATCTCTCCTGTGAGTTATTTGTTCCAGTGACTTTTCATGAGATGATTGTAGGATGTTTGAACGCTGGGAGAGAACAGCATGGGATCAATTGGAAACATGATTGCTTTCAATTAATTAGACCCATGTAGGATCAATAGCTGTTTAGATACTGGTGAAATCTACCTCCTCAGTGTGACAGACAAAACTGGTTAACTGTTGCTTTTATAGTCCTCTTAAATGTGAGCATTTCACAAGTCGGGTAGTAACAGTCAAAGACATAATTTCATCTTGGGACATACATCTCTTCACTCTCTTGCCTTTCGCTTTTTAACTTGCCTGAGTTATGAGCAGATTGAGCTCTCACGTCAGCAGGTGGTTGGATAGCTTAGTATAAAGACTGGAAACAGGAATCAGCTATGGCTCTGTCAAAAGGTTAACAAAAATCCTACCAGCACCTTTTAAAGCTCAATATTTAACAAGTTTTGAAAATTAATTCAACAATTAAAATCAAACTGGACTTAAAATTTTAATAATTTTTTTCATGTAATAGTAAGTTCTCAGTATGTGAATTATGAATGATGTTCATATGATGTTTTCCATTAAGATTCTCCAAATATATATGCACATGTTAATGTACAATGTTGAAACCAGACAGGAAGCACTGGCTAATTCTGTGATTTGTAAAGGTTGTTGCCATCATTTACATCTGCAATAAAAACAGGATTACTGCACTTGATCCATAATAACCATTGCAGAGAATAAGTATATATATTAGGATAAGCTCTTGCTATCGTCACAGTATGGAAAATAATGTGACGTGCTGTTTATTGATTTAGCCATGTAAGTCAGACAACTGCTTCCCATTTACCCTGCAGGGCGTACACTCCATCAGCACGCTCTACAGCAAAACATCCCCTACTTCCTACTCTGCCTCTCTGTAATTAAATCATGTGAGTCTGTGTAGAAAATGCTGAGGTCCCTATCCTGAGCAAATGTCAAATGCTTTGCATAAAGGAGTCACACATTATAAACTTTTACTGTACTGTAAAATGCAGCGAATATCCAAAATCAGACTCATGCCGTATCTCTCTGCCATGTGTTTGATGCCCAACGATCTAATGGAACTATTAAACTAAACTATGATTTGCTGGATGGGAAGGAGCTCAAATACTATAAAACAGTGTGTTAATAGTCTGTGATACGTATTGCTAAATTAAAAATATAACACATATTTTAGGGTTTTGTAATCTAAAGTATATTGTGTCGCTTTTGTGAAATAAAACAGCATTTTAATCAAGTGATATGTCAACCATATTCCACTTTACCTGTTTTACTCTGCTATAGATCCGCAATTACAGAAAAAATGTTATATCTGTAGAGTATGACTGGAATCTCCAGTGTTTTGTTGATCATCTTGGGCGCAGTGTGGTTACGCGGTAAGGCCTGCTTATTCACATGTGACCCAGCATGATGGACAGGACAGCCCACTGAGAGAGGGCAGCCCATAAATGTAAAGGTCACACCATGTGGCCTCAGATGGCTCCATGTGCTGTTTAGGATGTTAAAAAAAGGATGTGCGGGCTCCTCCTGGAATAACGCTTGAAGTTAGAAATTCAAGTCAGGTTTTCCGAGCTGTAACACAACCACAAGGTATTTTATTCAAAGGCTCGTAACAAAGACATGTTTGTATGTGAATACAGCACAGGAAAGGGACATAGTCAACCCACATTAAGACGTACAAAGTGACTTTTATTCCTCCAGACACTGGTTGAAGACAATTCAAACAGTATTACAGGGAAGATTGTGTAAATTAAAACAAATATTCGGCCTTTAATATGAATTATTGTTAATATTGATTAAATATCTTTATAGAACAGCGTGAGCAGTGAGTGAGTGAACAAGTAGGAAAACAATTGTACAGTCTGTGAACACCAGAGCAGCAATGTGAGGTACAGCTGTCACAGCTGAATGTACAGTGACGAGCTGAGACTCCTGCACACCGACACTCGCAGCCATGGCAACGTTTTTCTGGTTGCCATCTTGTGCACCTGCCGTACATGAGCGCTGCTATCATTTTCAGTCAGGTCTCTTTCAATGTGTATATAGTGTATGTAATGAATAGCACTGCCACTGCTCAAATGTACTAATATCCCACCTAGAGACTGCTTCTCCTTCACACCTTAAACACCTGGGAACTGAATTCCTTTCTATTTCCTCTCTTCAAACTAATGCAGCAACCATAAGAAATTAAAAGAGGAGGGCAGAGACAGGATGATGTAAACTGGATGATGGATTTACATTCTTGTAAATGTGTATCATTCATTTTGCCGTGACAACTTCTTTCACTTCCATCTGAAACAAGAGTCCAGTATTTAAAGTTTAAAGTTTAAAGTTTCTGAATCAGATGACTGTGGAAGATTGTTTTGAACTGAGGCGTCTGGCTCTGCGTCGGTATGTATCCACTGCGCTGTCAGAGAGTCAGTCCAGGAGGCCATCGTCCCGTCAGCCTGCTGCATAGACATGCTTTTGTTGATGAGCTCAAGTCCAGCTCACACGCCGCATACCAGATTCCATCGACAACCTATCTCAGAATGCTGCACCTACTGGTAATCTTGGCAAACCCTTGATCTGTGCAAACTGTGGGCTGCTCAATAGTCTGACAAAGGAATGTACTACACTGTTTACTTTTACAGCACATAACACTGATTTGTTCATTCAAACAGAATAACTAGTTACTTCAATGGATTAAGTTGCGGTTTACACCATTTCAACTTGCATCCTACTGGAGGAATTTAAAGGCATTCTTTTTACATAGTAGACAGAAGTCTGGTTTATATAATTTTAGCCTGTCTTTTAATTTCCCAAACATATTTTTCTGAAACTTTCTGTCTTTTGTTAAAGACTCTCTTTAGTTGTCATTGAAAGGATTAGACAGTAAATTCTTTGGTGTTTGCTTCCCAGAATCAACATGGAGACTTAACAGAGTCATCAGTGCTGTCACACCTTTCTGATGACTTTCTACTTCTGGAATTGGTATTTTTGTAAGTGTTGTTTTTGTCTCACAGTGGCCATGGGTGCTCATGATGACAGCTGGTACTTTTAAATACTTTAGCAAACTACTGTTGCTGTCCTTTCTGTGGCTTACAGAAAGGCACTTCAGCAGAGGGTGCATAGGTCCCTATTATATTTATGTACAGTGACAAAAATAAATGCTAAGGGCTTAAAGCTTAAGAAGATATATGTTCGGTGACTGGTGTATTTCAACAACTGTCACCAGAGTGTAGCAAAGCATAAATACATGCATATGTAAATTTACAGACTAGTACTTTTAGGGCAATTGTTCATTAGCTTGACTACCCTGACAGGGAGGAAAGAGAGCAGGCTTGACTAAAGACATAGAGTAAGTACATTGCTAAACATGGCACAATTTAATGAAAAAAGAAATCAACAAGTAATTCAATATATATGTGTTTTTCAACTTTGTGACTTATACCTGGGAGTTCAGGGCTTAAAACTATGAGCTGACCAAGTACTTACTAACACTTACTGGACATTAACTAAACTGATCACATCATAGTGTAAAAAGAAACACGGTTAACATCATATTTAGTTCTTGTTCTGGTTCTCCTGCACTACATTTGAAGAAACTCTCCAAAAACCCTCCACTCTTCTAACATGGATAAAGTTACTATGAGCATTAACAGTGTTTCATGAGTTTGTTAATGACAATAAAAAATGAAATTGCTATATTCAATTGAAATTAGTATTGTGCAGTTTGATTCAATGCTCTGTGATATATTTAATCTTATAAAAGTATTCAATGATGAACGCAGTTGGGAGTGGTAAAAACCGCACAATAATGTAATCGCCCTCTGATTTCTCAGCACACAATGTCATCATTGTGACTCATGGCCAAGTGACACTGCATCTGAGGTCTTATACATCCATTGTCTGAGCACTGGAGTGGACTTCAGATCATCAGATGTTAGATTCAGCTAAAACTGAACTACTAATAGTAAGTTAAATCTTTCAAAATTGTTTTCTTGTTTTCAAAACAAGAGATAACCTAGAAGTGCATGTTAAAAGGCAGGCTGTCAATGTCGCTTCACTGTATTTGTCAATTTCTTTAAATTGCCACCTCCCTTCCTGTTTAGATTCTGTTTCACTAAAGTTTATTTCCTCAGCCCTCATGAACTTGTCGGGAATATGATACTAGGTTTTTCTCTGTGTGTACATGCATATTGTTATTGATGATCACCTCCTAATTTTGTTAGCATTTAGCAGCCACAGCTCCCATTAGCCAGTGAGGCAGTATCAACTTTCCTTTTTAATTATATGTTAAGCTTAATGCTGACAAGATAATTATCATTTTAAAAATAACTAGGTTCTACAATTTATCAAAGTAGACAGCACACTGTGGACAGAAAACCAGGATATCATGTTTGAGCTTCACAAAAAGGTGGGCTAGGGCGAGCTCGGCACAACAGTAGCTAGCTTTCAAATCCGTTTGCTGATTTTCATCCTGTGAATGCTGCCGCTCTTCCTCACTACAGTTTGTTCACCATAATACATATTAAATACATTTTCAGTTCATCTTTTAGCTATAATCTGGCTTCTTTATTACAGTATTTTGTGTCCAAAGTGCTAATTGTCAGCCCACATTTAAATCCGCTCAACCTAACAATGTGACTCCGCTGTAGCGGTGTTTAAAACACTACACACAAAACTTTGTTTAGCCAAATCCTACAGTTGTTACTACGCAACAGCACAATTCTAGCTTCATCAGCCGCCATATTGGAGTCGGACACTGCAGGGATGTGGACGACACGCCGGTTGCTATGACAGCGGCATCATTTAAAACGACTGTGTCAACTGTTGGACATTTTCTGTGAACCCTACAGCCTCAGTACGTTCATTACTGTGCTTGCCTGTAACACCCCCGCCCCCAGCCCTTCAACCGCCGTCCTCCCCCTCTCCTTTTTTTTTCCTCTTACGCAAAAAGCAGCGGAAGATTGTGATTTGCTGGAGTCACTCCCTCCCACTTAGGGGGTAACTTATTACGGGAGTTTGCGGGCGGAGCCGGTTTCCCTGAGAGATAAATTGTGTGTGGTACAATTGGTGGAGTCGGGTACAAAACTGTCCTTTTTCGTTTCCTGAGAGGGACGGTTAACAGTCTAGACTAAAAGTACCCGAGCTAAACGGTTGAATCACTTAGAGAGAGAGAGAGAAAAAAAAAGGGGGATATTACCGGGGAAGCAACATGTCGGGAAATAAAGACAGTGACGGCGGATGGAGGAAATTTGTGTGGAATTCGGAGAAGAATGAGTTTCTAGGACGTACGGGGATCAGTTGGTGTAAGTAATCGATTTCATGTATTTTCACTGAACTAACGAGCTAGCTTACTGTTCATAAACGACGGCATGGAGTCAAATAAGCCGTGATGTTGCCCCTCTGGCAGAGGCGGGGTGGAAACCGACCGTGTTAGAGGGTATTTTTCTCTTGTTCTTTCTCGGTTTCCTGACTACAGACAGACAGCACCTGTTAGAGCTCGGTGGCTGTGACACGCTGCGTCGTGACTTCGTTTTTCAATGGAGACTGTAGGTAGAAGTTGAGCCGTAAAATCTGAATAAACTCCTTTGTGACAGAGTAAAAACTGGCTTATCTTTAAAAAAAAAAGTTAGCCTACTGGACACGCCACAGGTCGTGTGTAGTCAAAATTAAGACTAATTAATATATATATATATATGTGTGTGTGTGTGTGTGTGTATTTTGAGTGAATGACCCCCCTTTACACGTTTGCATTGATTGTCTGATGTCAGTTTATACGATTTATATTTAAAATAGACAATTGGTTTTATGGTTAATACATTGAAATATGAAATGGTTGCCCGAGGCGTAGACTATATCGGTCCATTCATTAATAAACGTCCTTTATGAAAAGGTCATCCTGAAGGACAGTGTGTGGTGGGCCAGGACTTTTCACTGAACCAAACGGTGAAAGTTGGGGCAGGTTTATTGTCTGCCTCACTGGACCACCTCTTTAATTTAGCCTTTCAAGGTGAGCAGAAGGGAAACAGAGGACATTTTATTCCCCCCCTCATTAATAAACTGAATAGCTAATCTCTGGCTCCTGTGCACAGGCCCAGTTATTCTTCCCTCCCTTTCACTCAAACCCGAGATTACTGGATCCAGCTCTAATCGTTTCACCACTGTTTTCAATACTTTTAAGACGAGGGAATGCTTCGCCTAATCCGGCCAGCAGTGGCTGTTGATTTGATAGGATAACTACACCCCATTATATAGTAGTACTTTAAGATCACTAAACCGTTTTACAAATTATAAATGGCATTGTTTTTCACCCCCCTCTCCTTGTGTGAAACAGCCAGGTTTGGCCAGACAGACATCGCTTGGTAACATGGTGCTGTGGAACAGATCACGACTCACATGTCTCAAGGGCCGCCCCTCTCCTGCAACCACTTATTTATTTTTTTATTTCCTGGAAAACAGGAGAGCTTGGTCTGCGTGTTTTTTTTTTTTTTTTTTTTTTTTTCGCCAGTTTAAAAGCTCTCGCCCCTAAAAAAAAAAAAAAAAAAAAAAAAAAAAACCTCTGAGCTCACACAGATCATTTCCGAGAAGAAAAAGAAGAAGAATAAGAAGAAAAACAAACAAAAAATCGCCCTCATGAGCTGGTATGTGACAGTCAATAGCGAGTTCATAGCGAAACTTGCCGGAGCTGCTTAAAGGTGAAATTTAAAATCCCCACACGCTAATGTTGTAGTAATATATCTACCAGTCCCGTAGTTACACTCTTAGTGATTATATATTACAGGGTTACCGTCGGTGTTGGTCGTGAGGGAGAGTGATGTCGCACCATGTAAAAAGTGAGCGATGTTGCCCTAAAAGCAACAGGTATGTCTGTGCCCTTGAGTTGCTGAACCCCCCCCCCCCTCCCCCTCCTTCTGGAAAATGTTAATTTCTTAGGTTAGATGAGGTTTTGAAATCAGCTATTAACATTTGTGTTGATCGAAATATGGGGAAAATATAAGGAAATGACGAGTGTCAGCGTTAGACAGGGCGCTCATTTCTTCGCCCCTCCCTCCCTTGGTGTTCCTGTGTGTTAATTTCGTCGTGTTACACAGCTGAATGTGTTGGGATAATAAACCGCAAGAGCAGAAACCGTCAGTAAAAAGTCTAGAGACATCAGTGTGGTGTGAATGTGGCGATGGCCCCTTCACAAGACGCTGCAGCAGGAGTCTGGTGGGGGAGGTGCTCTCCATTCAAAACTCAGCCCTTTCAACACTAGCAGGCCAGTCTCTGTGCTATTGACGTTTTGTGTGCAGCAGTGTTGATATCTGGCCTTTTTCTGGCCACAAAAAAAAGGTGCTGTGGACCCATATCACCCACGTGTACCGACACAAAACTGATCTCCTGTCAGTATAAAGCTCATGTAATTGGCTATAATGCTCATTACAGTGGTCCCGTTCTGATTTTAACCAGTTGAGAAACGGTAAACTAAAGTCACTAGGCCACAAAGAGAAACACTGGCTGTAACCTCCAACATCCCGGCGCACTTGTTCGCCTGATCTTCAGCTGCACCCATGAGACAAAAATGTAATTTGTTTTGCAAATACTACTTGTCCATACAACAGGTCTATTGTTTCTCCGAAGGCCCATTCTTAACAAATCACCTGCAATTCTACACAACTCGTCAGCACAGGGTGTGTAGAAGACAAAAGGCAATCGGTCCAGAGTTTACATCAGACAGAAATCCTGCCACCATGGCTGCAGACTTGCTCATTAGAAAATAGCTCCCCAGGCATTTACATTGGTAGCAGGTGTTGTGGCAACTGGTAACCATGTTACAACACAAAATCAAGGGCATCTGTCTCCACTAAAGACATTAAACGATTATTCTGATATTTAACTCTTATTTTGAATAAGGTTAACATTTCCCTGCTTCTGCTGGGAGTTTTTTTTTTTTTTTGTTGTTGTAGTTTTGATATGAGCCATGCAGTCTCATATGCACAAGGTTCAGCATCAGAGCATCAAATAAAGGGACGTTGCTCTTGACGTCATGTGCTGGAAACACTGCTCACGTGTTCCAAGTAGCAAAAACTGGCGGTCTTAGAGTGAGACAAACGAATCTCCTCTCCACAGTCAACAGTCTGTGGCAGGAGATAAAGCAGTGGCGCTGAACCTGCGATCAACCCGCCAAACTGGTTTCACAGTGGCTGATTTGAAAATGTAACAGGCGGCCGGCCGAAAGACATTTTGAGGCGGTGCAACGACAACAGCAAATGCATCAGGAATGGGAACAGTGATGGTGAACTAGCAGAGAGCTGTCTGTCTGTGGCGTGGCATCAAATATGGAATGAGGTTTTGCATTGAAAGATTTGCGATATGTGGCAAGGCAGAGTAATAATTAAGTTTTGGAATAAGAGTTATGTAAATGTATATTAAATATGTTCAATTCAATACCCAGTCCAAGAGGTGCATGTGAAATCAGATAAACCTGTTACTGCAGAAACATGAAAGTAAAGTTAACGATGGGGCTGCTTTGAACTGTTGTAGTTGGATCAGACTAGAAAGTCAATTCTGAGCTTCATTTGAGTCATATGCTGTTTCCAGAGATAATCTGATCTGAGATCATCTCAAGTGGCATTTTTACCACCACATTATGACATCTCACAGTTGTAGTACAGATACCGTATTTTATAGCTGGAGAACAAGAACAACAGGTCTAATCTAAAGGTGATAAAAAACAACAGTACAAGCTATGTATATTTCCCCCCCACTGGAATTGATTGAAACTAGCCAAACAAGAAATGCCAATTACAAGTTTCTATCTCCAACAGTGGCACGAATAAAACCAGAGGCAGAAACAATGAGGCTGTTTTGTTCATGTAAGCGAGGATAGTGTGGTTTTCTTTTTTGCCTAACCTGTTGTAAGTGGCGACACAGCGGGGGAAGGGTCCGCTGTGACGGGCATGACCAGTGACTCATCTCGTTCTACTGGAATCGCAGCCCTCCTGCTGTTGCATAATTGGGTGAAGTTTTGAATTGGGAGAAGAAGAAAAAACCTGTCATTGTTCTAAAATGGCTTTGGTGATGAGAAAAGAAAGGGATCATACTGAGTGGAAGCAGTTTGTGGAGGATCTATTTAATACAATTCCCAAGGTTTTTTCTTTTTTCTTCTGGAGGTTTTGTCCAGATTTTGCTCCTGAATGCTAACAGTTGTTTAAAGACTCAGGACAACAAGCCAAGTGTTTTTCTGTGAAAATAAAAGCCTTACTCATTAAATCTAACATCACCTGGTATATTCACTTCATTCAAGCTGGTCTTATTCTATGATGTTTAATCAAAAGATCTCAACATCGTAAAAACATAAATAAATAAATAAATACTCATCATAATTTGTCCAAGGTGGGATTTAAATGCATGTTTAGACCGACCAACATTCACTTGATTTAAAATTGAGAAAAACAGCAAATTCTCATTCTTGAGAGGCTGAAATCAGAAAATGATTATTATTTTTGTTTCATACATGAATGAAACAATACTGATAAATCAGTAAGTGTACTTCTTCTTCTTCAGTGTTAATTATTAAAATTGATATTTATGACATTTACTTTTCCCCCCTACAGTTAAGATCTTCTTGTTCTACGTGATATTCTACGGATGCTTGGCTGGAATTTTCATTGGGACCATTCAGGCTTTGCTGCTTACGTTAAGCAACTACAAACCCACCTATCAGGACAGAGTTGCTCCCCCAGGTAAACATTTTCCAAAACATTTTTTTCTTTTCTTCTTGCTTTTGCCTTTTCAAACTGATCTGCTGGATGTTTCATCAGCTCAAAAGTTAAACCGACGAAAGAATGGACACTGATCAGAAAAGTTTTAGGCTGAGTGTCTGAGATAATGTGGCTGTATGTCTTGTCTTGTGTGATTAAAAATAACTGTTGGGGTGTGCCTGTAAGCTGTTACTCTATCAGGAGTCTCTCTGACCTTAGATAGGTTCAGCCATTTTGTCCTTCACTCCTCTCAGCCAGTCAATGTTTCCCCCTCAGGCTACAGGGGAACTGTCGAAGCTTACACCCATTGTAACTAAAAGAATTCATGTGTGCTATGATTATGCGTCACAGCCTACATGTTTACATATGCATGTGTGGCAGCCAGAGTTTGTTAGTTTATTTATTAAAAAATATTTGGTTTTGTCTCAGCTCAGAGGCCTCTAAGCTTGTTTTGCTGGAGAAAAATTCTAATCTGTAATCTTTTGAGAACAACACCATCAAACACTGCCACAGTCACACTATGAGCGTTTCGAAATTTCCTGCAAGCTTGGAGACAAAGTAGATTTTTTAAAGTGCCCAGCCTCGACTTGTTTGCACAGCACATGCTCTGCCCTTGGCGGTATTTTTAGCAGCCAGTGTAAATGAGTGGCTCCATGCACACGGGTTAGTTTGCCTGCCGTTTTGTCTGTCAGCCGTCCACGGCTGTTGACAATCAAAGAGTAGCCCGGCAAAGCAACAAAGTAAGTGTGGAGTGCTTTGAGCTGAAGTGAGTTTCCAGTAGTGGCATGATAAAGGAAGCAGAGAGTGGTTAGATTTTTTTTTTTTTTTTTTTTTCTCAGAGCCCGCCTCTCACTCTGAGGCTAAAAGTTTCCATTGTGAGAGAGACACACACGTGAGAGTGGATGGGTGGGGACAGGGGGATTGGTGAACTTTCACAAGCCACCACTGAAATTGTAATGACTAAATGTTAGTTCCCTCTCTCTGTGCTGCACACACAACTCCAGTCCTGCTCATAACTAAAGCAACAAATAAACAAATCCAGCAGTGAAGCTGGGAAAAGGTTCACAAATGTCTCGTTTCCTTTCACTCCCTGTACCCATCTCATTCTCCTCATGCCACGCCTCACTGAGGCCTTGTGCACAAGGTCTGTGGAAAATTACTGCTATAAAGAGCTGACAGAGACCATCTGAGGAAATCCCCAAGACCCTACATTGTGTTGTCCTAAGATAATAGACAGGGACTCTCTCTGGGCCCCACAAAGAATAGCCTGCATGACACACAGTGTGGCTTCTGTCAGGAAACTCACTTCTTTACACAAACAAAATAAGTTGTAAATCCTTTCTCAATTGTTGTATCTAATTCTCTTTTAATCAATTCATTACCCTTTATTTTATAATATTTTATCAATCAACGTTCTGTTTTCAGGTCTGTCACACACCCCACGCTCAGAGAAATCAGAAATTTCTTACAAGAAGTCTGATGAGAATTCATTTAAGAAGTACATCGACAGCATGGATAAGTTCCTTGAACAGTATGATGATGGTGGCCAGACTGATCAAATGAAATTTGAAGACTGTGGAGGCAAGTATAAGCCAATCATCAATCAGGGATTGTCATACTCTCTGGCTGATCCCTGATGGGTATGTAACAACCATCAATCAAGATTTGCCACTCATATGTACAGTATCTAGATCCATTAACGAATACATTCTCACAACAAACAGCAGCCTAATATTAATTATCCTAACTTCATGTTGATACAAGTAAGAATGTGCTTGAAAAAAATGGTCTAATGTGTCTTTCTTTATCTCTTGCAGACACTCCTCGGCCATACAAAGAACGTGGAAGTGTGGAAACTGACGTGGGACAGAGGTCAGCCTGCCGTTTCAGCAGGTCCTTGCTTGGCATTTGCTCAGGGATCACTGATCAAACTTATGGCTTTAAGGATGGAAAGCCCTGCATTATTGTCAAGCTCAACAGGATTGTCAACTTCAGACCAAGGGTAAGTGTTTTTAGCATTCACACTGACATAGAAGGTAGAGTTTGGAATTAAATGAATGAACATGTTCTACAGGAACAATAAGAGCAAGTAAAGTTTAAATGTGCAAACTTATTGTTACTCCTCAGCTGGGGTGAATGCAAGGAGCCATTTCTTTGTTAGATGTGTCAGATAAAAATTTAAACATGTTTGCTTTGTAGAGATAAGAAGCATAAAAACTACTGCAGTTACTGGGCACATAAATTAGGCATTGCTCCCAAACGTAGCACGCATGTAACTTATAATAGATACACACATCAAATGCTTATTGTAATTTTCAAGCAAATTCTTTCTGAACCTGCTTCATTTTTTTATTTTACACATAAACGTTTAAAGCACTACAGCTTATGTGAATAAAGCCTTTGGTGGCTCAGTCTGGGGGCATGGTGTTAGAAAGTGAGCTCCTCATCTCTGTTTGAGGCTAGTAGCATGAGGCTACATTAGCCGCTACTAGCATAATGACTTTCCCAGCAACCTACAACTTGTAAATAAGAATCTGAGACATCGCGAATTACTGACACCGACGAAACCTCCCGCTTGGTGAAAAGAAAAGCAGACATGCACAGATGCACCACCGCTGGCAGCTATATAAAAATAAAATCCAACATCGACACAGATACAGCGATCGGCTCATTTTACAGGAGCTCTTTGTGTCTTGTTTCACTTGGTCACGAACAAACACATAACACAAAGAAAAGAAGCTAATTCAGGCTGTTTATCCGAACACCGGGGCTGACCCTGTCAGAATAACGCATGGACACCACAAACTGTGGTTAGAGTTGCACTGTGGGTAATGTAATTTTCAGCAACTTTTACACAGACAGATCTTGATATATTGCCGTTAAGAAGACTCCTCGTAACGCTGCGTTTGTCCTGCGCCCGTGTTCTGCACTCAACAGCGTCAGCATCCTACCTGCTCACCCTTTTACACAGATGTCGATCCGCCTCTGTGACCTTCTCTACTGTCAGCATAAAGGCGGAATAACACTACCCCCACACACACACACACACACACACCCACACACACATTCCACGTTCGTAGTTTTTACACAGAACAGAGAGGAGGAATAACAACCCACATTCCACAAAGTGACCATGTTCAGCGTTAGGAAACTTGTCGCATTTAAGGTGGCGGCATACTTCAGTACTGTTCTCAATAATGAACTCAAACCACACTAAGCTGAATGCAAGTTGCAAAATGTAAAACCACTTGTAGCAACAGCAGGTTTTGCTGGGGATCAAACCTAGCGTAACCGTCTGCTCAGGATGTTGTTCATCCACCACTCTCTCTTTTGTTAGGCTCCTGCTGACAATCAGTCACTCCCGGAGGCTCTGCAGGGAAAATTTCAGCCCAACCTGATCCCCATTCACTGCAAAAATAAGGTACGTTTGATTTGACAGCATCTGGCCTCGATGTATTAGCACTCATATACTTGTCTTCAGCATAATGTTGAAAACGGGTTCGATTCTAAATGAAACTCTGCCATCGTGTTTGCAGAGAGAAGAAGATGCAAGCAAGATTGGAGAGATCAAGTACTTTGGCATGGGCGAAGGCTTTCCTCTCCAGTACTACCCGTACTACGGCAAACTTCTGCACCCTCAGTACCTGCAGCCTCTGGTGGCCATTCAGTTTTCCAACCTCACCCTGGACGAGGAGCTCCGCATCGAGTGCAAAGCATATGGAGCGAACATTGACTACAGCGAGAAAGACCGCTATCAAGGACGATTCGATGTTAAGATCACAATCAGCTCGTGACCTCAGCCATGACGAGCACTCTCATTTTAAAAACAAATAAAATGTAGAGAGAATTAAAGAGTTCAGATAAACACCACTAGTCTTTGAACATTCATAATATACAGGACCTACGCTTAATCCGTGTGCTTTACACTAGCTTTTCTGTGTGTTTGTCGAGGGTTAGTATGTAAAATACAAGAGTAGCAATAGCAAATATTTATTCTACTGTAAATGAAAATATTCCTTGAGCCATGGGATGTGTTCATCTATTACTGTAAAACCGCAATTCCACTACTGACGTGTTTCTGTCCCCAAAGTATTTCATCCTAATGTGGTTTCTATATATTTTTGGAGTGTCCAGTGCTGTAGTCTAGTCCTGTTGTAATCTCTTTTGTCTTATGTCAGCTTTAGCGGTCCAAGGTGTGTGCGTGTGCGCTCGTGTCTGTGTGCAGGTGTGTTAGTTTATGTGAGTGTGTGAAGTGTCTGTTAACGTGCTCTGATTAACTGAAATACTAGCATGGTACTCTGAACCTTTAAGGCCCATGTATGAGTCAATGACTGCGCTCCATGGAATCTCTTTCTCTTTTTTTTTCTTTTTTTTTTTTTGATTGTTTCTCTATCCGAGTTGTTCAAGTTGACTGTGGAAGGATACATTTGTACACCTTTTCTTTGTTCACCTTAGCTGTAGGATATGGTTTGATGACATTTCTGTTTGATATTCTTACATCTGTTCATTCTTAATTCATAGTGTAGAGCTTTGTGGGTCCAGCCTAGAAGACTGTCACCTCCATGGAAAAAGTGGCAACTCAGTGCTTTGAAATCTGTTTTGCTGGAGACATCACATGACGTGATGCTACTTACTATTGAATGTTTTAGCCATTTTCATGGTGGAAGAATTTTATATTTATGCAGTTGTACATTTTTTTCAAAGTGTAATGTTTGAATCCAATACCAAAGTCGCTGGTCAGAAAGTTAGAGAATATCAGAGGCAATGCAGTATCCCGTGTAATAAGATGTTTAGTTGGTGTGAAAATACTTAATTCGGTGTTGAAGATCAAAACACTTGTCAGGAGTCTGCTCTTGTCACTTTATTTAATCTGCATAAGGCTGAAACAATAAACTGAAAAATGAGACAACTGTGAAGTCTTTGAGTCTGGAGTGAGCATGTTTTCTTGTCTGTAATCATCCATCCAAGATCTTGAAAAAATACTGCACCTAGAATAAGAAATGAAAATTAATTACAGCACCTACTGAATCAAAACAAAACATCAAAGTGTCAGCCAGTCCTCCCTCTCCGATAACAGAACAGTCACACAGTGAACTCTCCTCTGTACAAGCCCTTTCTTAGCCACTATGTCCCAGTCTTGGGAAAATGGCAGCTCAGTCAGTCACAGGCTAATGTTTAACAAGGAGGCATTTGTCCAGGCCACAGATCAGGAGTTTTCCTGAACAATGACGCTCGATGGGTCAGACCCACTCCCTGTTAAACAATGGTTTTGTTTCAAATTCCTCTGCCATTCTTGTTCTCCTCAAAACCAGTGTGATCTAAGGTTGCCCCAAGCCCACAGAGCAGAGTCATGAGACTCGGCTTCACAGAGTCGAGGGGGTTTTGTTCTTGGCTAAACACAAGGTAGTTATGCATGGACTGAAAGACAATGAGGAAACCTATTTGTAGGATCAGAGGCGCTACACAGATGAAATAATGTGGGTGTACTTTTCAGTACATGGAGAGTACAAGAGTGCGTGTGTCACTGAAATGCCACCCACCTCCAGAACACCATCCTCAGGGAGGTCTGTGCAGTGGACTGCGTTTTTCACTTTGTCTTTGCCATAAAGAGCACGCAATGTGGTTGGACGAAGATGCCGTGCAATTTCCTGTTGGGTGAAAACATCTGGATTGAGATTCCCTCACTAATAAAACACTGACAAAATCATTTCAGGAGCACTCAGCTTCTCCGTGAAACAACAAAGATAAAGACGATGAGAGATCATTTAAAAAAACAGGTTTATACAATCATGAGTTTTGAAAAAGAACATCCTGTACTGTTGTGTGTAACCAGAGTGATTACTCAGCAACTGAACATGTGATCCTGGGGAGGAAATGACAAAAAACTGACACATACAAACGTCTTACACACCGAATGTCGGGGGACAGATTACCACTGCCTCCCATTTACATTTCATGATGTAAGAAATGTCTAAGTCTCTTGCTATAATACCACAACAGGTGGTGATATCTCCTTCAGTTCTACTAGGATTTCTACATGATTACCATGTCTTTATTCCATATTCCAGATTAGTTTTATGAGTATATTTAATGATTTTCTGGAGTTTGTAGCTCTTAAAAACTACATGTGCCACCACCCTCCACACTGTTCCACATTTCTGAAAGCTGTCAAGACAAAATGTCCAAATCTTTTCAGACGTTTTCATCACTGCACACTAAAAAATAAAGTATGGAGACATTTTATTTAACAGCTTAGCACAGCTCCTTTGTGTTGCACACAAACGGTTAGCACTTATTCTCCAGGCAGCAGCTTAGTCTTGAGCGCCTGTCTATTTCCTTTCAACATGAGACACTCCCAAGGTCAAAGCCGGGCTTCCTTGCCCTTTACTACTCTGTGCCGGGAAACACAACCCTCCCACAGGGTCCACCATCAGGGGAGGGACAATATGGGAATAATTAATTCACTGAGATGACTACTAACTGTAAAGGTTATGTAACATATACTTGAGTAATCTTTAATACATTGGGAAAAAGCAAACCATGTGATATTTCGCTCTAATAAAAAAGTTTTTTTCTTTCACAAGTATAAAGGCCACCATCAAGGAAAATACACAACTGTAACTCTCAACTGACCTCCTGTTTATGACAGATTCAATTATACAAGATAGAAATACATCTGTATAACACCACCAAAGGTTGGCTTTGTCTTTGTCTTTGTCTTTGTTTTGTAAAGTAAATAATCTGGCGTTGGCTTGCGGCAGTGGAACATTTCCTATGACAAGGTCTTTATCCTGCAGTGGTTAATGAGGGCGCACACAAAAGGCAGGAATAAGTTTCAAGGTCGTAAATCAACGTAGCCTTCTCCTCAAAGCCGCTCACTGTCTTTTAAAGCTAAAAACATGGGACAAACGAGTCTCCTGGTTTAAATGACTGTACGACACAACACTGAAGTGAGTATGAAAGAAATAAAATGTTCCAAGGTTCAAGGATCATGGGAACTGTAGATCACCAGGGAACAGTGGCTCCACTGAGTTATATTACACTTTTTTTCCAAAGCGCGTTGTATTTTATTACGTACACATTGTCAAATGTTAAATTAGGAAAATTATTATGGAGCATTTGACTATTATAGTGCCACATATATACAAAGCCTGAACACTTATGTCAGGTTTAATGGGGGTTTTTTTCCAAATATGTGCCACTCTGAAAATGACTGACCTGATAACGTTCAGTGATGGCTGCTGCTGACTGGACAGACAGAACCAGGAAATTATAAAAACAAAACATGCACAGGTTCAGGATCTATAGGCCTAAATTTAAAATACTATATGGTACTGGTTTTGTGAAAAATGAAACCCACAGGTACTTGAACAGTGCAAACACATGTAAGGTGACTGATTATAACACAATGAAAAGCGACAGTATCTATGAGCCGATTACTACCAGCATTAGCATTTAGCTCAGAGCACTGCTGCGTCTACGTACAGCCTTACAGAGCTGCTCGTCTTGTTCTGCCAATTCAGTGTCATTATCAGTGATGAGCCGCAGAGGCCAAACAGTGAGGTGTTACAACTATCTTGATAAATCGTGATATTGCAGTCCAGTGAAAGTGGTGAACAAAGCGAACAAGAAGAAACAGTAGCAGGACTCCTGGTCTGGTTGTTCAGTCGTGAAACATCTCAGACTCTCAGAATAAGAACACCAGTCTCTACAATCTCAGTTTGTGTGTCAGGAAACTAAATACAGCCTCCTGTGCAGAACTGTCTACAACATGGATCTGACCAGGTAGCTGCATGTCATTTACGTACCACATGACACATGAGCCTGAAGCCAAGGATGGCAAAGGGGAAATTAGGGGGAGATCTACCTAGAGATAAAAGAATTCTTTGCGAAGCGCCGTCCTCTGTAATTGCATTAGCTACCCATGAGTGACCTGCTGTCAGAGTTTAATTTGATTTTAATGGGTCCCATAGTGTGCTAGACTGACGATCACGTAACAACTGCCTTCTTTTGTGGACAGTAACGGCCATGGCAGAGTGACCTGGTGGTTACGTGACCGTTCCAGAAATCAAAAAGTCTCACATCTGATCTGTTCATGCACTGCTGACTGTGCAACTTTTTTTTTTTTTTCAAAACCCATATTTCCCTTTGGGCACAGCTCCATCAAATGATTCTGCTACCACTCACTCATCCATCCATACATACTAGTAAAAGTGAACAACTACTGGGGACATTTAAAAACTACCTACAACTTTGACGCAATGAACAATTGAAGGTTTTGGTTGTTCTCTCTATACTTCAAAACAGAAGATATCACAAGGATTACTGCAAACAACAGACAGAAAGCAAATATGTACTTGTAGATATGTCTTGCACAAATACTTCATGGAGCATTATTATTCATAACTTATATCTTTTTTTATTTGATCATAAACATTTACTGTTGCTTTGTTGTGACCTTATTCCTTCTGCCTTTATTACCTCGCACGGTTTTTATTCTTTTATTACTGCCACTACTACAACTCCTGCTACCGTCTGTTAGCACATCGCCTCTTTTATTTTTCCACATGATGACCGACCAGATAAAGAGCGAAAGAGTCTGAGCCTGTTAACGAAATGTCATACATATACATGATGAGGCAAGAGTTGAATCTCAGTGGATTTGACAGAAGTTATAGTTTCTCTCAATCAGCAACATACTATTGCTTTAATCAGAATAAGAACATTTGAATTGTATCTTCTGTCAGTGATACAGTGCATTAAATTTAGCACAGTGCCCACCAGGAATAGCCGATATCTTTTTCCACAAAAGCATTACATAGATAAAAAATCAATATGTAAAGCATGATTTATCTCAGCATGCGACAGGAAGCTTCGGCCTATTTGATCATATCTCACATTAATCCTCTACTGTAAGACAAAGTGAAGCACCACAGCATGTTGTGGCCACTAGTTAGGAGCACTGACGTTTGATTACGTTGCTGATTTAAAGGAGACGTGTATACTCCAGGCTGGGTCAGGACTGGCTCACAGACGACTGTTGTATCAGTCCACTCTGATATCAGGACACATCACAAGACAGAGCGCAATCTCATGACTGAGTGAGTGCACGGCAAGGCAGCGCCGGGTGTGGAGGTGTGAATACACGATGGGCCTTTTTTTTTTTTTTTTTTTTGCAAGATACACAGCGCCTCGTTGAAGAACTGTTACATCTAGTGTCGCATACTTTGATGTTTCTGTTCTCTCATGTAAAATAAGCACCACAATTAAAATGATCTGCCATCAACTCTAAGATGATGAATTGTGTTTGAGGTTCATTAATCCAGCCATCCAGCTGTATAGTCACGTGTTTATTCACACAAGACCTGTGTTGTTTATAGATTAGTCTTTAGTCAACTGGAATTAATCAATAGCCTATTCTTATCACAAACAACTGACCCTTAACTATTAATAGACAGTCTGACCTCTGCATGCAGACTGTGGGTGCAGTGATTGTCCAGTCCAATCTGTCAGCCTGATAATGATGTGTGGAATGTCTTCACACACAGTGTTTAAAAAGAAAATGTACTGTACTTTGGTACCAACTCGTCAGAACAATGTTACATGGAGCCACACATGCCCTGTTGGTGACCTCATCAGATAGCCTCAAACACACTGATCTAGTTTACAACTTTTCTTCTTCTCTGAGATTTCGTGGCTGCTGTGACTTTCCACTTATCTCATGTTTCAAATGGCGAGGAGGAGTGCTAATGTTTAGGTTATTTGTCAGATAATACTGAGGTGAGTCCGAGGTCATGGAGTGACGAAACCGCTCGACCTCCCGGTTAGTCAGTAACGTCTGAAGCAATCAGAGAGGTTACAGACGATGAAAACAAATTAAAGCAGCTGAGGGAGAAAACAAATTTAAAGATAAACAAAACATTTATAACTATAATTATAATTCCACTATTTGGATTTTTGAGTGCTTCATTGGTGCTTCAGTTGTGACGGTTGCATGAAACTACATAAACACAAAGAGCTTCACAGCAAGTGTTAACTGGTAAGAAACCAAACCACAGCCAGCTCTGAACAGAGTAACTAATAAAATAACAGAGGGCGGTAGCAAAGGCTTAATTATTTTGGCATCAGTGAGCAGTGGTGTAGTGTCATGTGACCTGGAAATCATTAGCTAATTAACAAAGCCTTTTCCTGCTCTGTGGCTGCAATGTCAGTAACATTTTGACTGTGGCCTGGAAAAGTGGTGATTAAGCGCAGAACATATAATAAACAAAGTAATTAATGTAAAAAAAAATCACAAAGAAAGGAAAAGCTGAGTCATGGACAAATGCTGAGCTTGTAGAGGAATTGTGCAGGTGTGCGTAGTCCCTCATTTTTATGGTAACAACACAGTGATTGGAGGCAAAGCCTCTTATCATTAGATTTCACATCACGCACACTAGCACAGCCCTGCAGCACTGGTTCCACAGTATCCAGGAACATGCATGCACGTGTTCACACACACACTCTCACTCACACACACGCACACAGATACAAAAGCCACAAAATCTTTTAAAATGTACACTAGCAGCTAAAAAAAAACAACATATTTTTACTTTTCATGCGATTGGTTTTGAATGAATCAGTCCTTGAGATCAAATATAAAGATCAGTTCAGAAATATGGGGCTCCTCATTCACGTCTTGTTCCGGCTGGATTATCAGCAGCTGTATCCCTGACTACACAGTAAAACCTCAACTCTGAAGACGTAGCCTGGCTTATACGAGGCTACAAGACAGAAGGATTCCCACATAATTACCTGCAAAACATTTTTTAGAGAGTATGAAAAATATTTGCTCTGATCTTTGAAATATGAAAAATATTAGAACCTTCATGAAGGTGAGCTCGATTACAGGGCTTTTGTATTAGTTTTAGCTACATGTACATGTACCAAATAAACTGGCATTTATTGACAATACATGTTTTCTGTTATCGTTGACAACAAAGGCATTTGGAAAACTCACTTCAAAAGGATGATGGATGGAAATATTGATTACCACCAAATTTAACTAAACTTTTGAAATTTTACCTGTCAGACAGATTTCTAGTGCATAAAGAGGAAACAGGAGATAATTTTACGTATGTTTTCACTCACTGGATCGGCGGGCCCGCAGAATTCCCTGAATGTCTGCTGTGTGTCTGTGCTGTGGATCTCCAGGACCATGCAGGGTCCAGAACACAGCTCGGTCACCATACTCTGCAGGGAGTCGAAATGCAGTCAAAACAGTTTTTTTTTTTTTTTTTTTAAATGAAGAGTTGGTGATTACTGATAGTGATAATACTCAATTGACAAAAGCTGTCACATATTTTGTGAGTACTCCAGATCCTGTCAAAAGATTAGGTAATGTTTGTATTTCTACTATCAGCTTAAGTAACAATCTTCAGAACTACGATGCAGGTACTTGCCATGATGGCACAACAACACAGTGTTTATACTCACAGGATACTCTGCGACAACACCTTTGTAAACTTCATAGAATTCTTCTGCATTTGCCCGGTCCACATTAAACTGCGAAAAGGAAATATTCCAGTTAATGAAATGTTTAAAAAACAGTAGAGGACACAACGAAGGATCTTTTATTAATCAAACGAAAATACTGAAGTTTAAAACATTAACCTCAGTATCATAAAAACCTTTTGTAGTTTCCAAAAAATAAGTTCTAACTAACGTATGAAGAACATGAAAGATATGAGATCATATCCTTGGGCGTTTATTTTATTCCCATTAATGCACAACACACTCTGCATGTGGTCACAGTGATAAATCCCTGATTGATTTATTTTTGTCCTTGGGCCCAGACTGTGCATCACATCTGATTTGGCAAAATAAATGGACTGTGAGAGGTCAGTGTTTGCAGCAGTGACGCTGACTTCAATTATGAGGTCAGGCTGGAGCAGAGTAAATCAATAGAGTACACATATTGGTTACATGAGTATAGCTAAGATATATGGGGGTACGAGCAAATGAAATTTACTTTAAAACTGATTTACATGAACAGAGTGAAATCATATCAAGCTCAGTAATTGTATGACACTGTACAAGATCACAGCACGAGGACATGAGAATTATTCGTGAAACTTTTACCATCTGAAGGGCTGAGATTTCAAATCCAGCTGCAGATATGGCGTTCAGGATCTTCCCAGCCAGGCCTATGAACACATCAAAGCTAATGTTAATGTCTCTTCGCTTTTATGAGCTTTTAAGTTTACACACACTGACAAGTGAGGTGTTTAGTGCAGCAATAAACTGTTCAGTGTAATCCTAAACAAATGATCTCTGCAGCAACAGTCACAGTTCAGACCACATGATCAAATAAATAATATTGTTCTTATTCTTATTCAGTGGCTTAGGTTATTATCATTTAATGTTCTATTTAGTTAAGCAGCCTTTATAATGCTGCTGCTCAAACATGAATGTTATCTTATGTTGCACCATCCTCAGATTATAGTGTCTCCTCCGCACAGAGCACAGTGAGATTGTCTTACAGATGTCCTGTCTACGAGAGGAGAGGAGACATTATTTTTGCCCAGACAGTCAACACTTCACAGATACAGAGACTGTACCTCTTGTCATTGGGGCTGTGCATTAACGTAAAAAATGGCAGAGTCGCAGGGACGAAGGTGCAGCAGTGACAGTGAAGGTCAGACGGCTGCAGACACACATAATTGAAAGAGGGCGCCAGCCGCATAATCTCAGTCAGACATCCTGATAAAAAGTAGCCTGTGCTCTTGTCAGGCAGGTGTCTACATTTTCCATTAATACCAAATGCTGCTGTGTGTAATCACGACTTTCAGTTTGGACCAGGTGCTTACACCAGTGTTAATGAGTTTCTCTTATTTGGGTAATCGTCCAGTCCGGTACCGTATGTATTAGGTAAGTAACCACCTCCTGAGTCCTCTGTGCCCTCCCCAGCCGGCAGCCGGCAGACAGACACACTCAACGCAGCTCCCAAAAGCAGCTGGTGCTGTTGCTAGGAGATCCTATTCTGGGTGCCTGGCAACAGAAGCTTCTCTATTCCAGTCATGTCTGATTGCATTTCAGTCACAACTTCCCATGTCACCACTGTGATTGGCTGCGCCCCGTACACGTAGCGTACATTAACCTCTTGAGTGATCCTCGAGGGGAAATCAAAGCAAGCTTCGTCTTTCTCTTTGTCGTTGAATCCGACTAAAAATCTCAGCTTGGGGTCAGCTTGCCAAACCTCTCACACTGAGTTGCTATTTTTGGCTCAGACCACAGGTGTCAGCTCGTGACTGAAGGTAAACATTGCGTCATCACATTAAAATGTATGACCTTTCAGTGATGCAACTTCAACCCGAGCATCTGAAAATATGAATATAATCTCTCACTAAGCCAAATTTATTACTTATGGGCTTAGTTTGTGCTGTTTGCTGTAATACCTGCAGACTTTCTGTAAGACTGTTCTGATAAACACCAACTGAGTGTGACAGACAGAAGCCAGATCAACCAGTAAACTATGGAAAGTCAGTCGGGTGATGACAATTGTGAAGTGTGAACGTAAAGTACAGCCTGTTTCACACCTCGCATTTACTCAGAAATAGTTTTTGATTGTTTGTTGGGTAGTTCAGACTTTGACAACCGTTTTAGCCACTATCTCTTTGCAGCATAAATATAAAAAACCAATGGCAATACAGTAAGTGTGTGTAAATGAATGGGTCATAACCATGTCTCAGTGAGAAATGAACTGTCAGTTATACTTTAAACAGCGCAGCCTACTTGAAATGATGCAATCCAAATACCTACTGAGCTGCCAGCACAGGGAAATTTGTGTTTACTTTGTATGGTTGCATAAACTCCTCCTAAGATAAAAGCCTACGGTTGAAATACTTAAATCAAATGTACTTTAACACTATTGAGAGAACATGTATTAGTGATAGCAAACTGCTGAAAGCGTCTGACTGAATTAACAGCTATAAACCTGCAGTTCTTTAAATTTTCTTCAAAGTTTAACTTGTACAATAAACCTATATGTGACTTGTATTTTCTTATTTCAAAAGACACATTTTGATTGCATTTACTTTTTAATTTTCAGACATTGATCTTCACAAGAAATTTGACAACTGCCTAAGAGTTACCAGCCCTCCTCCCTCTAGTTTATTTTTTAAAATAAACCAACAAAACTGAAAGACTGAGAGAAACAAGAGAGAACTTTTGACATATTTGGTGACAGATCTTAATGATAACACAATTGCTGCATGCTGTTGAGAATGAATGAATTATTATCAATAACCACTAGTATTAACTGAAGCATGCACACATGTGTACTATGTGTTTTGGAGGAATTTAACATTGCACCTGATTTTGAATTCATCAGTTGCTCAATTATAACCTGCTGTAAAACAGAGCATGCCAGCACTTGTGTAGGTTTTTCAACAGGTCCTTTCTCATGGACTTTTCTCACAGCAGACACTTTTAACTTGTCACGACAGCAATAAGATTAATTATGACACCATTCCATGTAGGTGTGGCAGGAAGTCGTGCCAGTGAGCAGCATGCACAGAACCACGTTCCTGGCACACCTAGATATCATGCTGACACGCTGAGGATTAAAGACTTATATTTTTTAAAAACTGGACAACAATAAGTGCTCTAAACACATGATTACTATCTAATAGTATCTTTTCTGTCTGGTCCCTTTTATGTAGTTCTTCCTTTCAGATGTTGCTACTGAATAAATATTTCAAGCTAGGAGAAGAATCTCCTAATCAAAATGTCATCTTGTAATGTCTAATGCGTTGTATGTGTTTTTGAAAAACAGAGAAGGAGAAAGACGAAACACAAGTCCTGTACATACATTGAGACTAAATATAAACCTACTTCAAATCACCCACCAAACAAATTACCACTGAAGAAAAGCACTACACATCAAATCAGCACCACAGATCAGATTAAGTTACATGGCAGCATGGTGAGCCTATTCATTTTAATGAACTGCGTTTGGGCTTCTATGTCCTGCACCAGTCCAGTCAACAATTTTTTTGCGTGCATACTTCAGCTCTGTGCAGAGAATTGCACATTTCACAGGTCAGAGCTCTAGTGGCATGCTCCATGAACAGGGATCAGGGCAGGGATTTGGAAAAATCCAAAGCCAAATTTGGTCACCATGTAGTGCCTTTGTGTGACAGAAACACATCAACTGCCATAGGTGGAAAGGCTTATACAAGTCCGCCCTTTTCACACACTGACTAAATTATGGATGTATCAACAGACAGAGAGCGGCAGATGCATAAATAAATAATGTTGGCATGTAGTTCTATGGATACTGAAAATTATCTCCAGCTGCAGATACTCTGAGTAGATGTGTGCTCCTTACCTTCTGACACAGCATGAGGTTTGATGATGCAGCATGTGCAGTCAGTATAGATAGCTGTATTAGAGGGACCATGGCCAATTGTGGATGGGAAAAAAAATTCAAGCTCCTGATAAAACAAAGAAACAGAGGGGGAAACAAAACAACTTAGATATCCGGTCACAATATCTGGCAATGTGGAGCTTGGGGCTACAAGGGCACATATGAACATGGACAGGGTTTAATGTCCTTACTCTAGCTGCTGCAGCAAGTGAGTCAGAGCCATGTCCAACATTTTTGATGCCATCTGTTCCAAACTGGGCACGGACACTCTGTGGTGCCTCCCTCCGTGCCACAGCAGAGTCTGCAGGTCCCAGGAGCTTCCTCCAGATAGACACGGCCTCATCACCCATCAGCTCCATGGCAACCACAGGCCCAGAGGACAAAAACTGCACAAGGTTACTGCAAAATGGAACGTTTATTTAAACGCAATATCTACCAGCAGTGGGTTAGCTGCATTAAATGTCACTGCAACTTCATTATGATCATTGTCACAGGTTCTGCTAATTATAGTGGCCAGCTGCTGCAAATCTTGTAGTGTTTCATACCTGCTCAAAACTGGGAAATCGTTTACACAGACACTCACTTGAAGAAAGGCTTTGACTGGTGTTCCACATAAAAGTCTGTCGCTTCGCTCCTGTAAGAAAAACCATAAACCACCGAGTTAAGGACTGACCAAGTTATCTTGCGTATTCAGTATAAACAGCAAAAACATTTACAGAGCTCAGTAGTATTTCTGTGGAGGAACTGGTCCTTTGTGGTTTGTGAGATTTTATCTGCTTAATTGTTTGGGAAAATAAACAACGTATGACCCAGTATTTTTCCAACAGAATTTTATTCCTGGCGGTGTGGAGAGGGCTTTGAGACAATAGTTAGACCTTTATATTGGCTAATGGAAATGGTAACACCATTTCCTAGTACTTTTCCAGGAGGTTTCTGGAAAAAGATGTAATCTTTGTAAACTGGTACTAGTTATAGAGAAAACACAGATAAGAATTTAATCAGTTGTGTTATGTTCATAACAAGTTATTGATTTTCAGTGACATTTCCAGAAAAAAAAGCTGCTCCATTTAAATACAATTCAGGCTAACAAAATAACAAAATGATAAATAAAGACTTCTGTACTTCTCCATTTAGACCTTCATGTTGGGGAAAAATTCCAAACAGTATGACTGAACAGTAAAATGTGAAAGATCCAAGGAATTGAAAGATTGTTTTTGTTTATCTCAAAATTTGAGCGCGATGAGGGTGTGACTCAGTATTTTGAGGCTAAAGCCCTGACTTCAGATTCTTTAATATACCACAATGTAAAAACACAACTACAAGCAAAGGTTCTTCACTCATAAGGAATATCTGCAATATATATAAGTACTCATTATATCCATTTCTACATCAGAGACCCTGACTGGTTTGATAAGATGATTACACCAAGAATGAGCACCTGATAAAATAGTAAGCAGGTAATTAAATGCCAAACCCGTCTGGGCCTTCAGAATGCCATATGTTCCTAATGTGTGTGAGAAAGCAGAGCCATCCATCTGTTTATGTGAGGATACTGGCACCAAACAGCCCGTGTGTGCCTCTTTGACAAGCGTTTCTCTGATACATTACCAGAGTATGATTGTAGTATTATTAGACACTGACCAGTGAGGCGTTTGTCCTTACCATGTAAGCTTTGTCATTTTGGCTTTGGTCACAATCAAGTTGGAGGAGTATATCAATTCAAGGGCATCTCCGATCTTGGTAACTACATCTGGCTTTATCAAAGCCAGAGTTCTAGAAAAATGGGGAGAGGAAAAAACAAAGAAACATAAAGAGGAAAAATGCATCAGGATGTGAAAGGATATCTGACATTACAAACAACAGGAGACCTTAAGAAGAGCTACACCATAACAAAAACACCTCTTCATTACAGTAATGTAAATGTATTTAGAATTTATAATGTATTGACATGTAGGGTTCAGAATTGTACCTGAATGTACATTGGATGAAATGGAAATTGTGAGCACAAAGAAAAAACAAAAGCTGACAAGTTCTTGGTTAGTCTGATAGTCTTAGGTTTATTGTTTCATTACTTAATACTGTAGTTTTTGAGTTGTTGAACTAATAGACAAAAAGAAAGTTACTTTGGTATTATTAGCAACAGCTAAGTATTGTATTTGCACCAGATTTGAAAAATTTTGAGTGATACCCAGCCGAAATATGAGTTACAATAAGTTAGTCAAACACATTCACCTGAAATCAAATTGTTTGTTTGGTCACAACAGAAATCTCTTTTCCAGCAGATGGTGCTTGATAAGCATGCATCACTGACAATACTGTATTTAAGAATAGAAAAAGACCTTCCATCAAATTATGAAAGTAAATTATGATAGTAAATGTAGAACAAATGTAGCTTACATAGCAGTTTAACAAAACATGTTACAGGAAATATGATTAATTTCAATCACCAAAATGTTTACCATTCTGAGGACTGAGTTCTTTGTGGCAGTGAATATTGTTTTTGAGTTTTTTTGCAATAAAAAGATTAAGATAAAAAAAAAAAAGTAAATAAAAAATAATGTTCGGATAAAGATTATGAGCCACACTTGGTCGGTTTAATTACAGGGTGGGTGGGACAAACATGTGAGGCATGTAACTGGTGAGGATAATACAGACTTATTGCACAACCTAAACAATCGTACCTTTCTTTTTTGCTGCCAAGTTTGTTTGCTGTGTACTGATCCCCATATTCAATCAGATTAAGTTGCCGTGAGAACACATTCACTCGATTCCCAACAAACAGGTCCTCTTGATGAATGTCATCATATTTGGTCCTTCTCAAAAATATTCGCTGGTTCTTTACATCAAACTGCAAATACAAACAAGCATGTTAGTAGTTTTTCAAACATAAATGTGATGAATATTAAACTCTAGCACTTATAAAGATATCAAGTACTTAAAAAGTCAGCAATAAAATAACATGTTCTAAAATCAAAATTTATCCAAGGCTGTCAGAATCCTTATTTATTTGATGTAAAGAATACATTTGCACCCTACCAGTCACCCAAACATTCTTACTTTGATGCTAAAAAGCTTCATACATTTTAATTACAATATTCTTGCTTTTCTAAGCAGCCTCAGAAGATGAAGCACCCAATGTAACAACAAATGTAGTATTAATTGAAATAGTAAATGTCTACCATTTCCACTGAGCTATCTTTGGGGTAGTAGAACAGTTGGTAGCGCCGCAGGAGAGCTGCAGTAGGGTCATACCACTCAGCAAGAAAGGCAAAGCGAACCTCCTGATAAAGTCAAAGGACAGAACAAATTAGAGTAATTTGGAGGCACAAAATAACTCATACTGTGGTTTACAAACATCAAAAATATATCACAATGCCGACTGGAACCATGAGGCTTTGATTCTGTTGCAACCAAAGTTAATATCTTTATGTGAAATTGATTTTGTGTAGGTTTCAGTCACAGACACAGTCACCCAAATAGTTTCAAAATAACCCTAAATGAGAACAAGGAAAACACTGATTAGTACGAGTCCAAACAATTCATGTTTAAGTATCATTTTTGCCAGGGGCAAAAACCCCATACTTGCTGCAGTAGATCTATCTGTCCATTAAGTATGTAAAACAGCCATTTCAGTGGGGTTTTTGCATGTTTTAGTCCATTTACTACAACTAATTATTCATTATTCATTAGTGTTAAAATATTTTTCAATGAATGCTTTTCTGTTTGAGGTTTTTGAATGTTCCAAACTTGTATTTATCGTTATTTTTGGCTAATTAGGTAACACAAAGCAGTGAACATCAAATCTAATTTATTTTCATAAAACAAATGGACAACTGATGTTAACTGTATTTAATAAGTCTATGCAAGACAACTGAAAGCATCCAAAAACATGAGTATGGTTCTTTAAAGAGCTAAGTTTAATCACATGGCAGTCTATGGTAGACTTTTCTCGTTTAGTGAGTCTGGGCTTACTCAAGTGTAAGGTTTCTGGAAATCTCTCGTTAGCATGAAAGCCATCTTCAAATCAAAGAAGTGCTAAGTGTCAGTCATTTTTGTGATTGTATTAACAATTAAGACTGACTGAGAATGACCTAATGTAAACACTTGAGCAAAGACGGACCTGATTTTATTTATCTATTCTACCAAACCACACTGAGATTCCAAAAAGCAGAGAACACTAATACATACAAATGATTGCCTCAAATTAATTTGTCTTAAACCTTAAATTTATTGAGGTAGCAGCTCAATTGTTAGCACTGTCACCTCATAGCAACAGAGGTCTGTGTTTAGCTTCCAGCACCCTCTGTGCAGACAGCCACCATGGGAGCTCTAGTTTCCTCCCACAGTCCAAAGTCATGCAGGTCAGGTGAATAGAAGACTTAATTCTGACTGTAGTCTGAGTGGGTTTGTGTCTGTGAAGGACAACATGTTCAAGGTGCTTTCTTGTCTTCTGCCTGTTGTTAAATTGAAAAAGCTCCAGCTCCTGTGACCTTGACTCGGTAGGCAAATAAAATAAACAATCCTCTCTTCTGCTCTACAAAAATGTAGGGTTGATGACATAAACTCTACAAATATTTAGGTATTATTGGATTAAATAATTTCAAGAAACAAATTATCCAGGAATTCGTTTTTGTGCCTGGCACACACACAGATTCACAACATATTGGAAACATATTTAGATGTTTAATCCTGTTTAGATACCCCACTGTCACAGAAAAGTCTCATAAACATTGAGATCAATGCCCCAGATTCAGTGTCTTGCAGGAGGGCACTTAATCAGAACAGGTGCTTACTGTCACTGTCACCTCTTTCACTACATCAGCCTGCTGTCCTTTCCCGGCTAAGTTAGAGTAACTTGTGCTGGCCAGCAAGCTAGCTACATGAGACAGTTTGGTCCCTTTACAATGAAAGCCAAAAGGTTTTGATCACCCAACGTAGATTAACCTAATACACAAAATACGTATTTTCTAGCCGAATTAAAAACGACTCATCCCAATACCGATGTTGTTTTGTGGACGTAAGAAACCAACACTTTAGCACTAAATTAACGTTAGCGAGATTTAACTACAACCTATCTTAATAATTAATATGTAGCTATTGCCATTAGCTCGTTCGTTGTTACTTATTGTTTCAAAGCATAATGTCTTACTTAATTTGTTTACTAAAAAATGCTATCATTAACAAAATGTCTAGGTTTAGTTTAGCTTAGAATAGTTAACAAGCTAACTAACTGATAACGTTAGCGGAAATGCTATGTTTCCCTGTGGTTGTTATGCTAACATTAGCAAACAATTGTCCGTTTGGTTCGTTCAAGCGCACCTAAGTTTCTACTGGTGTGGTATACTTTTATAACGTATAATTGAACAAGGACATATTAACCACTTACCATTTCTATAAAAATAATAATATCTTCATGACCCACTATTGTCGTCAGCTTGCAAACGTTAGCTAGTAGGTGCTATGCTTCGTTTCTATAGTAACTGTAGTTCAAGCCAAGGTGCGTTCAAGAAACGTTGTAACGGTAACTCCTTTCAGGTTTTGGGAATGCAACTAAACTAATGATATAATTAAAATAATTATGGGGGATTGATGTTACTGTAGAAAAAAACAACAAAAGTAACAAGAAATATACAACACGAAATATAGCATTCATATATATTTGGAGTAGCAAGTTGTGGGTAAGTGAATGAGGTAGACGAGTACGGTTAAAGTCACATCTGGAGAAGGCCTGGCTGAATGGTGCTGTAGCCTTGTTCATTTCAGCGACAGAAGTCACAAGAACTGACTCATTCATGAGCTGGTCTGTACAATACCACACACCGTCTGATTCTGAATCATTGCAGTCATTGTGTAATGCGCCATCTTGTGGTGGCCTTGCGGAATTCTGGAGGTCGGAATCACCCTAATATTTAAAGTTTCGAGCGGCTTTAAACGCATCATTTGAACCTTCTCTGTAACCCGGAACAACAACAAGTCTGAAAAATAACCTGAAGTATTTCATGTACTATATAATACTGTCAAGTAGCAGTTTATTTATTGTGTGTTGAGTGTGAACAAAGTCTTGGACATAACGTCAGTGCCTCGTAATTAAAGTGTTTCTCCATGGGTTCCCGTCTAAGACCTTATATGAGTGATAATGGACCTTTGATCCTGGATGGTGGACTAGCAACTGAACTGGAAGCACAAGGAGCTAATTTACAGGTTAGGCATAAAAAATAATTAAAAATACAGTAATCTGTTTCACACCATTAACTTGGGTCTCTATTCGACCACACTGCACAGCTTAATGTCAATGACTACCTGTCTCTTTTTTTTTTTTTTAAATCATGCAATTAGCACCAATAAAATTACTCATAGCTACATCTTAACTATGTGATTCAAATATAGGCTAATACACTTTATATATTTAAAACCTGTGCTTGGGAGTTTGTCTAAAACTAACTGAACTATTACTGAAATTGCTTTAAACTAACTGACTATAATATACAGGTGCTTGAAATTAAAAGTGCGTCATTTTGACCGTTAACCAGCCGTAAGAGCTGTGCTTCCAGGGGGTTGGCGAATGATGGGGGAACTAAAGACAGACATGGGTCATAATATATTATTGTGGTTTGATAATAATATTGTGAAATGAACTATGAGATTGGCAGAGGTGAAGAACTTTTACTAAAGTCAAATTAAAAATGCCACAATTAAATATTCTTTAGTGTCAGTCCTGTGGCCAAAATCTTGTAGGTAAGTACAAAAATAAAAATAAATATAAAATTAATTAATCCCGGATTATTATTATTGATGCAGTAACATGTAAGATGCATCTTAGTGTTGTAGCCGGCTGCTTTAAAACTAATATTACTCATCTTATGTACAGTTGGGTGATTTAATTTACTATATATGATCATTATATGTCTTGATCTGTAAAGTATCTAGTAAATGTAGAGGAGAAAAAGTATATAGGAACATAACAATTAAAATACTCCAGTACAAATCTGAGTTACAGTAACTATAGACTAACTATAGTACTTTAGGAGATGGAGCCTACTTAGTTACTTTCCACCTCTGGGAAAAGATCTTCATGCTTTTGCTGTTGATGCAGTTTGAATGCACTGGGTGGAGCCACAGGCCACGTGCCCTTTAGTCCTGTGTGGGGGGTTGAGATGCCTCATTCAGCACTCTTACCTTCTGGTGCATGATCTGTGGAGAGTACACTTTTATGTTAGTGAGGTTACTGCGACATAATATGAATATACCACATATATTTTATGTGAATATATTGGGATATAACCAATATAAAGTTTCACATGTTGTTTACATACAATAAATAATCACCATGCTTGTGATGCACTGGCAACTAATGTTTTTGAGACATTTTACAGGTGTATGATGCCCTGTATCACTTTCAAATGCAAGTAGGAATCTGATATAATATTTTTATATCAGTCAAACACGTTATTTTGAAAGGTGAAATGTCTGTGTCATGTGTGTCTCCAACAACTAGGGAGATCCGCTGTGGAGCGCCAGGCTTTTGCATACTACTCCTAAAGCCATACAAGATGCTCATTACAGGTAAGTCCGTGTAAAATATCTGGAGTGTGGATGTGAAGAAACGATAATAAAGTGCAGAAAACATTTTTTTTTTCATTTGGCCACAGGTTCCTCCTTAGTGGAGCTGATGTCATCACCACAGCTACATACCAGGCAAGTATTACAGGATTCATCACTCACCTGGACGTGAGCTCTGAATGCGCCAGAGAGCTGCTGATGTCTGGTGTTCAACTGGCCAAAGAGTCAGTGAAGAGATTTGTCTCTGACAGTCGTCCGACAGGTACAGAACTACACACTCTTTGATTTCTATCTCTGTGATGCTATTTCAATGTGTTTTGATTATTTTTTTTTTATCTCTTAAGGGCAGAGACATCCCTTGGTGGCCGGCTCTGTTGGACCGTACGGGGCTTTTCTGCACAACGGCTCAGAGTACACTGGGTCTTATGCAGAGGAGATGAGTATAGAGGTGGGTGGCTCTCAGCACACTCATACTGATTCCACATTAAAGTCATTATTTATTATATAAAGCATTTATATTGCTTGTCATTGGACTTTTAACCTGCTTTTGATGAGTTCAATTTTAATCCTGGTGTAATTACTTGATTATCAGAGATGTCTTTGTTTTCTAAGGAGCTTAAAGTTTGGCACCGGCCTCAGATTGATTGCTTAACAGCAGCAGGAGCTGATCTCATTGCTTTTGAGACAATCCCAAGTCTGAAAGAGGCGGAGGCTCTGGTGGAGCTGCTGAGAGAGTTCCCGAGCTCTAAAGCCTGGCTCTCCTTCTCCTGTAAGGTAACCATTGCACGTGAAGAGCACATTTACTGTTGATCCACTAGTTTATCAAAATGACTCACGTTTGTAAAAAAGCAACTCTGTCAGGATGGGAGGTGTATATCAGACGGCAGCCCCTTCACAGATGCAGTGCAGATGGCTCACAGATGCACACAGCTGGTCGCTGTAGGAGTCAACTGCTGTTGTCCGGCCGTGGTGGAGCCGCTGCTGGAGTCTGCTGGGTCCCTGCTGAGCCCAGACATGAGCTGGGTGGTGTACCCCAACAGTGGAGAAGACTGGGACGCTGAGAGGGGGTGAGTGGTGGTGGTGGTGGGGGGGTTTAGTAATAAAGTCACAGCTTTAATAGCTACTGTGTTTTTTATCAACAGATGTGACATGTCAACTTTTTCAACAAAACACTGTACTGTATTTTTTTTTTCAAGCTGGCGACGGAGAGACTGAAAACACACTGACACATCTCTCCACATAAAATTATAAAGCAGAGTTTAAGTTCCTTTCAGACTTAAATTACAGTAGCTGGTCACATGAACACTAAAAATATATATATTCAAATGTGAAAGAAAGGCGGGATAAAATTCTCTAGTTAATGTCTCTAATGGCAAAAAATTGATATTTGATTGTGGAATAACTGAAATGTTGGAGGAACATTTTCCCCTCCAAATTAGTGAACTATAATTCTTATTCTTATTATTCTTATAGATCTAATGTGACTTTTAAAAGACACAGACATGGATTAAACTTAACCGCGATGTCGAGCAGTGGTTTCATTTCAAAAAGTGACAATGTGAAGAAATACTGCCACAAAAGATGCGTAAATGTTCCTTCTTTGCTTTTACATATTGTGGACAATATGGGGACTTATCTGTTGAAATCTTATTCATCCTAACTCACGTGTGACAAGATTTGTGAGAGACACACAACTAACTCTGTTCCTGTTTTCATACGAAGGTGGTTAACACCAGTGAAAAAATCAGCATCGATACCTGAACTCAGTCGTACGTGGATGAAGCGAGGAGCTGCTTTGATCGGTAAGATGAACTGTTTTCTCTTCTTCTGTCCTCATTTTGTTTTTCAGTGCTTTTCTCTGACGAGTGTCTTTGTCCATTAGGAGGTTGCTGCCGTATTGGACCTGCACACATAACAGAGTTACGACAGCAGTTAAAAGGAAGTTGCACGTCTCCAGCCTCTGCAGTGTGACTGGACGGAAAATGTAATGCTTGTTGTAAAGAAAGACGTCTGTTCCAGGAGCTTATAAAAATCTTAATTTATTGTAAAATAAATAAATAACCACTACATCAAATCCACATGAGTACACAAAGACATCTGTGTTGGGTCAGGGACAAATGGCAGCACAAAGGTGCGAACAAAAGTGTGAGAACAGATCTCGTGTGTAAATAAACATGAAACTAAACCATGCAGTCTTCACTTTCTGTGGTTCACATTTTGTTTCCGGGTTAATGAAGGATTCCACGATCATCTTCTGTACAGCTCCTGTCTTTTTAAAAACTGGGATCATCTACACAACAGTCTCACTGTAGGTTTCACTAAGCACAACAACATGTCAGCTGCTTTCACAACACTTTGACTGGACGCTATTTCCACTGAACTAACCACTGTACGTCAGGCGCAACACAAGCCCACTTACTGTACCTGTACAATGAAGTGTGGAGGTGTGTGTGTTGTTAAACAGAATTTACAGCAAATGCGTCTTTGTTGTGTGTTTCCTAGACAGCACTAGTTGAATGTAATGTGCACTCTCACAGTATCACTGCAGTCAGGTAAAGATGATATGATATAAACATACTTTAATTCAGAGACACATGTTTGTGATTAGTATTACGATGACATGAAAATAATCCTGTGGTGTGACTAGAATATGTAAGAACACCTAAACTACCACTTTTGGTTGAAATACATGGGTGGACAAATTAAAAGAAACACCTTGTAGTGTGGCGGCCCTTTGAAGCTCACGTTGCCAAAAACTCTGTAAGTTTTGATTCAGTCAACTTCCATGTTTGAGGCCATAGTTCGACGTCTGCTGTCCCTCGTCAGTGAAGTTTTCTTCTGTTTGCAATATGTCATCATGAGTTTTGAGACTTAAAACATTTGAAACTGATGCTCAAGCAATCCAGACAGCAACATCTGTCCTCTGTGCGCCTGCAAAGGTGTCGCATCGCTGCCTCGAAGGTCGACTTACAAAAACAGTAACAGTCAGATCACGATTAAAACTTGTTGCTCACCTCTAAAGAATAATCAATTCAATATGGCTCACTTGTGTAGCTGCCTGTGTCACTGTGCTGGTGCATCAGTCGCAGTCTAATGACATAAATGTGCCAAAAGAAAATCTTTCGAAAATCGCGAGGACCATCAAAGAGGAACAGGAGACCAAAACCACCTTCAAAAAAACACTGTGAACTACGTTACGGCCTCAAAGTGACAGTTGGGTTGAATCTAAATGTGACGTTAATTCAGCAACATTAAAGGAGAAGTCTGGTGATATTCTATATTTTTTCCTTGTTATTAACAAAATACCACAACCAACATGAATGTGTCCAGCTAACGAGCATTACATGTGTATGCAGAGCCTGGTGTCTCTGTATCTATTGTCCTAATATATTAAAAACACATCAGTGAGACGCGCTGTTGCACCGGTATTATGCTGCAGGAAATCCTCACTAGAGCGCTGATTGCGTATTAATCCACCGCAGAAAATAGTTCCCTAATAAAATTCACAATTTACTCCTCTTTGAATATTGTTTTTCTAAAAGCTACAGTGCCAAGCTGTGTTCGGACATTATTTAGCATTTTAGTTAAATGAAACTATATATTTGTGATGCATTTTTAAGGATTTACGTCGTCGGTAGGAACCAGTGGGCTTGTGTAAGTGCTACAGACAGGGTAGAGGGGTCAGAGAGTACAGACAAGAGTGAAATACAGAACAATACCAGACTTATTCTTCAAATGTATCTTAAGGCTACTGTACTGTGTTACTTTGTCCTCCCACTGTATGTGCCGATAAACCTCTTCAGTCTGCGATGTCTTCTTCCAGATCGCTGCCGGGGGAGCTCTTCTGTCTGTACTCCGCAGTGTTGGACATGCGTTTCCAGCTGGTGTCTTTCTGGCTTCCCATACTGTGTGAGCGTCCCAGGTGGGCCAGGCGCTTGCTCGACGTCCTCTCCTCCGTGTCCTCTGAGGCGCCGTGGGCTCGCTCCGCGCCGGAGTGGTGGAAGTCGTGGCGCAGGTTCTCCAAATTCAGAGCCCAGGGGCCGAGCTTCTGCCAGTTCACCCTCTGGAAGGCCATGATGCAGTGCAGGTTGCCACCCACCTGTGAACCAGGGAACGTGTTTTAGTGCTCGTGTGTTCACATAAAAGAGCAACACTTAAATTGACAGATGTGAGAAGAGGAACCTTTTTGGTCTTGCGGCGTTGAATCCCCCTCTCTGTGTGACGGATGTCCAGGTAATCTGGATTCTGTGTGTTGAGGTCGGTCACGATGTCCAGCCATCTGAGAGGAGAGCTTTAATATTATTCCACTGAACAACAGTGCTGATTAAAAAAAAGGTAGTGCACAGAAACAGAACTTACTTTTTACAGTGAATCGCTGGGTGTTTCCTGCTGGGCTCCCCGATCAGGATCCAATGCTCCATTTCATTTGTGGGTAGAGGGCCCCTTCGCACAGCAGAGAACATTCATCAGCTTATAAACTCTTTAGAGCTGAAACAAGTTGATTAACTGATTAATTAATCAATAGAAAAATATTCAGCAACTATTTTGGAAGTCGATTAATCGCTTTTTCCATTTCCACGCGAATATGAATTGTAAACGTTCTCTCGTTCCAGCGTCATCATTTCCTGCTTTTTTCTGTTTCATATCATTATGAAAGGAAATATCTTTGGATTTTATACGGATAGTTGAACATGATGATATCCCTCATTTCACAAAGATCCATAAAGCTGCTTAGAAATCATAGAGGAAAGATGCTCCTAATAACTCGCCTGAGAATCATCCCGTGCACATATTACACTTTTGGGGTTTTTGTCTTTCCTTTAGTGTGTTGTTCCTGTATCGTTTAAAAAAGTTCTGCAGAGTTACAAAGCCCAAAGACACTGCTCCTGAAGTGGCTGAAATGCCTCGTATGTAACTTATCTACATCACTGTTTTAACAAATTCACATACTTCGCACCTGCCAGCTTGTTAAATCTTAAACTTGGATGGTTAACGTCTGGTTAGTTTCCGCCTGTCACCGCCTCGAGAAAACGCAGTTTTTCTATGCAAACACAAATTCTCTTTGCATACTAATAACCGACGGTGCAGGTTTCCTATAGAGATGTTTGGCGACAGCAGAACAACATTTTACCAGCAACGTTAGCTTTGGTATTTCCTGACAGACATTTCCACTTTAGTTTCCTATAAATACAGGGACATTTATAGAAAGATACAAACACACTGATTGTGATTGAAAGACTAAATCCCCCCTTGTGTCACACAATAAGCAGGTAATGGCCGTAACATTAACTGAACAGAGACGTCCTGCTGTAATCTTTACTGTGCTGTCAACTCTCATATTTCAGGCTTGAACGTGTACGGATGGATCTGAGAAGCTGCCAGTTATATTACTTAGTTTTACAGTTTGCTTTCAGAGGACTCGGTGCTGCCCCTCAGCACAAGTTTGAACTGTGACTCATGCAAAGCTGCTGGTCGCCTTTAATTTTCCTTCAGTATCAAATAATCCAGTGCAAACAGGAACAGCTGATAGCTAATTCAGCATACTTTTAATTGTGCTGAAATGTGAAGAAAACCATGCAAAAAAAAAAAAGGAGGGGGGGAATAAAGTTGCAGCCCACAGCTCTCTAAATGACTCAAGGGCAACATTATACTTCCTGTTTACATCCTAAAAAGAATTATTGGAACAAAAACAAACACAAGTAAGAATTGTGTTTCTCAATTGTGTCTGAAAACCCGTGAGCTAAACGTCTAATCAGTCATTCACAACAATAATCACCTATAATGGAAAACAATGGGCTTAAACTGCAGCGATGTGACTTACCTATAAGCCTTTGCTGCTTTGAGTGGCGTGGCTTCAAAGCCCACTGGGCAGAAGTAGTGGTTCTGGCAGTGGTAGATGTAGGCCATAGTCTCATCCTTCAGCCCTTGTGTCAGTTTCATCAGCGCTCCTTCAGCTAAACACATCAGAGCGGTTATCACTTTTGCTTTAGCTCTTCATGAGCAGACCTGCAGGCGAGCTCGGGGACTCACCCGTCTCTCCTGCTGTCTTGTGTTTTCCGTGTGGTTTGTACAGAATGTAGGAGCAACCTCGCACTCGGAAGTTGTCGTTGATTTGTCTGAACCACCTGTAAGACAGACGCACTGATTTCACCGAGCTGCATACATTTCCTCAAGTCCAGTGATTATTTACACATGCTCAAGGAGCGGTTTGTTTACCGCATCAGAGTAGCGTTTCCTGTGAAAGGACCAAACTTGATTTCTTCAAAAGGCGGCTGAAACCCCAGAATATGCAAAGCCTCCTCTTGAGAGATGGGTGGAAGACTAGAAACACAGACAAATGTTCAGTCATCAGAAAGTGACAGCAGCCAACAAATCCAAAACAGCTTAAAGAGCACCAGCCACCCGCCAGTCGTAGCTCGTTGTGCTGTTGTCGTCTCTTTTTAGACTCTTCTTGTGTATATTTTTTAGCTAATTGTACGATATTATAAACTCTATAAACTCTTTGTGCAACACATTAGTTTCACACCCTGTTTTGAACCTATATTAAACTGCATCGTCCCGACAAATAAATAAACTGAACTAAAACCAAACTGAACAGTCACTCACTCACTGACCATCGACTTGTTTTAAGGGTTTTGTATTTTTTGACTGACAGACAGCAGAGTGTTGTAGTGAACCGCTGTTTATCTGCAGCTGTAGTAACAAGGACGGGCTCACCTCAAGGGTGAGGGAAATCTAATCGCCTTTATTTTTCATCATGTTGACTGACGGCTGCGGAGGCTGCAAGGACCGTAGCTTACTTGTCAAATGCTCAGACGACACTGCGCTGCAGTCTCTCCTTCACAGTCAGAGCAGGACGGTGCCTGAACTCTTCCCACTTCTGTAAAGTGGTGCGATTAAAATTTTATGTAGAATTGATTGTATCAAAAAGCAAAGAACTAATTGCTGATTTTAGACAAACTCAGTTAAAAACGACTTAATCTTTTAACCTTTTCTTTTATTTACTGGCTCAACATTAATGTTAAGATCTGTCCAAAGATTATTGGCGATCTGACTTCATTTTGTGTCGAGGAGGGAAAACAATGAGCGCACTGAACCTACCTAAAGACGTTACAGCAGGTGAGTTCTCGTTGCTGCGTTCAGGACATCAAACCCACTTGAAGTGACCTGACTTGAATTGAGTGTCACATGACCCGTATTTCTACATGACATCTGACAGAAGACAGAACGTGCTGCTCACCTTCCTGCTCCCAGCGTGCTGTATAAGAAGTTCCAGCAGGAAACCAGGGAAGAGATTCCACATGAAGTCTTGTACTGAGGCCGACTGATGCAATACCTGACACACAAAGTAATACACAAATCCACAGATTCAATTATATGTGATGTTGTCATTTGCAGTATTTCGTCTGTAAAGAGTAGCAGCTGTAAACAATATGTTTTTTATTATTTCTGCCCTGATGATGCTGAATAAAGGTGTTAATATAACTCCTGTCCTTGCTCTGAGTAAAAGTGCCGGAACAGCACTCTCTTTTGTGATAGTTTCTTTTTACATTTTCAAGTACGCCTTCAGGTTTCCTCCCCCTCCTGCATGTGTAACACAGTGAGCGCTTGGCCTCCTCATTTTTCCATGAATCATTATGTACTGAAAAGGATTCAGACGGCTCTGCCACAGGCGAAGGTGAAGCTCACTTTAATGCGTTTTTCTTTTAAAACTTTTGAAGCACTAAAAGCGACTTTACCATCTTCTGAGGTCGAGCACTTTTCTCTGTTTGATCTCCTCCAGTGAGGCATGAGGGGAGACGTCTTGCAGGTTTCGGCTGGGCCTGTCTGATGACTTCATCTTCTTGGTGCTGCATTTCTTCGTATTGCCTGAAACACAGTGTTAGTCACTAAAGGATGTGCCAGGATTTAAAGTGTCCAGCAATTAAAGACCAGATAAACGGTCAAATTCTTTCCTGTTTAAAACAGAAATGGCAGCTTTGGGTGATGACTGAACCGTCAAGGTGAATAATTCATACCAAAGACTTCAATAATGAGGAATGATTTTTCTTACTTGTTCTTATTTTTCTAGTAAGCACAGCATCGAAGTCTGTTGTATCAATCTCCCAGGCCAAAATAGGCTTAGTGTTTCCAGAGGACACTTCCTCCATGTCACAGTCCCCGTCTGATCCCACATGGGCCCCTCCGGTCAGACCAGCGCTGAAGTCGGCTGAGGATTTGGGCTTCACCAGCGGCGGCCCGTCGTCCTGCTTCTTCTGGGCCACGTCTCTGGCTGTGTTTGGAGGACAGTACACCGAAGCGGCTTGGTTGAGGAAAGCATAATCAGAGCAGACTGTGTAGAACTTCTCCCGGGAGTGAGTGACCGGGCAGGTCCACGGCAGGTGCAGCTCGGCGCTCGATGCCCTCCTTACTCTGGCAGCGTCCCGGGCGAGGGAGCTGAGCAGACCGTGGTCCTCCTCCCCATCAGTGGTCCTTTGCAGCCCTGACGGCTCTGGTGGCCCGGATAGGTTTGCCCCTTGACCTTCTGATGTATTAGGCATTGAACTGCCACTTGTATGGTGTGTGGGTGAGAGAACTGGCTGAGGCTGATGCTGATGCTGAAGTGATGGCTGTCTCCTCTGGGAATGAAAGGACAGGCATTTTTAGAAACAGATATAAAGGGAAGACGTAGGGGAGGCGCAGTGACACAGAGTCCCAACACTGTGAACTCGGGGGGGGGGGGGGGGGGGGGGGGACATCTGATCTCATAAACAATCTTTAGACAAGGGTTTTCAAAGTCACAACCCTGACTGTCTTTGTTTTAACTTCCAGCGACATAAGACAACATCAGGCAACATCACCTTTGGCCTATAGTGAGTCACCTATTATAAGTGGCTCTTATTATTAAACATTAACTAACATTTCACCTGCGAAGCCGCTTTGGTCCAGATGAACACACAGCTACATCAGGGCTGTATTGTAGTTAGCCGATGTCAACACGCCCAGCTGTTACGTTAATTTTCCCATCATACCGTGCGCAATGTCTCACGACTGAACGGGGCTGTGGGTTGGCAAAACGTCAAACTAACAACATATCATTAAACCTCGGTGAACATTAGCCTGGGACCTGTTAAAAATGAACCATAAGGGTCCCGAGACGCCGTCCTCCTGACCCGTATCCTCTTCCTGTGCAGGTTTAACGGACTGTACCATTCCGAGTAACAAACGGGGTGTCCTAAAAAAAACAAACAAAACAAATAAAGCAGGGTAATTTCATAAAAACACTCAAATGAAAGATAATGTTAAATACAAACTTTATTTCGCTTATTTAAGACATTTTATTGCATTTTATTAAATTCATTTTGGAAAACCTATGTCACTTCCTTAGCGGCTACACACCCGTGTAAGGAAACAATGAAATGATCCTACAATTCAAACCAATCACAGGAGCGGCTTCTGCGCCGCTTTAAAGTTTACTTCACAGACTGGAGGTAAGTGTGTTCACTTTAATCCTTAAAAAGCTAAAAACGATAACTGCACTGTATATCTGACAACTTAAAACAAATAAAAGACACTAAATTATCGATTCAGACTTAGTTAAAGTAATGTTTAGCCCGGAAGTGGTTAAAATGACATGATTTATTAGCTGTCAACGCAGTATTGTGTAACTTTTGTGTTCAGTATGCTGACTTGACTTTAAAAGATAATACTGCTATGTTACAGTAGAGGACCCCATATAATGTTGAATTTATCTGTCTATCTACCTAATTCATTGATATTGGAGAGTGTGCTTATTGCTTTTTTGTTCTGTATGAATTTACAATAGTTTAATACAAAAAAAAGAAGAAAAGAAATTACCCATTACCCAATGAACAAGACTATTACAGATTAAATATAGTTGTACAAGGACCCCTGGAATGGATGGATTAGTGGACGGGCCCTCCTGACACAGGTCCGGAGGCCTGCTAGAGCCAGAGCCTCTGTTTGAAATGTCTGTTTAACATTTCTGACAATAAAAACAACTTTAAAAAGATGCAGAACAGCTAGAAAGACACAAAAATGACTAGAGAGAGATGCTTAACACTACAAGGAGACACAAAACAAGTACAGACCAGTCACATGGTACACACAGTAGAAAGGCCCAAGGGCATAGGTTTAGTGTTGGATGCAAAAACGCCAAAATATTGTTTGTTTCTTTCTTTTAATCCTTGATTTGTTACCTTACAGTTTATATTTAAACGTGAATAAGGGTAAATAAAGATCTTAATGTAAAAACAGATCATATGTTAATAAGCCATTGTCTCATAATCAGTCTATGCCCGAACATTTCACCTGTCTGTTCCATCTGCACATTTGTTTTTTCCTCTATAAATAAACAAGAACATAATCATTGACAAGCAAGTTTAGTTAGTACTTAAAGTTATAATATGTAACTTAAAATGTTTTCAGCATTTCTCAAACCGAGAGAAATATGTGATTTTAATGGGTTATTTTTTGAAATTTGACTTTTGCAGAAGACCATGGCAAAGAAACTGGTGATCATCGACACAGACTGCGGCATAGATGACGCCCAGGCCATCATGATGGCGCTGGCAGCACCTAACATTCAGATCCTGGGCGTCACCTGCGTGTTTGGGAACGCAGCAGTTGAGAACGTGTGTCAGAACGTTTTGAGGGTTCTCTCCGTCTGTGAGCGAGAGGGGGTAAGGTCACTGAAGCTATTACTACATTCATACAGGATTGACTGTTCAACACTTTCTGATATTAATTTATTTATTATTTTGTCGTTTCCTTCCAACACAACCTGCGTCACTACATGACAGTTTTCTGATCTGCTAAATCTGAAGTGAAGGTTTGGATTGTGCAGCTACCTGCTGTGGTGGCTGGTGTTTGTTCACCTGTGTGGGGCTGCGGCCACTGAGGACGTGTGCTTAGCTTAGTGCATTTACCCACCAACTCAATCACAAAAGCAGAAGGTTCCTTGGACAGAAAAATGTGTAATTAAATTTAAACTTTTTAAATTCAGCATATATACTGAATGTCCATTAATTCACATTTTTCATAAACATAAGAAAATATTTTCTTGACTCTGATTTTCTACTTAATGCTTAAGGTGTTACAGCATCTGTGGTCGTTGCAGCAGTGTAAATATGCAGTAATGAAGGGAAGAAGTGGAAGCAGCCTGCAGTTTAGTCTAATACACTGTCCTACTATTGCTGTTCTTTTTGTCGTGTTGTTGCCATCTGCTGGGCTGGACCAGTGGAGCAGGTAATGACTCACATTGTGGTGATGGAGAAGTTTGTCTCTTACTAACACAAATATTAGATCTACTTTAATACACTATTTCTCCACAGACCGGCTTATATTTTCTGCTTCTCTAACGATGAGCTTCAATTATTGATAGTGTGAGAAAGACAAACAGACACAGTGTCGCTTTTATGAGGTCTTGTTTGACTACTCATGAATCCCAATGTTTTATTGGGTCATTTACACCCATATATTGGATGCAGGAGGAAGCTAGTGCTGAATATTGCTTGGGACACGGCCCACAGGAAAGAGAATACAAAATACAGCGTTTTTTTGCAGTTAATTTTATACTGTACAGCTTTATTTGTAGTTAAATTAAAATGGCAAAACTTCAACTTCTTTTTTTCCATTTTAAATATATAATAATATTAATAATTATAGTAATATTCATGAAGTTTTGTGGCTGGTGGGGTGCTTGACGTCACCCTCTATGAACGGCCATTACTGGTTCCATGCTATTCATATTAGCAAGAGGACGCTGTCAGGAAAATGTAAACATCTAGAAACCACAAATATATCTTCTTATGGATCAACACTTCAAAAGACAGGAAAAGAGTAAAATACGGGACATTTTACAAATCTTGTTCTAGATCTTTGACGACTTCATCCTCACTTCAATGCACACAGGAAGTTAACAGCTGTGGTCATGTGATTATTAACACTAAACAGGTGACGCTAATTAATATAGAATAAATATTGTACCTTTTAACTTGTATTTGTAAATTTATAGCCTGCAAAGTGGAAACGTTTTATTGGTCACTATTGTGTTCAGTGGGATTAAGTGGGTTAATTAAAAAATGGTGACATTTTGTAATAAGGAAACATGAGCAGCCGGGTTTATGCTTTAATAGTTCACAAGAAGGAGACGTCTAATAATTATGCTGGACCGAATCTGTGTCAACAAATCCCACTGAGCAGAACTCTTCGTTCCTCAGATCCCAGTGTTTCGAGGTTGTGGTGGTCCTCTGGTCGGAGACAGTAACTCGAGTAGTGACCACTTTGGAGGTGATGGACTCGGAGATGTGATCGCAGACAAAGATCCACAGTGGGAGGAGAAAATCCAGAGGGAGCATGCGGTCAATGCAATGATTAGACTGGTGTCTGAAAACCAGAGCCAGGTGAGAACCAGCCTCTCTGTGGTGTGTCTGTAATCTTTTTTTTATTTTTCACATTTATTTGAACAAAACACAGACACTAAAAAAAACAGAAAGTTTCCTTTCCCACCTCCCAGCCAGAAAACAAAAGAAAAGAAATAATAATTTAGTGCATATAATGAAAGACTGGAGGAATACAACTATTAATTTCTAACAACCATCCATCACGCCCTCTGCTGTTACTGAAACCTCACAGGTCTCCCTGGTGGCCCTCGGCCCGCTCACTAATCTGGCTCTGGCCGTCAGATTGGATCCAAGTTTTCCTCAAAAGCTCAAACATCTGTTCATCATGGGTGGAAACATGGAAGGTGACGAACTCCACGACATGAATACAGTGATTGTATTTGAGACATTTAGCCGCGTATAACCTGCTTTTGTCTTTGTAGGAAAAGGGAATTTGACGCTATGTGCAGAGTTTAACTTTGCATTGGACCCGGAGTCTGCCCACATTGTCCTTGAAGACTTTCTGTGCCCTACACACATTGCATCATGGGAATACTCGTGCAGACACGCACTGACATGGGTAAGATGAGTAGAACTATACACACACAAGGGTGTATAACGACTATCTGGCTTTACTCTGATCTCACTGATTTCACCTGTGCAGGAGTTCTTTGAAGAGCTGATGGAACAGGACGCACCTGCTGCACGCTTTATGAAGACCATAACATCTAAATGCTGGGCCTACTCCAAAGAGGCTATGAAGACAAAGAGGGACGTGTACTTCAGACCTGGCTTCGTCTCTTATGACGCCTATGCAATGGCGGCCTGCATCGACGGCAGCGTGGTGACGGAGAGCATCGAGTGTCCTGTCCGTGTGGAGCTGCAGGGGTCAATGTGTCGCGGCATGATGGCTCTGGATCGCACTAATAAGCTGAAGAAGAGTCACAGTGTGTTTGTTATGTCTAAATGTGACGTGGCCAAGTTTAGTCAGCTACTAATGGAGTCTCTAAGACAACCGTGTAATAAATAATCTTTGGTGTAATTCGAGGAAAATAGATATCTGGCTCATACAGGCGTGAGAAATAACTTAACTTAAATAATTTAGACCGAATGGTTTCATGAGTATGACCATGATGTGAATCAGATGCTGTGACCTTCAGTTAGAAATGAAGAAGACGTTAGACAGCGCTCTCCACCACCATCATTCACGCAACTCTTTCTCTAATTTGTCACCGATGTGTAAGTGTGTAGATGCAAATGGAATGAAATCACAAAAAACAAGATGTTTTGCAGAAATCCTTTATTTAAATTTGCTGACAAAAAAAAAAAGGATACCATACAAACCTCAAACTTAAAGTACTCTTTTATTACGTGACCAATTCATTCTCACAGAAGGCTTTGATAGTTTCAGGGCAGAGCCCATTTTAAAATGGGGAACATGAAGCTTTCTGGGCCATTGGTGTTCTTAAGAATCACGTGTCAGATTATGAAAGATCTCTGCTGCCAAATAAAAGTCTAGCGCAATGATTCAAATCCAAATTTATCCAAATTTGACTTTTCAAACCAAGTTTTATAAGAAACCAATAAGGTGCAAAATGATTGTGAAAACAGGATATGGCTTAAAATAAGATGTCTGTTCCAACATTAATACTGATCTGTGCAGAAACTCTGCGCCATGTTTCAATCTTTGAGAAGGAATGCAGCATCACCAGCCTTTTCTATATCAGCAAAAAATGTCTGCATCGGTATTAGCATACCATGCTATCAACATTTTTAAAGTAGGGGCACCTGTTAAAACAAATCCAAATAAAAGTTAGCATTTCTGGCCCCATGAATAAAAAGCTGCAGAGAACTATATTGCACGGTTGGTAACTTAGAGCACTGGGCTACCAAACGTTTCAGGTAACATTGCTTTCTGTTGGGATTCTCCGTTTAAAAGTAAGAATTTAATTCAGCGCACAGAGTATATCAAATCCTTGACATGTCTCTGTTAAGTGCCATCATGTGCCGTTTAACTGCCGTTGTCAGGGGAGCTAGGCCAGGGCTCTGAGCTACGCCTGCTCAGGGTGGGGCGCCACATGCTCCACGGGTTGTAGGTCCGACTCATCTCAGTAGAAGCTGGTGGCGACGGGGCGGAACTGTTGACCAGATCGGTCAGAGTTGTCGTGTTGGTCGTCGGAGCAAAAGGGTGTAAGGCTGAATCTGCGCTCGTAGACCAAATGGAGCTGCCGAAGGGTGTGGTTGTAGACCAGGGGTTGCGGGTGTTTCCCAGGAGTGACTACAAAAACAAAAAAAAAAAAAAAAAAAAAAAAAAAGAGAAGAAGCTTCACAATAGTAACATGAACAGGAAGTTGGATCTGGGAGCTACATCGACACCAAATAAGGGATCTTACTGCAGTCGGGGCGGTGGGTGAGCTGGAGTTGCTGGGCCAGGAGTGCAGGGAGTCACTGTTTGGTATGTCCCAGATGGAGGAGGGTACGGTGGTGAACTCAGGCCAGCTCTGCTGAGGCTCAGACGATTTTGGGAGATTCATTCCACTGAAAACTAGACCAGAAAAACACAAACACACTTTAGCCAGTCAACCATAAACTGGCACAGCAGTTACTCCACATTGTTGTGTTTGTTTGTTTGTGAGCAGCCTGAGAGCCACACAGGTTACCTCCTGTCAGGTTGAAGGAATTGTTGGGCCCAAAAGCGGAGAACGAGTTGGCAGAATGGTAGTTTGGACTGCTGGCCGTGTCAATGGGACTCCATAATCCAGAGCTATGGGAGGGAAAAGTGTACAAACTCAACTGGGGTCATATCTTGACGTCACGTCTGGATGTATATTTCGTCTTTTCCTTCACATTACCTGTCAGAGCTGTCACTTTCCACTGAAGTCATGTGAGCCAGACTCTTTCCTTGGCTGTCAGTTTTACCTGGACCGGAGCCGCCTGACGAGACGAACACAGCATTAGTGTAAACGAATCACCGTGAGAACGATGTGAACGTTTCGATCCAGTGTTTGTCGTTACATATTTACCTGGGCTTTTGTCATAACCAGCAGCTACAGCGGCAAACGTGGGGTTCCCATTTTTGCCTGGGAGCGGAGTGGCTGTAGACAGCTTATTTCCCGGGGCCTTCTTCTGGTGCCCCTCACTGCAAAACGTCACAAACACACAAGCAATCTGGATCAGGTTCAGGTGTTAAAATGTCATGACATGGTATTTGAACAGCATAGATCTCACTGTCATCTGTACAACAGTGGTACTGAACCTTGTGTGTGCAGATAATGTCACAGTAAAGATCAGTCTATAATAGTGATTTGTTCAGTGCTGTTTAAGTTTCTTACTCACTAATGCTATTTAAGTACAATTGGGATAATAAGGCAAAGTTAATTATGGTCTAAATTAATTTTTTCTGTCTTACAAAATAACAAAAATCACAGATAAGAGTACCGTTAAAGTACCTGATAAATAAGCGATATTGATAAAAGTAGTAGTACTGTTAAAATCTAAACGATACCCAGAAATTTTCTGTATATAGTCGTGAGAGACCAGGTGCTTGTTTGGCTGCTATTCCACGCTCACATATCTTTAACTTATATTGTAAAAACACTAAGACACAACACTTTCTTTTGAAATCTGAAATGTTTAAGGTTCAGTAAATGTGCAGTGTTTCTGAAGTCAATGAGTAATCTAGACTACCTGATTACTATGAGCATTAGTACAGGTACATATAAGCTATTGATCACTGCAGGTTTCCAAGGAAGGTTTCCACTGGGTCTAAAATTTAAACATTTCTTTAGAAATGGGAACGTGTTTAAGGCCAGAAACCAGCGAAAACAAAACCATTTACAAAGGTTAAAATAGTGACAGCAACAAGAAATCTAGTAGGAAAAAAAAGAAGGGCTTGATTTGAATTTAGCATCTTTGTCCCTTGAAGAGCACAGCGGACAGTCACATGATATCAGGCTCCTGATCTCTCTTGTGTTGTTGAAGAAGCATAAAAACTTTTCACAAACGACAGAATTTATAGTTTTAAGAAAGGACCTTGGTGTTGTGACAGTTTCTGGAAATGATGCTGGAGAAACAGGAAGACCTGACTGTTTCATTAGTGACGTTAAGTTGTGCGTTCGACCACGTGGATACCTGTTACTGTTGAGCACACTGCTGTAGGTGCCGCGGGACAGTATGCTGGGGGAGGTCGGCGGAGGGGAGCCGGTCCCGGCTGTGGCCGATCTCTTCAGGAAAGGGTCTGCGTTTATAGTCTGGAGGGAGATCTGCTGCAGACTATCTGCCTCCGCTTGAGGAGAGGACAGGAGAGCGCACAGTGAATATTTGAAACGGGCACGAGAAGCACAGTCAGCTGACATGACGGGACGGTGTCGGGGGGGGTCTCCACTTACGGATGCTGTTCTTTGTAAGAGGAACATCCCACTCCGGAGAAGCAAAGTCCTTCTCGCCCTCAGAGCTGCTGCTGTGGCCCGGTTCAGGCACCGAGCTGCTGGACAGGAGTTTGGCCAACAGAGACGGACGCCCGTCCTCCAGATTCCCATCTACTGCCAAAACAAACGTGTCAAACACATCTGGTATCCAGACAAAAGGCAAAGTGACGACATTAAGAAGAACAAAACTCACATCTTTGCTTCTGCAGGGGCTTCGTCTTTGGGATGGCGGCGAGAGGGTGGAGATTTTTGGATGTGAAGCTCTTACGCTGTTTGTTCTCCAGCGGCGTCACATACGGCAGCTCCAGAGAACTGAGGACAAGAGATCTTTGTCAAAAAGAAGATAGAAAAAAAAAAACAAAAGACAAAATGACAGCTGTCACTTTTAATTAAAAGCAAACCTGGATTTTTCTGCTGGGGCCTCTTTCTTTGTGGTTCCTTGCTTCTTGGTTTTGGGCTTGATTGAGAAGTTTGAAGTTTCTTCTTTCACATTTCCAGCGGTTACCGTCCTTCCTTTCTTTTTCACTGGTTCCTGGTGACACGATGGGAAACGGGTTTTAATAAAATCCATAATTTTAATACATACAACAAGAGAGTTAATGTGAGATGGACAACGTCATTATTATTTACCTCTCTGATGTTTGTCTCCACATCTGGATTGGAGGTCTCTGTCGTGGTGGAGGAGCTGTCGTCGTTGTCAGCCAGATTATCTTTAAGCTCGTCTCCCTGAGTCTTTCCTGTGGATTTTTTCTCCTTCTCTTCTTTCTTCCTCTGGGCTTTTGTTTTACCCCGCAGCTTCCCTTTGGATTCCAACACTGTGCAAACAATGCCGACACTAGTGTTAGAGGGGCATCTTGCAAAAGACACCTGTAACCATGGTAACTACACAAAGAAGGTGACAGCTGTAGCCTCAAAACACTAAATGTAAATGTATGTAGAAAAGGAGACGGACATGTCGCTAGTTTTAAAAATCAAAAATGTTAAAAAAGGATAAAATAAATAATAAAAATCAACTAAAACTAATTCACGTTTTCTGTCAAAAGACGGATGAGCAGGTATTCTGGACCTGTGAGTGGTTACAGAGACCCGTGCTGTCCGTACCTTTGTTTTGTACGGACTGCTCCTGTAGAGCCTCGGCACTGAGTGACTCTGGACGGTCGAGGTCGTTGTCCATGGCTCCTATCAGGTTGGCGTATTCTGCTTCCTCGGGGCAGAGGCCTCTGTGAGGCAGCGGCGACACGGTTAAAGTTTGACTCTGGAGGTCCAGTTGTTTGGTGCTCCGAGCCTTGCGGTTGGTTAGCTGGCAGGCGGCTGGAGGACCTTCTTGGCCTGAGGTTGTACTTCCTTTAGTCAGCTGGGAGGAAGTAGCTTGCATAGGTGGGCGGCTGAAGCCGATCCTGGACCTCTTGTCTTGGCTGTCGGAGTCTGATATGGTGCGGCTGTTGGCCTGTCGGCCTCCGGGCCGCGCTGCACCGTTGCTGGACGCATACAATCCTCTGGAGTTCTGGGGCGAGTCGCTGCAATGATTCAATGAGAACATTGACAAAAGTCTGTTAAACGCTCTCCAGTTACATTTCTGACACTTAAATCAACTCTCTTTGATTCTGTTCATATATTATAAGGTATTCACTTCGTTCTGTCGTCAGTTTCCTCTTCATTTCAGAAAGCAGAGAATCTCCTGGAAGTGACTTTCTTAGTTCCTTTTTTTACTTAAGTTTATTTTCACGTCAGTTAAGATAAGAAATTGTACACGATGCTAAAAACGCAGTATCTCTATGATGTTCAGGGCCCTGACGCACTGAGCTGATCTCATAGAAGTAGAGCCAACAGAAGCTGATGAAATGTCGTGTATCACTCGCACAGTCTCATGATTAAACAGAACAAAAACTGTGGCTTCTGTCTAGAGCCTGTATTCATAATCCAGAATACAAACATTCTCAACAGTTTCAACTGACTGTGTGATGTGCTGCTCCTGAGGTTCAGGTTCAGTCTGTGGTTTGCATCTGGATAAAAGACAAATGTAAGGAGAGGCTGCACTTGATGGGTGAAATCACTAATTTGCGTGTGAGACAACTCGCTCTCACAGTCGGCCTCAGATTAAACATACAAAGCAGCTGAATAGCCAGTGATAGAGGCCGATTAGTGGTTCCAGCACCATGCATGGCAAAAACTGTGGCCAGTGGTTAGCCACCGACACTTCACCAGAGTCCAGGAGCAGCTGAGCTTCTTCACAGTGTGTCCGAGCCGTTAAATCATCTGTCTTTATCCACATTCATTTAACTATATATGATTCTGCGTAGTGATAATATTATATGGCTTGATAAACGATGCAACTCACTCTTTTCCATGTGTCACTTACTTTGAATCACTGTGAATTTGCACAATGTCCCTGAGATTAAATGGTCTCCCAGTCTCCAAGGTGGAGTTGGACTCCACAGACACACGTCTCTTGAAAGGCTCCCAGATGCTCTGAGCCTCCAGGTACGCCGTGGCAATCACCAACAGAAACATGGAACTGCAGAGACAAAAACAAACAATCCTCAGCTGTTCGTCAGGTTGAAGTAAAGTTTTTAAGATCGTGTTTTGGCGCTTCTCGTGTCGTCTCAATGCCACGGAGCAACACTTACCTCATAATGAGAGATACTATGATGTAGAGCTCCAGCTCCCAGCTCGGTCTGGGCAGGGTCTCTGCACATGCAGCTAACATGTGGTAGGGCAAGGAGGCGTTCAGGACAAACACAAACTCAGAGCCTCCACATGTCACTAATTTCAGCTCCCGGATCACTCGAGATGAAGTGAAGTCGGGTGTAAACCTGTGAGGAAAAGGAGAGAAATGACTCTTAATTACAGCCAAGAGATCAGAGGACATGAGTGAAGGCTAATTGGAAAACCTGGGAGGTGATTCAGGAATCTGTGAACCATCTGTCAGCATCAGCATCTAGTCTGTGATCTAAGTTCAACAGTCTTTTCAATCTGCCTAGTGACTGCGAAGTGTGGCGTGAGAAGGTTTGAAATCTCCTTTGTCTAGATAAAAGCAGCAAATGTCCTTTACAGACTGACAGTTAAAATGAACACATCTGAGGCGGGGCGTGCAGCAAACCTGTTTGAGAAAGCTGCGTCTCTCTGGCACTGCAAACACATCGTGCTGCATGTGACCGTGAGCGTTTATGGCACAACTTATCTCTTTTCTGACCAATCAAGTAGCTGCTACAGCAAATTTAAGTTCAAAATGTTGTGGAAGTGGCAGTAATAGAAAGCACAGGGGCAATTGATAACATTAGTAATTGCCACATTCCATTTGGGTGCGTCAGTACCAGTCCCTGCCATTGTGCTTTCTGGCTAACTGGCATGATTCAATGTCTGGGTCACTTCAATAGAACAAAGTATCAGGAGCAGGTGTTGTTATTGGCTCCACCTGTGCTTTTCCTGCACTGATGAGTCAGAGTGTCTGTGTGTGAGAAAAGTCTGAGGCAGAATGAAACTAGAAGGAAAAGTTGCGAGTCCACTTTGTTCACCATTATCAGCAGTCGTTGCACTGGTGCCGAGCTGTGGTCAGAACAAAATCTGTTTAGCAACATTTACTTGCGCAGTGTGGTCAAAAGCAGGCGGGACAGGAAACTGCCGGGGAAGGTTGTAAACACAAACTGTGAGACATAACAGTCCATAAAATTATGCATTGTTTTATCACATTTTACTGTCATTAACCTCATGCCATTACACTTACACTACGCCTAAACAACATCCTGCTTTCTCCTGCAGTCATAAAACAAGAATCTAGACAAACATAGTTCCTGAATAAGAGGTCTGTCCCACCCTGGGTCTCTGATTGGCTCCACAGGGAACAGCCTCGCAATTTTGCATGTTTGATCAGATTGAACTCTGATAATTGAAGGAGGCAGGTCCGTTCTTCCAAAATGTGGTCCGACTGCACCATCACTTACAGGCCACACCTCAATCCCCCTCAGAGATCCGCCTGAATCAGCTGCTACCTCTTAAACCAACTGGATCACTCATCTAAATACTGCACATTTTAGTCATACCATCTGAATGTAAAATGCATCATGAGGTGGTATGCAGCTCACTGAGGCAAACGATCTGATTACTTGTCACGACTTGCTGCCGTCGTGTGGACTCTGAAAGCGAGTAGCAAGTGAGTTGGCGAGCCGCCAGCATCTTCTCGTTTACAGCCGGCGAGCTTAATCCAATTCAGAAAAACTATCAGTGCAGTTGGTGTGGCTTTATGTTTGATACATTGGACACTGTGCAAATGAAACACGTGTTTTCAGTCATATCGGCTGATTACACCCCTGGGCAGAGCTCTGCTACGAGTCGACTTTATCACAGCACACATTTTGGGTGTGTTTCTATTAACACGGCTCAGCGTCCCAGTCTGGACCAGCATTCACAAAGTAATTCACTTCATTATTTACATTTGTGCTTTTCCTGCTGCCACATGTCACAATGTCTTCTGCTGTGAAAAAAGCCCGTTTTCTACCAATGACAGCGATAAAGGTGGAAATTGCGACAGGTGTAGGTTAACATTACGTTCACACCCACAGTTCTGAGAAGAGGTAAAATATGTGGAAACACCCGTGGGGCTGTAAAGAGGGCGTGTAGGGCTTTTAAAACATGTTTACAGTAGTTTAATAGCTTATTATTAGTGTCACAGCAAAGCAGAACTGACCCTGAGTCTAGTGGCATTTGGAAACATTCAGCAGGCAAATATCTACACAGTGGTTGTAACCTTTTGTTTTTAAAAATGACACCTTTGTTATTAAAATGACAGAAACCGTCACAGGAAGCCAGCAGACGACAGTTTTAACACTGATGTCAGGATAGGTGGTGAGGGGAAATCAACTTGGTTTCACCAAAGCCAGGACACTGTTCCTGATCATGAAACAGGAACTCAGACAAACAGGGGGTACACGCCGACGTGTTTTCAGCTATAAATTCTGAACTGAAAACATTCAAGTATTTTATTTTTTTCTTTTTAATTTGTAAATGGATAACAAGTGATGATGAAAAATGAGACCTGAGGCTGCAGAGAGACAGAGAGCCAATTCATCCTCTTACTGAAGGCTTACTCAGCCGGAGAAGCTGAGGACAAGTATTAATAGAGCTTGTGGCTGGTGAGGAGAGGAGAGAGCACACACACACACACACACACACGCACACGCACACGCACACGCACACGCACACGCACACGCTCAAAGAAAACATGTAGCAGTTTGTTCACTTACAGTATGATGAGGTCTTTTGAAGCGTTTGGCTTAAGTGCAAATTCTTGACAATTGAGAACTTTGAATCCGTATCCTTCACAGGCTTGTCCGTTGATTTCTGCTGATCTGATGGTGATCGGGAGCAGGCCTGTGTTCTCCACTCTGAAGGTTCTCTTCAGAGTGAAGTTTGGCTCTTTGACTTTTGTCTCTGAAATAAACGAAGGGATAATAATTAATGATATAGCGGGTTTTAAAAAAAAAGACACAGGTCAACCAACAGTTTCCACATCTAAAAGTAAATGAGTCTGTACCAGACTACACACACACACACACACACACGATACGTAGTGGTGTGTATGTTTTTGTGCAGGACTTTGTGGATTTAGCATGCTTTTAATTTGAAGAGGATAACATTTGTGGCACAGTATTTCCCACTTTTCTTTCGTTCTTTTGGATGAAATATATTTATGTAATGATAACTTAAACGCCAGACAGAGAGCATTTATGCAGGAGAGACTTTGTGAATGCATCTGTGCTTTAAGTGTGGTCCTTGTCCAAAATACAACACAGACACAAACTCACTCCGCGTGCATGAGATAATATTGTTGGAGAGTCACTCAGAATAACAAAAATGTGTGTGAATGCATAAAAGCAGGTATTGGATTTAATTTCCTTATAGTTTAACTGCACTTTAGAACATGGAGACATCTCAAAGGAAACAGTATTTGTTCATAAAAATGGTTTCATATTCCCCCAATATGTGATAACCACAGGACTGACTGGAGTGGGGATGAAAGCTACGACTCGAAAATCAAAATGTAAAAAGAAATGTAGAATAAATCTGGATTCTTATTATACATCATATTATTAAATAGGCTGATGTTAATGATGAGCAGTAAACGATCTGAGAATGCACTGATATTCCTGAACTCATGCTGCATCTGCTTAGACTTTGTGGTGCTGATGGATTTTGTCCCAAGTGAAACAGAGTCCATGTTGACATTGACCTGGGCCTCAGCAACACAAACTCACTCTCTGTGCAGTCTTTCAGAAGGGCCTCAGTCATCTTAAACCTCAGTGAGCTGCCTTGTCCCGGAGGCTTCCCCGCAACTTTCAGGCTCTCCGTCGCCCCTCGTCCGTGGAGCACGATCGTGTCGATCACAGTCAGATTGTTCCTGAACAGATTCCCAGTGAAGGACACGACGTTAGAAGAGAAACACACATTTAATTAAAAGGGACTGTTTGTTTAGTGACATTAAAAACGGACATTACCGGACTATGAGGAGGGAGGAGACACTGTGGTTGCTGATGGGAGTGAACCTCACGCTGAACGACTTCACTTCACCGGGCAGCAGGACGAGGTTGTACACAAAGGGTCTGGTTGAGCCCTCTGCGAAACCGGTACTGGTCTTCATTAGGGATGTCTGCCAAACAAACAGAGCGCCTGTTAGAGTCAAACAGCTTCCACATGCTGCCTCAGGACCAGAGGAATGTGGTTATGCCAAGCAGCTGATTCTCTAAATTCTTGACTAACGCTGAAGTCAATCGTCACTCCCGTAGCACTCACTTGATTTCTGTGAACCTGGAACTCAAAGGTGTTTGTGTCGATGTTGATGTTGGACAAATTTCCCAATGGAAACCTGGGAAGTGAAGTTTTAGAGGATTACCGTCAAGAGTAAAACGAGGGGATAAAGAACAAGCATGAAGGGGTTTTTGTGGAGACTTTTCACCTGTCAGCCAGTTTTCCAGAGAACACTGAGGGGTTGGGCAACAGAGCCAAAGGGAGAACTTGGACGTAGACGGGGACGTCGGCAGGATTCTGCAGAATCACTTCCTCATCCTGCAGAGAAACAGAAAGATTTCCCACCTCAATTTCAAAAACACAACATGAACAACACCTTAAAAACAGACCGGCGTGTGTTATTGGACATGTAGGAACAAGAGGTGGATTGTTTCTACTCACAGAGGAGCTGTTTGTGTTGGTCAGAGGGAACGTAATTCGTTGTGACGAGTTGACCAGTGAGGGCCAGGTCAAGTGCGCTGTTATTTTAGCTTGCACGTTTTTCTGCAGGTCTGTGTTGACTTCAAAGATGGCTTCAATCCTTGGGGCAAGAAAAGAAACATCTTGTGAAACTCTTTAAATGGTTCACCGAAGACGACCAAGTCATTTAACAGTGAAATTTGAAAACAAAGCCCAAGATCACTGAATCCCTGATGTCTTTACTTGTGTCCTGCACGTTCTTTCAGCTCTTTCCATCGTCTGAGAAGTTTCTGATGTAGATCCACATCAGCATCCCAGATATCCTCCTGTAACGCCAGCCCATGAGGCTTGGACTCAGCTGTGGAAGAAAGAACATATTAACCATTTAAATTTGGATCCCATTCAGATGGGATTAGCATTACAGAGGGAGGTGGGGAACAAAATATTCACTGTGCTCCTCGGTAATTTAACTCCAAGTTCTGGCCGGCGTTTTAAACATCACAGAACAGGCCCGGACAGTCCACAGGACGGAGCCACAAAGAAAGCCAGGGGTAGGAATGGAGGGGGAAGATGTGAGGTAATACTGCATCAGGTGAATTTGAGTCAAAATCGTAATACTGCTCGGTATCATAACTCAGATGTGAGGCGCATATTAATATCATTCAGTGTGACTTGTACTTGCTGAGGGGATCAGTATCTCTGATGTTCATTGCAAATAAAAGTCCATAAATGCTCAGAGAGAAAAGACATTCCTTACAACTGCCGAACCTGCCCGAGAATAATCATGTTTTTAACTTGTCTTCAGCATCAAAGCAGCAAGGATCTGTTAATAGCTAATTCAGCAAACTTTTATTTGCTGAAATGTAAACAAATAAAAGCTAAAAAAAAAAAAAAAAACAGGGCTTTAACAGAATACCAGGGCCATTAGCTAACATCGCAACAGCAGATCTGATCCCCTTTTATGGGATCTTGCTCTCCTCATGGCTTTAACTTTTTATTTGTAAGTGTTCACATCTATCAGATTATCAATTTTTGGTTTCCTTCAATTTCACACTGCACTGATTTAAAAAAAAAAAAAAAAAAAATCTCAGAGATCGACTCTAAGATACATGGACGTTGCTCCGGGATACTGATGTTACAACAGTAATGGTTGTAATTATTACGGGGCTGTGGGTGAAAGATTACCTACATACGTGACACTGACCAAGGCAGCTGGTGTTAAACCACCCCACCTCCCCTGGAGGAATAAATCCAGTCTGAATGGGACTTTAATTTTGCATGAGATTTGAATGTTACACGCACTCAAAAAAAAAACCCAAAATAAAACAAAAAAACAAAAACTTACATTTAAGCACAAATGGCAGCCCGACATAACAGTGATCACCACACTGCAAGCTGGCGTCAAAATAAATATTTGCCACCTGAAAAAGATGGAGAAATGAAATAAGTTTGTGTCTATAAGGAGAAATGTGTCTCGCTGATTCAAACTCCTCGAGGCGATTCTCTACCTTAGATTTACGTCTGGGCTCCAGCTCGTCCTTGTTGTTGCGGAGCCGTTTGTAATAAAAACGTATATCTTCTGTCAGGGAGCGGATCTGCTGCAGTCTCACTTTCTGTGTGAAAGAGCTCTGTATGCTGAAGCTTTGATGAACAACTTTCCCCTGAAGGAAAACAAAAAAAAGAACATATACATATACCTCAACACTTACAACACCTTTGGGCGAATAACAGGAAGGTACATTCACACTTTATTTTTGCAGGACAGGTGTGAAATCTTATTCGCAAACGCATCTTAATGTTACTTACTGGAAATGAAGGTGGTAAAACGATGTGTTTGGGAGAGCTGTTTAATGTGCCCACTGCGATCAGAGCTTTCACTGGGATGGTTAATATCTGAGGGAAAAACAATTCATGTCAGTATCACACATTAAACGCTGGTTGCGTTTTACTTCAAAAGAACGGCGTCCTACCTCATAATCTGTGGTTATGTGTACGGCTCCATCGTACGCGCCCTCCAGGGCCTTGGCCACCAGTGTCACCCTGAATGCTGCGTAATAGCCGGATGCTAATATCACCTTTGCAGAGGGAAAAATATGAACATCAGTTTAGAGTCTTTTTTAATATATAAAGTAAAGACTCTCAAAATCAGGAAGCTGCTGGCTGTAAAGTACTTTCATCATTAATTTCGTGACAACCTGATTGGTTTTGAGATACTGTGGTTTCATATCTGAAATAATGAAACTGAAGGGAAGTGGGTGAAAATAACAGGTATCCCTAACATACTCTAAGTATGTAATATCAAAATTACATTTCTCTCACAGGTTTTCATGGATTAACACGGTTCTATCTGGTAACAACAAGAAGCAAGAATTTTCTTTTAAAACTTAAACCGTTCAGTCTTTGTTTTAATACAAAACTGATGTAAGGTTTTGAATTTACATACTAAAATGAAAAATATTTCATGACAGATTTGACCTGATAACAAAATTCAGGAAGTTTTACTAAGCAAATGCAATTCATATCCATGTCCTGGTCTGTTCTGTGATCCATGTGTCTTTCTTCTGATCCCACAATCATTTCTCCTGTTTTGCCTGGTCATGCTGAGTCACTGACATCACTGTGTGTTTGTCTGCTGCAGCACTCAGGTCAGAAACAGAGCCAGAGCAAGTAGCATTAGCATCACTGCGCTCAGCAGCTAGAAGACCTACTTTAACAAACATTAGCATGAGCTGTGTTAGTAATCTTAGTCAGCTAGCTGTCTAGCATGACAGCTAATGGTGAAAATAAAAAGTCTCCGCTTGGTCGGCATTGTAACAGTGCTGTTCACATCATCGCTGATAAAATCCTCATTATAAAGTATAAAATCATTTTTAGGTTCAAAGCAAAGGAACCATTTCTGTCTGTTTTATTTTTGGGTTTAATGAAAAACAGGGGGGGGGGGCAGATCTTCCTGTTCTTCTCTTACTGTTTTGTGATGGGAGGCTGAAGTGTTCTGCAGCTCTCTCAGGCGACTCAGGGCCACTGTTGTGTTTCCTTTCTCCGTCTTCAGCAGCTCCATGGAAAGACTGTCTCCTGTGACCAGCCAGGACTTGATCTCCAACTTAAGGACAAAGAAATATTGCATAACACTCATTGTACTGAAATTTCTTTTGTCCTTTTGGACAATGTGTGACTGAACTCTAAACTGCTGAAACACTATCAGCTACCATTGTGGGACTTCATATATTAGCGCAAAATATGTTGCAACATGATAAAGTTTTACCCAAAATGTTTGAAAGCACACGTCGGCATATTCTAAAGATTGCGTAAGCATGCCTTACTCAATGGACTGAAGAGCATATTGGCCAATGAACACGAAAGACAATAACTAAACAGGCGGAGGAAGTTCTTCTCTTTATAATATCTATTCATTCTTACCTCTATAGGATTACTGTTGACCACCACAAACGTGATGCTGCTGGTGTCTGTTGCACTGCGGACACCAAAGTCCAGGAGGTTCTCCGTCAGACTGGGAGGCAGGACCAGGGGCTGTTCACACCAGGCCACAAAGAACAAACACCACGTTATACAGACACGTCCTCGCCAAGATTCATGACACACGGGCAAAACACAGAAACTACGTATTTGGCCAAACTTGACTTTGAGACCTGAATCTTGTGTAATACTACATAGAAAATAATTTTGCCATAAAATGTAAATTTCTGTAGAAACAGCTTTTTAAAATTTGTCATAACAACAAAACAGAGAGAAAAACCTGAGCTACGCTGCAGTAAATAATAATAGTAGTAATCTGTTTCTGTAGTTACTGCATTCTGGCTTTGCATTGCTGCCCAGGCTGCAGTAACTTTATACTGTGGCCTCTGGAAGTTGTGGTGCGAGAAACCACCAGCTACACAGCTAAAGCAAGACTGCTACATCAAATAAAAAGTTAGCCGGTGAGACAGTCAGTTTTACCTGAAGCCAAAACGAATTTTACTTATTTATTTTCCCTACCTGTAAATAATATTTAGACAGAACAAGATCGTAATTCAGTTTGTTATTCCACATGATTAAATGAGGAATCTGTTTTATTGCCCCTTGAATTTCATGAAGATTAGAGCCGTATCTACATTTTTGTTTTGGTATTATGGAAGTTCCAAGCCAACAAGTTTTTTGAAGGTAAAATTGAACATCCTAAAACACATAAAATAAAGTGAATGCAACCCTTTCTATCTGCGACGGAGTTTGTCACTTAGCCTGAAAACTGAAAAATGATATTTTTGCTCAGTTGCGTACCTCCAAGAAGCCCGTGTAGGCCCGGACAGGCAGGTGGAACTTTGATGCGTTTGTGACCAGCAGGATGTTGCTGTCTATGTGAATGGATGGTCGGACTGGCCGGAAGAGGAGGGAGAAGATGTAACGGGACTCGTGTGGGGGGATGAGGATAGGTGCACTAAAGTTCTGCACCTAAAATAGAAAGAGAAAAAGTGATGTCATTTTCCTCTGCACGCATATATATCTCCATGCATGTGTATATACAGTATATATATTTGTATATATATACACACACACATATACACACAGAATGACTGGTGGCACTCACATTAAACATGGTTTTGGCCTCTTCGGGCAGGGACACGTTGTGTATCCGGATTGCAAAATTAAAGGCATTTGTGAGGAAGACGGGTCTGTCCACTGGGTCTACAGGACTGTCCCTGATGTGGAACAGTGTAGCTGTGTGGTCAAAGCCCAGGTAGCTGCAAGAAGAAATTACATACCAGTGAAACAGCTGCAGTTTTTTTCCCCCTCCTATATAATACATAAAGCCGCCCACTCTCCATGTGCATCCACAAAATAACTCACCCTTCTAAAACCTCTGCCTGGTATGGGATTTCAAGCTTGGAGTAGCTCTTTTCTTTTGCTTTAACAGTTATTTTACCAGAGAACTGATATGGTCTTCTCGCTTTTGAAGCTGCAATGAAAAAACAAGATAAAGAGTGCAGATATGTGAGCTGCAAAAAGATACACGGCCCTGCAAGAGGAAATTGTGCAACACTTAAACCAAAACGTGTAGGAAACTGCTAAAGTAAGGACGTGATGTAAAAGTTAAAGCTGAAGACCACTGTCGAGACCAGAAACAATAACCACTGGATATGTGTTATCAGGCGCGCACACAGTGTGCACACAAGCTTCTGATTATTTTCATTTTCACAAGAGCATAAGAATAAACCTAAAACTGAGTTAAAACAAATTCCTTTTAAACAGGAAGTTGATACAAAAAACACTGTAAAACACATAACTGCATCTTGACTCGTGTTCAGAGGTTCCTGGTTAAGAGCCTATGTTCAGTGGAAAACGTGCATGTAACTGCACTTCCCGAAGATATTTTTTATTCATGTGTGTTTGCATCATATTCCACAGTTAGAAGTGGGTGGTAATGGATCAAGCGTACGGTGGCACAGGTGGGAATGTGCAACCATATGCCATAAACATTAATTAGAATATGAATGGTTCCAAAACGTACTTTAGTTTATATAAGAAAAATAAATAGATTTCAAAAGAACAAATGAACGACTTACCATCAAAAGTAATACTTGCAACTTTGGTATATCTGCTCTCTCCTGCTTTTAGCGTGACTGCTTTGAAATCTACTGTGACGGCTTCATTTGATGGGGTGGTGCGTACACTCTGTAAATTATAAATAAAAGAGCAGGTTACATAAGATGCAGGATAACAGTTTAAGTATATGGATTTAAAACGGCTACTCAGGATACCCACTGTAATTGGAACATCTTTTGTTCCTGAATTTAAAAGGTGTAGGTTCAGCAGTTTTGGACGATCTGCAACACGAAGCAGTTGGGAAACAGAAGAGAAAGATAATGAGCAAAGGAGGCCAGAGAAACATTAAGTGATTAAGTTGTAGCTTCGTTTGTAGAACTTCGTACCTTGTGAACGCAGCGTACCAAAGTCAAGCATCTCTGTGGAGGAGTAAATACCGGGGGCTGCGCAGAATAATCAAAAAGAAAATATAAAAAGATGAAAGTTGAAATGTCACTGGGAGTTACAGACAATGTCCTGTGGGTAACAAAACACACCTGATGTGACCTCCACCTCTACAGGCAGGATGATGAACTGGTCTTCGTTGGGGGCATTGGTTTTGATTCTGATGAAAGCCGTGTGGTTGTCTACATCTCTCGATGAGAAGCTGGCTCTCATCACCCCCTTCGTCTCAAACGGAGGAATCTCCTGGAGGGAGAAGATACAGGGCGAGTGACTGGGACTCAACTCAAACCAAAATCAGACTCGACACTAACAGGAGAAGAAACTGAAACTAACCCATAATTTTCCAGTGCCTCCCTGTTGACCTGTGGGAAGCTCTAGATGTAGATCCCCACCACTGGAGTACATCTCAACAACCTAGGAGTAAGAGAGGGAACACACCTTATTACACATCAAATACATTTACCAGCGTACAAAAATAAATCAAAGACGTGTAAATTTAACCGTCAGAGAGTCTCATGTCCCTGGGTTACCTGCAGCGGTTCACTGTACGGGTTGTGGATGTTTATTAGAGGTGAGAAGCTGCTGTTTACTGGGACTCGAGCCCCGATGAAGGGCCGCAGTCTGTAGGGGTTTGGGATGCCGACCCCAAAAACCTTCAGGACAGAAATGGAAAGAAAAAGAAAGGTTAGTGACACTTCTGATTAAACATAACTTTAACTTTGGGAAAAAAAGAAATTGTTTATTCTCGTCTGTACCTGGTATGTAAACACTCCATGGTGCGAGGTGTTAATAAATAAAGTGTTTTCTACATTCCCAACTACTCGTGCGAGAAAAACCACATCAAATGACGTGTTCCCTCCTGGTGGAATTATCTGATGAAAGAGCAGAAAAAAAGAAAAATAAAAGACAGAAAACACTTTAATAAACAGAGCAGATTATGGCCTCAGAGTTATTCACACATGTACTGACCCCGAAACAGCTTGGCTAATAACCACAAAGATCTTAACACTCGCATCTGCAAAAACCTTAACTTCCACTTCTACGAAAACATTACAGCTACACTTCAACTTTAGCATTTCGGTGGCGACTGTTCGGTGGTTTTTTGCTGCAGATACGCCTGAAAACTTTCCAGCCAATTTACAGCAACATGAATAATTCACAGAAACAGCTAAATAAAAAGCTTGTTGATTTATATGGACTAAGACAACCTAAGGCGTCTCGTCCTCACGTCATGTCCAGACGTTGGACACGAATGTAACAGGACAGGACAGGACAGATCTTCCTGTTCTTCTCTGCTGCTGCAGAACATTCAGAGACTCTCAGATGGAAGCAGTTAAAAGCCGCTGGAATATGGAAAACATTTGTGCACATTTACTTTAGTGTGAGAAATTCACCACTAAACAGATAAAGGCTTGGTGGAACTGATAAAGCAAAAAAAAAAAAAAGATAAAAGGTATAATAGCAAACATTCACTCACTAAGTTGCTTAATGGGAAAGATAGAGACGATATATAATCTTGTGTTTGCATCTGATGATCTAATGTGATTTAATCCAAACAACCTGCACCAACAAGGTAGGGGCAGACTGAGTGTAGCCTGAGAGGTGAAACCCAGGGCAAAAAAAGATAAAGAAAAAGCCCTCGCCCCCACTTGCCCCTGCTCCTTCAGATTATTGCTGGGATTGCAGGGTAATAACTGAAGGCAAATCAGATAAACAACATTTTTATCAACTCCTCTCAGGTCTCATCTGGACTGCTGTGGCCGGCCGGTGAGATGACAATTTATTAAAGAGATGTTTGTAAGAAAATCAACCTGAAACTATAAAAGTCAAGGAGACAAATATAGGATTTTGAATAGGGACGGGGAGATCCCCCTCCCACCCCCGCCCATCCCTGGTGGAAATTACAGCCTTGCTATATACACTGGTAATTCTGAAAGCAAGACACTTGAAGTTATCATACTGAAGTGCACCATAATAAAAGCCACACAGGAAATGGAGGAGCCACATAAAACTGGCAGTTGGGCTCCAAAGTCCCAGTTTAACTGAAAGTCAAGTACATTCACTTGTTGTAAATACAAATATACTATGCAGCGTATATTTTGAAGTATTTGTACATAGTATTTAGCTGGGACACATAATAAATCACTGGGTAAGTACTCATACAAAACATGTGCCACAGGAACATGTGACCACAGCAAAGATGTCTGGATAGATAATGAATATGAGGCTAGAAGAATCCGAGTATATAATCACATAAAACCAGCCTAAAATAAAACAGCAAAAGAGACATTAGGTACATGTAGTCTTGAAATAACATGTACTGGATTTATTAAAGAAAAATACCAAAAGATTAAATGTCCCAAGTGGATGAAGCTTTTATTCTTTTTATGAAAGTTAATTGGCTCTGGATACCAAAACATGAAACTCTCTGAACTACAAACAACCTGTAACCCTGTTGCTGCGAAAACTTTCATGGAGAAAACTGGTGGAAACGACAGGCACATAAAACTATTAATCCAAAACCTCCCATCGCACATTATGTCATCACTAAAAAATCTCTAAGAAGGATCTCCCTGGAGACGCTAATTTGTCTCCCCTAATGTACAAAGCCTTTATACAAACACACCCCATGACAGAAGACTCGAGGCCTTTGGTTGTTATCTTCAAAACCGCACTGAGTTCCCTCCCACTGAACGTCTTTGTGAACTAGACTCCCCTGTCCTGCAGTTGAATTTATTTTTGCACTTACCACATTACCACCACATTAATGCACCAGACATTTTATGTTCATGAACTCTTTATGGACTTTTCTGAACTCAGTTTTAGTTACAGTCTAAAAGGTTCTTTTGTCTGTTTCAAGAAGAACCATTTCTTTAGAGTGCCAAAACTCATTTTAGATTTTCCTTTGGGTACGATTCGTCCTCTCTTAATATGCAGCTCAGTCTAAGTTATGAGAGCCTCGAATAAAGATCACAACACATTTATTTTCACAACTGCTCACTACATGTTGCCAAAAATTCATAGGTCCTAGTTTTACCCAAAAGAAAACTATCTGGAAAAAACAACCTTCTCAGAGAGTCCTGTATAACCACACACACACACACGCTAAAACAACAACAACAAACATCCTCCTCTAGACAACCTAACCTACAGTACATAATCAATGTCTTAGGGCAGTGTATTGGCCAATAAATCCTTCAACCACTTGTTAAGTACTTGTTTGGCTCCACTTAAACAAATACATACAGCGTGGCCGCAGTGACAGAACGGGTCTTTCCTGTAAAGGGAGTCTCTGCATGCATGTACAAAAAAACATGAGTTATGTCTGTGTCAGAAAATATATATTTGAAATGCTTCACATTACCAGTAAAACACAAGGTCTGTGTTCTATAGACCTTCATTCTATGACTGCAGTCATTTGTTGCAAGGTACAGAATGTGTTTATCTTCCTAGTAGAGTTATTTCAGACCTATGCTCTTGGGAAACTGCATCCTGTGCTTAAATGGCAACTTTAGTGCTTTGCTTTATTAAATTCCACTGGCAGTATGTGTTATTTTTAAACTGTATATACCAGATCACTTGATATTATTGCTGTTTTTCACTGTTTTATTTACTGTGTGATTCTGTGTATTCGACCTTCTCTTCATTCACTGCAACTCATCTATGTCCCTAAGCAGTTGGAGACTTCAGGGCCCGGAGCCGTCACATGTTCCAGTGGCACATGTGATTTGCATCAGTGTTTACGATGATTATACCAAGTCACCACGCTGACTAATTAATGTTTAAAAATACCTAATGAAGCATGAAGTAACAATCAGCACAGCCATGGGACTAAAGACCAGGGGACAATCTGCATTTCCAAAGTTCTTAAGAGACAAAGATCTGATGTGTTGGGACAATGAACAAGGTGATTTTAAAGTGATAAGTACTTACCCTATTCTGGAAAAAGGATGCGTGAAAATGTGCTGTTGTTGCTGATATCGATATCAAACTAATTTCTTCTGAGCTAGGATTATGTAAATAAACTTTCTCCATTTTTGGCATTCCAACAGGCCTGTAGAGAAAGAGGAGAAAAACATTTGTAGGGTGAAGTAAATAACAAATATATTTAAAGATTTAAGAAGCTACTTGTAAAAATAATCATGTTGGATATAAGATATGAACAGGAACAATAACATGAAGACTGAGATTAAAACACAGGATGAATGACTCATATTACAGACTAAAAGAAAAAAGGAACAAGACAGTAAGGAACAAAAGAAAGAAAGAAAGGTGGGGCCATAAATGTTCCTATACAGAGTTTAAAATGACAAACATAATCTCCCTGGGTTACCATCTTCAAACTGTTGATATGATTTACAGGACTATACCAGTGGTTTTGCATGTTATAACCCATTAACTACATACACTGTAATTCTACATCTAGGGCATATAATATATCTGTGATTTCCTGCAGCCTGTGGTTTCTTTCATTTCAATGTGGTATGAAAATCAACTTGTACAGACTTGAAACTCTGGGAGCTTTTATGATTCTCCCTGCTACAAACGCACAATCATGCATGATGAGGTAACTCTGGCTAAAAAAAATAAAAGCCAATCAATTTTCACATTACATCACATTAAGTCAAACCTGAAAATCAGCTCGTTTGGTCTTTTAAACAGTTTGATTGAGGCTGCTCATTCAAGTCCTGCCATCGTTTCAAGTGTGTTAGAGACAGAAGTAAGAATTTCTCAAGGTTTCATTTTCCTCAAAAACATTCACAGCCGATAAGTGATTGTTTATTGTTGTAGTGAGACGGGGGAGGACGGGCTCCTTACTGGGGTCCGAGCTTCTCCAGAGCACTACTGAATCATTTGCACTCTGCACCCTGCTAATGTACTGTTGGCTACACTTGAAAATGGGTCATACTATATGGGTCTGCACCTACTGTCAGGCTGGAATGTGATAGTATATGTCGGGGCTGGGTGAAGCTAGGCGCTGGTGCTGGACTTTAAAAAATATGTGCTTTTGTTAAGTGCATTCCATAGATAACTGATCAATCCATTTATTCGGGGCAAGCTGAGGAGAATTATACTTTAGCACATGTTGGCTCAGCAGCAGTTTCTAAACATGTGCACCAGGCATGGACAATGTTGCTTAATAAATATATTTTGCTTTTGATAATATGTAAGAAAAATAATACTTCCAGCAAATGAGTTTTAAGGATAATCCGTCTCTTCATCTCAATTTAGAAAAATAACTTGAACATTACAAATAGCAGGTGTCCCACACAGTGAGAAATGTGATAAAAGCATTGGATCACACAGCAACAAGACAGTCAGATCATGTAAGAATACATAAGACACTCACTGTTCGTGAAAATCCAACATTGGAGGTTCAAATCGTATAGGTCGGCAGTTCCCACGGTGCGGGGATGTGCTGTGAGAGAGAGGAACACGTGACAGCAGCAGCAGCAGCAAGCTAGGAAAAATAGTATCCATGTTTGTGTGTATTTCACAAAACAACAAAACAAATGAGGAGCTAAACACACAAACGCCACAGTCTGTGTCCAGGCCTTTTTAACAATGCATCACGCCAGCCATGGGACCACTCCCATCTGCACTGCACTATTTCCATTTGTAAAATCTCCATGAGAATCCATACATAGAAACAACAACAAAAAAAAAAAAATATATATATATATATATATATATAAGGGGGAAGAAGAAAACAAAAAGACGTTTCTCTTCGAACCACCTTCAGAGAGCGTGATTCCCGCACACGAAGGCGACAACTTTTGAGCATCATTTGCACTCGCCTCGTTGTAGAACACAGGCATAACTAACCAAACCTGTTCAGCCACAGGTGTAGCCTAACAATAGACAAGGCCGTCCCCGAAGAGCAGCACCTCTTCGTTGGTGGGACAGAACTGTGTAATGGGAGTCGTGAATAGAGAGAAGTTCATCAGTGATGCAGCCGTGGTGCATTAAGGGGCCTCAAGTCTCTTAAGGGTTGAAATGCAAACACCTAAACGTCACGTGCTCTTTTTTTACTGAGAAAATACAGAACCAGTTGTAACAAAAGATGTTACATGCGAGACAAAAGTGTTTTGTTCTCCTATTTTTTTTGGCACCACAGTTGGTGCAATGGTACCTAACAGCATTCCCTTATACTTCACTCTAATGTAATTACTTTAACATCACCCCAGAGTCAGACAATTTACCAGAGATCAATTTCACCCATTTACTACCGAGCCTACGTGTACAGGAGCAGACAATGGCTGAGCTCGCTAGAGACGGGATGGATTTCCATCCCCTGAGGCGCACGGCAATCCACACAGAATCCCCAACCATGCAGTGTTCCTCTGGGATAATCTGTCATCTACAGCCTGTCCTCACTTCACTCATTAATATAACAACTACTGACAAAATTCTTGTGGGATTAAGGATTCAGATGGATCCTGGCTGTGAATTCTCTGCGGCCTTTCGCTCACTGCTTCAGAGCCAATGTGTTGAATGTCAGTGTGTAATTGGAGGAGCTGGGGAGATCATGGGGGGGGGGGCTGCGCCTCTTAGATCTGGGTATGTCCAGTGTCAGGCTAACCTTAAGTACATAAAAAAAAAAGTGACTGTTAATAGCAGTGACCAGCATGTTGAAAGCTTCCTTCACAAACGAGGAGCAGGCAGAGTAATACAAAGGAGATAATTATTACCAACAGAGATTCCCTAAAACTACCCACACACTGTGGAGAAAGGGGAAGTTCAGCGTTCAGTCTGAAAACAACGCAGTCAAACGTCAAAATACCTTCCCCCTAACATGAGGGAGTGGCCATACTATGCTGGAGCAAGATAACCCTTTTATGGATTAGAACGTACTGTACAAATAGTAAAGGCTCTCTGTATGTCTCACCCAGACAAAACATGAATGTGAATAGTAAGTACAGGGGATTGATGTTATGTGGACGGTTAGGTACAAAAACATGATGCTGAAAAGTAACTTTTATATGTTTCCGGCGTTTGAAACGGTGTGTACTTGCTCTACCCATTTGACACAGTGCAAATTCCAGCCAGTCACACACTGAAGACTGCAATTTGAGCAGTATCAAAGCATTTTAGAGGATTCACTGTACAGTTCTTAGACAGTCACTGTAGTTCTTACAGTGCTGGGATTTAAGAGTCTGATGTTTGTCTGAGATTGACACAAGAAAGCAAACTATAACTTCCCCAAAGAACTCTCCTGTCTGTGTCATGTTTGTGTCTGCGCTTGGAGCATTTGAGCAATCCTGACTCTGAGGCAACCTGTCCTAACCGTGGACAGTTGTTTAGTATCAGAGGTGAGGCAGTACTCCAAAAAACACACAACCATCTGCCCGCCTGCTCCCCTCAGCCTCATCGGTGTGAGCACAAACTCTCAGACTCGCTTCGTTACGCCGTCCCTGCTTGACTAAACTCTTCCAAGTAGCTGCGGCAGGGCAGAGGCCGGTCTGGCCGAACAACAGGTGCCACAGACTGAGCAGTTTCCCTGACGACTGATGTCACCAACAGCACATGTTTCAGAGAGCTGGGGGGGGGCAACGCTTACAGGAGAAACCTCAGGGGGAAAAAAATGTTCTCCTTTTTTCTCTGAAGGACTTCATGCTCATTACCAAATGTGTTGGCTTCAAGTGGCTGTCTTGCCTCAAGGCTCTGGCAGATTGTGATGCTCAAGCTTTTTATTTTGGGGAGTTAACTGACGCTATGTAGCCGGCCAGATGTAATAAAATTCCTGCACAGGTTTGTTGGCCTTGACAAAATAACCCTTTGTATTTGCTTGTTCTCGTGTTCATGGTAACTGATAATGCATTGGCCAGTTTGTTGGAGAGAAATTTCAGCTGCATCTTTGTTGTTTGCTACTTTTCTTTGGTAATGCTGGTTGTGTTAAATCTGGGAGAATAATGATGCGTGCTCGCTACTGCTGAGCTCAGTTACACTTACACTTTCCTCTGTATATTTACAGCACTTTACAATTGGATGCAATCCAGGCACAGTATAGATGTAGACGTACTACAACCTCACCATTTAAACACATAAATATCTAAATATCTAACAAGTGGAGGATATTTCTAGGGTGAAAAATTAAAACGTACCTTTGTTGATGATATAAACTAAAATCAATGTCAGATTCCGCCTGAAAAAAAACAGAGACATACCGTAAGTATTCATTTAAGGGTGAATGAAAGTTTACAAACTCAAACTGCAGTTTGTAAACTAAGTAATTCACCTTGTTTTGTGTAGTGTAGTTAATGTTAGTCACCTGAAAAGTAATACAAATGTTAACGGAAACAAATGAGGAAAAAGCAGTAAATTACCTGTAAGAGGCTTCCTTCGCCAAAATGAAGAACTTCTAGAATTGTATCTGACTGAATGAATGCTGTAAAAAAAAAAGTAAGAGGAAGACCATGTGAGTGTTATCAAAAAAAGGAGAACAATCATTTCTTATTTTAGTTAACAGAACAAGTTCATGAAGCCCAACAGGGTAAAGAAGTAAATGAATACAATGACATTTTAAAGTGTTGATGTTTTGCATGGCAAAGAGCCTGGAGAACGCAGAGACTGATTTTGGATGATGGTATGCCACAAGTCAGGTTGGATAGTAGCAGCCAATATTACTCTATTTCAGTGTGGTGAAATCATACGAAAAACTACAGCCAGAAATAATTAAAAATAGCTCTCTGTTGGTAACTCCTCCTCCCAAATCTCCAAAGCAAAAGTCATCTGTTAGCAGTCGTATCTTCTTGAATCACAGAGCAATATACTGGTAAAGATAACTCCTTACTTGAACTTTAATCTCTTGTACTTTCAAAGCACACTAGAGAGAAGAGAAAGCTTCCCTTGGTGTGGAAGTTCAGTGTCTAACCCCCGTCGTACTAAGTAAAAAACACTACATCTACCACTGTGAACACACAACATACACATCTATTTCTGGAAGTTACAAGGTGTCAGGCCACCCGGCATTTTGGTGTAAGAGACATGATTCAAATTGTCTCCTAGATAAAAAAAAAATAAAGGAACCTAAGTCAGCATGCCCTGATGTTCTTGAGTTGTGTGTTAAAAAGGCAGAGAAGCCTTTGTAATCACATTATTATAAACATGATTCACACTGGACATCTCTTCTATTCACTGGCATATGACTCACTCAAAGTATGAATCTACAAGCTTAGAGAGCCTAAAACTCAACTCACTACTCAGCATTTATTATGCTTTCACTGTACTGAGAAGCTTTTCACCTGACACCGGCTACATCCCACAGCTTGTGCTGCAAGATCAACGTTTCCAGATCATATTCACAGCACACTTCTTTGTTTCAGTTTAAAATACCCGAGCAGATCCAGGTGATCTAATCACTTGGTGCAACAATTCAAAGTTTTAGTTCCTTCTTGGGTTTCACTTCTGTCATGACACAAGTACGTCTCACACAGCAAACTTTAGCCCTATTCTGCTGTGTATGAGCATCAGTCTTTCCAAGTTCAAGTCACCTCTTTTGTATACAATTATATGGAGGGACAAAACTTTTCCTACTGTACCACAGTGAAAAATACAAGACAAAATAAGACTAGACAGTGAAAATTAAACTGGACTAGAGCGCTGAATGAAAAGTGAAACGTACTAAATTAAAAAATGCCCTTAACAAATATAGTTTTTGGTCCTCAGTCTGTCTTTAACATGCTTTATCTCTGGGCCTACTGGTCACAACTGTTGGCCAAGTGCAACTGTGGGATTTTTGGCAAATGCCAAAGTGAAAGACAGCAAGAACGTTAATCATTTCTCTCCATTAAACCATGTGTCACTTCTCCTGGCTTAGGCCTGTGTAAATCTGTACAGATAGTTCAAATAGTGAAGCCTGTGGTGTGAGTATCAGTGATTTACTTCTAGATTTAACTCAGTATTTGCCAAATAACTCATACGATGCCCCTTTATCACTGGAGTGTATTTCTTAGGACTGTGCTGCAAATGTAAGGGACCAATGCAAACGATTTATAGGCACCAGACACGTTTCAAGAGTTGGCACAGCAGATCTTGTACATGAACTGCAGCTGTCCACTATCGGCTTGTGGACTTATCACTGTGCCCTGACATGATCAGTAGATCTGACAGCTGGACACTTCAGTCCGCTGGATAAACAACATGCGGCTGTCATTTGGCCCGCGGGCTGATCAGTGCCAAGCTGGAGCCCACCGAGGTTCAAATCAAAACGTCTCAGCCACGTTTACAAATAACTGTCATCTGGCCGACTCAGGCATTTCCTACATTGAGCCCAGTATGAGGAAGTAATGATAGGTGGCCTGCCTGCTACAGGGTTGTCAATAATGTCGCCAGTCTGACATCTCTTCATTCCAATGCATTAAGATCACACAGTAGCTGATGCAAGCTAGCATCAGTACTAGCTTTAATGCTAACGAGATACTCTTTCCGTTTTGTGCCTTGTACTGTTTTTCTATGTTTGCTAGAGAGGCTGTTTGCCCAACTTAGCCATATAAGGAAGGGATGACAACATGACAACAAGCTACAAACGAAGCTAACGTTTTCTGTAACGTTAAAGGCCACATACAGCTAACTAACGGTAGCACTTTCATTGTGAACTATGCTTAGCAATTCAAATGTAAACCCACTCCGGTCCTTAATGAGTTTTCCTTTATGGCAAAGAAAAATAACTACAATTTGGGTTGGAGAGGTATTAATGTTTAGCGATGTAGAGGGCTAGCTGTGGTAAAGTTGGCCCGCAGAGGTAACCTCAACCGACACTTGGTAGAAATGCCTACGGAAGTTAGCGCAGGCTAATGCGGACATCGCCAGCTAAGTTACAAACCTTGTTTATTTGCCCGCGTCGTGTGAATAAAAGCAATAAATAACATCCTCAGAAATCCGATACATGGTGTTCTTGTTCTTGTGTGTGTGTGGCGACAACTCTTGGCTCTTTCTTGACTCGCCATGCTGCAAATCTTCCCGTTACGATAACAACCGAGCGGGTTCGCGGACATGCCCGTGTAAACCTCCGCTGACTCTGTCAATCATAGCCGTTAAAAAAAAAAACTGGAACTCCACCGAGCAGCGGCAGCTAAACTACCGAGCAGGAGGCTGGCCGGCCCGCTTCTTCTTCGCCTCCTCTTCCGCTCCGCGTGTGACGCGGCACGGCGGAGGGTGCTGCTGCCTGCTGCAGGGGAAGCGAGGGGAAACAGCTGGGTATTTTGTGTACGGGCAAAGATCAACGATGTGTCTGTGCGTCCTGTTTAAAACTTCGCCTGCTTCAGCCTTAATTACAAAGGCTCTGGAAAGAAGTAGCAGCCTGTACACTGCAGATGTGCAGGGTGCTCTACACCCTGCACATCTGCAGTACTTTATTCACTGCGCTTGAACTGCTGAAAATTTCAATGCAAAACTGGAAAAATTGGGTTGTTCTAAAAGTTTTTCCCAGTAGTGTATATGTCCCACTACTTTTACTGCAATGTACGGTGTCCTGAAACTGACAAAAGTAGTTGTATTAAGCTTAGTAGAAAAAGAAATGTCAAAATGTAAAAAAAATAAATAAAAATAGTATAAATAAATTTTGTATTGAGTGTTAAAATAATTTTAAAAAGACATATATACTTTCCTCTAACCTCCAATTACTTGAAAAAGGAGAGAATGTGTTTGGTGTTTTTATTTACCACCGATTAGTTAATAAAATAAACTTCTTGTACTATTGTATGCTTTTTTTTTTTCATGCTAATTAACAGATGTTTGTCAGATTTGTGGCTCCACAGTAACAGACATTTTTACTCCTAATTGTTAGTCCAACAATTCCATAATGAATTCAAATAAATTCCTACTAAAAACATTTTAGGTATCAATTTTTAAAGAGAAATTTTCATCAGTGTTGTAAGGTATCTACCGTCAGCACATTTACTCAAATACTGCACTTAAGCTATTTCACTGCCAGTTCATTCCTCTGTTACACTACATGTGAGAGGGAAATATTGAACTCCTTATATATTGATTAGACAGACATAGTTAGTGATTACTTTGCAGACATATACAGTAAACATTAGATGATCTTTTAAAATATAACATACTGTTGGAAACAATGGAGGGGTTTAAATTTCGTCCACTTCAACAAGCAGTAAAAATATAAGAATATGTCATCCACCATTGGCTGTCATGTTTTGTTTATTCATTAATGTTTATTTTATTGGATCTCCATGACTTAAGTCCAGATAGCGAGATAACAAAGGAACTCATGTATCAACATTGACACGTAGTATGTAGAATGTATTCAGATAGAAAAGAGAGAGAGATATAATATTAAAGATAAATGATACAACACGTGGCTGCTGTAGGATAATGAGCTAATGGTTAAAGGTTGATAGTGATAAAGCCTGATGATTGTTGACAAGTGAAGTTTAGGCAGGAAATCGAGGATAAAGCAAGATAACAGGAGATGATTTCATTGAACATGATAAGTTCTTGTGGATATTTGAAATTGTCTCTGAGCTGCTGATGGCAGGTGAGTGTCTGGTGTGGTTTGGTCACTTGTTCCTTTCTGTGGACGCTCTGTATGCTCTCTGACCCCGTCGACTACAGTTTGCCCTCGGGCCTAACACAACGTTGACCTGCACTGTGACAGGAACTTTCTACAAGTTTCACTCTTCAAGTTTTGTGCTGAAAAAATGAACGATGTGTCCCGAGAGGGAGCGAGGGACTATTTTTTTGTAATCGACTATCAGCAGAGCATATCACCAAAGAGCCCTCAAAGCAAGATAACACTAATAAACATATGACTTGTTTGATAATTACAAGGGTAACAAAGGTTGGCTATTTGCTGCTGGGTGTAAAACCTCTTCTCATTATCAGTACAACACCTTCAGTTTGCTTTTACCAGGGAAAGTGATTCCTAATAATTGGCTCTTGGTGCAGTCACAGCCTCAAGTGATGATCACAGGTTTTGGTTTGTTTGATACAGTACTATTTAAAATCACGTTGTTTTGCTTCCTCTAAATGCTCATAAGTATGTCAGTGTGTGTCGAGCTGAATAAATAATACATCATCAAAGTCTTTAGGCATCAACATGTCACTATTAACATGTTTTGTTTTGGCAAAATGTACGTACTCTTGCTCTTATTCTCTTTTTGTATTTCTCTAGATGTTACAGGGTTTTTGAAATACATCTCAACTATTAATGACTAAGAAAACAAGATGTTAATGATGCATTTTTGGATTTTACTTGTCAAACTTTTGGGAAATTTGGGGAGTGTCAAATAGACATACAACCAATCATCACTGACAAACTGCAAACTCCCTTTTTTTGTTGCGCCAACTAACAACATGGAAGTGTCCCAGGTGTGGCAAGTAATGAAAACTAGAAGACAATCATGTTATTATCACTCATTATTCTGATATCCAATATAGAAATATGAGTCATGGAGGACCAGCCCAGCTATTAGTCATTACTACACACAGTAGTTCATATCTACTTCAAATAATGAGGTAACAGTATTGACACGGCTGTAAGAGCAGGAAGCCACTGATTGGCTCATTGACTAACCTTTAATACTTAAGGACGTTTTAGGAAATGAACGATGCAGTGGTCTGTAATGTTTATCTGATGACATTTTGTTAAACCTTTCCCAAAGACAAGGCAGTGGCAGAGGATCACTATGGCTTTAAAATGAAGTTTTAAAAAAGCAGAACAACAGCAGCCCATTTCCTGCATACTCTTCTATACATGTAGGCCTGTGTAGGAAATGAGAAATGATTTGAGTGTGAAAGGCCTTTAAATAGAGAAAAATTTTATTTTCTAATTGTTTTTTATTGGCTAACCAACACTCAAAAACCAGAAGATGTTGAGTTCACTATTAAAGAAAAGTAGGTAAACTAGCAAATATTTGTATTGTATGTAAATATACATTTAATTTCTGGCATTTATTTGCTTGAAAATACATTTTCTTGTGGCTCTGGAGCTCTAGGTTGGTGTCTGGGTGTCTGGGAGAATAATGAAACTGTGTATAATGAGGGTTAATAGAGACTCATCAAAACATTTTTGTCCAGTGACCCAGACAAGGTGGACTAGGCCACGGTTGTGTCAGGATGTAGGACTCTTTGTTTGTTTGTTGCTGTTGCCTGTAAACGTGTGACCTGATGGACGAGGGCTGTAAGCTGCAGAAAAACAGTCAAAACCACCACCTACAAACTTTGAAGTTGACCCTGAAGGCAGCACATATCATATTACAGCATGTTCAGAAATGTTCACTTTCAAGTTTCGGTGAAGCGAGCGTCCATCCTGCAGCGACACGCGCACAGTCATCAGGTCAAACCAGATTCAGAGACAAAGTCATTTATCAAAGATTCTTAAGTGGCTGACATTTTGACTTGTCTCAAATGTTTCACTAATTAAATGAACAACTCCATGACATAATTGTACCTGTTCCAGGGCCATGCTATTCTGCATTCTGTACCTGTGACACACTGATATACAACTGAGTCACTGCTAATGTTTTTATTTGCACTTCGCCTTTCCTGCCGTGAGACTTTCAAATGTTTGCGGTGAAAGAAAAAAAACTGGTCTGATCAACCATCACTGAACCACCTCAAGGGACACGCTGCTAAACCGCTGAGTGTCATTTCTCAAGCTTCCTGCAGAGGGCAGAGATGGGAGCTGCTCACACACTTTAGGTCCATGCTTAAAGACTTCCATCAACACTTTCTTCAGTACACAGTCGGGACATGAACGCTCGCTCCCTCCTTGTCTAAAATCTAATAATAAAAGTCGTCAGTATAGAGCAGATGAAATGTAAGTTGTGGGAGCTGTTTTTGTGCGTTATAAAGGGCTAAAGGTTGTTGAGGTTTGAGAGTTTTGTTGAATTTAAATGACATTAATTTGACCTTTTTAAGACATCACCATCTGTAATTAACCGCTGATTAGATTTTACACACACACATATGGACACACTGTTCTCACATTTACTGGTTTCTTATATCTATGTACAGTATCATTTAATTTTACATACCTGTACACAACTGTGTGTATATAAACATGTATATATGGTGTAGTGGAAAAGGGTTCAGCGGCGCTACAGGCCTCTCCCAGTACACCCAGTACACCCAGTACACCCAGTACACCCAGTGCACCCAGTGCACCCAGTACATCCAGTACACCCAGTACACCCAGTACACCCAGTACACCCAGTGCACCCGGTGCACCCAGTACACCCAGTACATCCAGTACACCCAGTGCACCCAGTACACCCAGTACACCCAGTACACCCAGTGCACCCAGTGCACCCAGTACATCCAGTACACCCAGTACACCCAGTGCACCCAGTGCACCCAGTACATCCAGTACACCCAGTGCACCCAGTGCTTCCTGCACCCTCTCAAGGCCGTTTACCAAATATGCAGTTGAGACTCTCTTATGTTTTCTCATCAGCATCTATTCCTCTGTTTCTTAGAGATGTCATAACTTGATGAAATGCACCTGTGTGTGACGTGTATAAAACTAGAATCACCTGCTCACGGTCGTATCCCTCCACCACTCAGACTAGATTCAGGTGACATCTCTGTTTATCCAGATTCATAAGTTCATTCATAAACTATGATCCGTTTGTGTGAAATTTTGTCATAATTGCTTTGTGAAGTCTTAAGTAATGACTTGACCTTTGACCTTTAGCCACCAAAATGTAATCAGTTCGTCCTTGAGTCCAGGTGAACGTTTTTACCAAAGATGAAGAAATTCCCTCCAGGTGTTACGGAGATTTAGCGTTCACGAGGTCTAAATCACGTTTTGTGAGGTCACCATGACTTTGACCTTTGACCTTTAACTTTTAGCCACCAAAATCTAATCAGTTCATCCTTGAGTCCTTGTGAATGTTTGTGCTACATTTGAAGAATTTCAATCAAGGCGTTGTGAACACGATATCTCAGTAATGCCTTGAGGGATTTTCTTCAATCCTTGGACTCAAAGATGAACTGATAAGAATTTGGTGGTCCAAGGTCAAAGGTCACGGTGATCTCATGTTCCTGTGAATGCAATATATCAGCAGCGCTTAGAGGGAATCTCAGGACTTCTGACACACTGTGACCTCACAAAACACATTTTTTCGCCATTACTCACAAATTCATACTTTAATTACGACACACTCTAACTCAGACAACTAAGATAAAAATGAAGTGATTACATTTTATATCCAAAGGATCAAAAAGGTCAACTTCACTAGTGACATCATAATGTTCTGCAAAAACACTTCTGGCCATTATTCACTGCTGTAGCTCAGGACGGGGAGATTGTGACCATATTTCCTGCCACTTGTCTGACTGAAGGAGACGAGACGAGGCGGGAATTCAAGTTTTATTGCTGAAACCTGTCGGGTTCCTTCTGTCACACGTCAAAGTGTCTTCTGTAAAATAAAAAATGGTCCAGGAGAGAAAAGCAATATTTCTTTGTGAACGTGCTGCAGCCTCACTCGGGGGCTGCAGGTTAAATCTGAATGAAGTCTGAGCCGAGACGCTCGACAGAGGAGACAATCAGCCAATCACGCACACTGTAGAAGTCATGTAATTCATGTGTGATTGTAAAGGAGAAGGAGTAATTTAAAGGTAAGCACACACACACACACACACACACACACACACTTACCTGTGAAGTGATTGCAAGTGGGAGCAGCATAAGTGGAGCTGATTACAGATGAAATGACTGCACTATTACAGGATTATGAAACAAAGAAAAAAAACAAATCAACACAAAGTCTCACACACGCAGTGACAGCAGACAAGAGTTTCAGATTTTCCCTCACGTCTGGTATATGTTGTGTTTGTCTGGCAAAGAGCCACAAAGTCGTCCTTGAGGTTGTTATAGCAACCCAGAGTGAGTGTTCGGCGGAGGATAAATCATTCTCCCTGTCTGGAATAAAACAATGACAAGGTTCAGCTAATCATCCTCAGCATCTGATGAACAGGGTGCAATCATCAGCACAAGAGGACTCACAGCACGGCCACTCAGACTCTCACTGCTGCCAACACACATCTGAGGGCCTGGTTATTATGCAGCTAGCGCTTTGACTTCACCTCACAGACGTGTGTGGGATGGTTTGCTCCTTTATTTTATTGTTATAAAATCATTTCATTTCGTGGGTTTTTTTGGTTTTGTTTTAGGTTATTAAGTCTATTATGGACTAAAAGACGTTTCTGAAGCTGTTCTCAGCTCAACACCAAGAGACGAACATTTCCAACCTCTCTACATCTCCCAGCACGTTTCAAGGATGTGCCAATCTGCACAGCAACAGAGGAAAGGAATATGTTTGCTCTCTTTTTTATTTTGTTTAACTTAACACACTGTTGCACCAGGTGAAATGTGAGTATTTCAAGTCCAGTGAATAACCTTAAAATAGTACAAAGGGTAAACTCTCCTGAAGAAAAAGCGAACAAACAAAAAGAAATAAAAGAAATAGATAAAATAAAAACTGAAAAATCATTTGCAATCATCTGCTCCACCAAATTGTCCCGCTCCATCCCAAATATTTTATTTTGTCCTGGTTGATTTGACCAATCATAAACATGTCACATTCAAATAATCGAAGTTAAAATTAAATGTTTAGATTGTTTATATTCCGTGGCTTTAGTTCTTAGATAATTAGGATTATAGCCACAGAGACCACTCAGAGTACCCCAGTAATGAGTCTTGAAGTCTGGCAGTTAGTAACCGGTCAACACCCCCGGTCCAAGCAGCCTGGAGCCCAAAGGGTTAAAGGGGAGGCGATGGGAGGGAGAGGGGCTGGACATAATAGGAGCATTTCATGTCATTGTTTTTTCCTGTAAAGTCTTGTGATAACTCCCAAAATGCCAATAAAATATATTCACCAAATAAAAAAGAAAGGTGAGGAAAGAAAGCAGCGGGGAGGACAGAGGTCAGTGACAGTGATGGGACGAACTTTGATTTCCATTGTAGAAATAAACATTTATCACAAATGGAGGAAGAAGATTTTATATCAAAGTCAATATATTCAGTGTCAGGCGTCTTCTTCCTGCGACTGATCTCCTGTTGATCTGCTGATCAGAGACTCGTCGCATCACATCTCCTGGCTGCACGGCTGAGGAGCTACAGATGAAGAGGATGCGGAGTCTGACCTTCTTGGAAACAGACAACGCTGCACTGTGTCATGGTGCACTCTGGGAAAAGCCAGGGTTTAGGATGCAGTAATTACCCTGTGCCTTCTGGCAGAGATGTAAAGAGGCTTTCAATAGATCTCTGCGCACCTGGAGACAGACCTGAAACCTAATGAGGTTTTTGGAGAAAGGGAGAGTGATTGGTGAACCGCTGCTTTCATTTTCTTTCAGATAAAAGCGTCCTGAAATAGAATAATCTGTTGGGGTTTTTCATGCCTTATGGCTAAAAGCAGTGTGTGTAAGTCTGTGAAAACTGGTGTGAGCAACGATCCCACACCTTAAAGGAGCATTAGATCCAACAATAGCTCTGACATGTCGCACTTTCGGTCAAAGTTTATTTAAATCAGACGCAGGATTCAGAGAAGGCGTAAAGAAATGTTATTTCTGGCTGCTAGTGTCCATTGACTCTCTGTATACGGTATAAGCACCTTTTCAGTATATCCACTACACTGTTTCTATTAATGGATTGCCCTAAAGCCATTCTCAGTGAGGACAAGCCTAAAGTCTATTATACTGTTAATTCCCCTTCAGTTGAGGTGACCACAGACACAAACAGGAGAAACAGACAGTTCCATGTTTGGCAGCAGCGCGTTGAATATGAATCACAAAGGATGATTTTTTTTTTTTTTTAAATCATGTTGTTAAAAGCTTGTCAGTTAATATGTGAGCAATTCAACAACTACATCCCAGAGCCATGAGCGTGGATGACTGAGAGCAGCTGACGTCCGACTGCTCGTGACCTTTATGGAAATATTCACACGCGAGGAAAAATTGTTGCACAGAAGTGACATATTGTTTGAAGTGAAGAGCCGCTCGGTGGCTGAAATAGGTTCTCAGGTCTAAGCTGGGATTAGCGCTGCACCTCCGTACACTGCCAAGGGATTTCTCTTTTAACCTTATGTCATAGGGTGATGTGTGTGTGTGTGTGTGTGTGTGTGAGTGTGGGGGGGGGGGGGGTACTGTGGTATCGGGACACTGTGATGAAGGACCTCTGACCTAACGAGGCCTCTCTCTCTCTCTCTCTCTCTCTCTCTCTCTCTCTCTCTCTCTCACTCTCTCTCTCTCTCTCACTCTGCCCTAATCATCTTCATTATTGCTCATCAAGTCACTTGCCACCAGTTCATTCAAAAGCACCATTACGTCTGGATATGTCGTTTTATTCGGCCTGTTTCGACAAAAATGTAATGCTGATGTTTATCCAGTAGAACAAAGTACAACTTAGCAAAGTTACATTTGCTCCAATAGTAGAACTTCCTGTTTTTCTATGCAGAGCAGGACATGAGGCCTGTAGTGACATACACTCCCTGGACACTTTATTAGGTTCACCAATATAACAGATCTGCCACTTTACATGTTTTATTATTGAAGCTGTAGTCAGTGGTGACGTTATATGGGACTACCCCCCCCCCCCCCCCCCCCCCATAATCAGCTTTTGTACTTGAGCCACTCAGTGTATTTAAACAAAGTAATATCATCTAAGAGATCATTTCATCATCCCTCTGCAGGCAGGAGGAAGTAGACATACATGAAATACAGATTGGCTCCTTCCAGAATGTTGTATCATATTATCATCATCATTATTTTTTTTTTTTTATTATTAATATTATTATTGGATTCTAATGAGTGATTATTAACATGTATTTGAATGTTGTTGTTGCTGGTGGAGGTGAAGCTACTTTGATGACCTTATATTGTTGGGGAGTTGATTCTATAAACACGCATTATGTTTTATGAACTTATAATCTTTCTAAATTTAAAGTAAACAGCGTATTTTATTTTGAAATGTAGTGGAGTAGAATAAAATGGAAATGTCTTTGGTTTCTGCAAAAGAGCAGGAACTTGTTTTTTTAATGTGACATTTTATAAATATTTCATGTTTTAAATGTGTTTCTCCATCACTTCAGTATCCCGTGTGTGTGTGTGTGTGTGTGTGTGTGTGTGTGTGTGTGTGTGTGTGTGTGTGTGTGTGTGTGTGTGTTGTGAGTCGTGGACACAGTGATGGACAGGACTCCTCCCCTTGTCTGATCTGGGACCTGTCAGCTCAGTCTCCTCTCTCCTCATCCTGCAGAGCCGCAGCTTCTAACCATGGACAGCGCGCATCGATATTTTTGGTGACACTGATCTCGGACGAAGCGAGCGGGGAAAAAAAATAATTTCACGGGAGAAAAAATCTATTCTGTTGTTTGTTTGGAAGATGGAAATATCAGGAAACAATCAGAGAGGACCTGCCGGTTCCGTCGGCTCAGAAAACTCAGTGTGAAAAGGCGTCAGACAGGTGAGTACATGTCCTCCGCCTTCAGTCACTTTGCAAGTTTCAAACTTTTCTATAATTAGAGTCTGTGGCGCATTTCACCAAGAAAACCTGCGTTTACATCCGTTTCTGTCGCTGCAACAAGTGAACTGTCGAAGATGCTCAAAAGAATTCCCACTAAAGGTGTCAAGGCTTTAATATTTTTTATTTGAACTCAACTTATAACTTGTGGAGTTATAGCAATTACACTTACCGAGCCACCACAAACTGACAGGCCTATTACAATATAAGGTTATAATATATATGTCATGTTTCCAGTGAATAAATCATGCCCTCGCTACAAGGTGCCTTCCTAAGCTTGTTTAATATGTGAACCCTGTGCTTTACCAAGGCAGCTGGACTTGAGCCTCTTCAACAACCTCAGGCAGGTCCAGTTGGCTCGGTACCAGCAGCTAGACATGTGTGACAGGCTTTAATGTGGCCGACGACACATGTGTATCAGGGAAGCGCGTGTCCTGACGAATGCACAACCTTTACCACAAGTCACAAGCTTCTTAAGCGGGTCTTGACCCGCGGCTGCTGCAGGGCAACTAATCTCCAGGAAAAACACAAACAGAAGAAGAGTTAAACTTGGATTTTGATGTGGAAGTGCCGTTTATCACACAGGGAACTCTCCAGAGCATCATGTCTGTGTATTCATTTATTCTAAACACAATCTCACCAGCAGCAAATGATTCAGACTGATTCATTTTGATTGGAAATATCAAACATCAGCCTTTCAAAAAACATTTTTCTACATTTTAACCATCATGTAAAACAATCCTGTAGAATAAGAAATGTCTTAAATGGCAGATATTTCCACCACAGTGTAAATGAGCTGGTGTGTCTGTTGTTTATCATGATGGAAAGCAAGAAAAAAATGTAGAAAAACACAGACGTGAATCACATTGATTTCGTGCAGTGTGTGTGTGTGTGTGTGTATGTGTGTGTGTGTATCAACATAACGTGGTTCGGTGATGATGATGATGTTGATGATGATGATGATGATAATGATGATGATAATGTAACTCACATTCAGTGTGCAGACTCACCGTGGGCTTTACCTTTCATCACCCCTCAAGCACTCAGCTTCTCAGTGACTCTGTCAGTGTGATTTAATTTAGTGGGGGTTGGTTAACTCCCTGGTATTAGCACTAATCCACATGTGTGCACGTGTTACAACAATTGGTGTTCCCCAGAGATCAGTGAGTCATTATTTACCAGCAAACAAATAAACCTATTATTTCAGGCAAAAAAAAGAATCAGACCTTATTTAACGTGTTACATTTTTAATGTTTTAATTTGGCAGAAATTTTCAGCTGAAATTGATCAAAACATGAAAATAATATTTTTTAAATGCAGTTCTTGGGGACTTTACACATTGTTGATGTGGCTGTTTTCTCCACACTGTACCCAGACCTGAAGAGAGTACCTGCCCTCAGCCACGTACACCTGTACCTGTTCTTTAAGTGGCGACCTAATAGACTTAACCCGCCGTATACACGACCGAACATAGCAGCGACAGTCCACCTGTAAGCCATAGCTTAGTTATTTTAAAAAGCAGCTGATCGTTCACAGAGAGAGGGCACTGATCCTGTTTAGTGTTAAGGACATAATGACCATGTATTTTTAGGTCTCAGACGGACAGTGAAAAGTGTAGTTCAGTAAACACATCAACAACGGCTGTCATGAGGCGCATTCATGGTTGTGATGGGTGACTTGTGGCGTGTATGATCTGAAGTGTGTGTCATGATGCGTCGGTCTTACAGTGTGTTTTTTTTATCTCTGCACCTGTGTGTTGCAGGTCAGCTCAGCCAGACACCACAACATGGCAGAAAACTCCTTTTCAACCAGGCAGCGGTTGTCCACCAACACACACGATGACGAGCTCGCGGTCATTGAAAATGGGGACAGCAGGTCTGACATCACCTCTAAACTCAGTTCACACTCATGATCTGCTCATATTGCAGGCGGGAACTAACTTGACTTCATTCCTACTTTATCAGTGGCTTCTGCATTGTTGTTGCATATTGCCCTTTAACCTTTCTGACACCTGACAACACATCCTGCACGTTTGACAAAGTAGAATTTAATCGCTTGGAAGTTGCTTCATGCAGTTTGCGTAGCATCAGCTTCAGCATGTCACATGACACTTTTTCCAACCTGCTGTCTTCCAGAGCTCACTCTCTTCGTGAAGACAACTCTGAAACAGCGCTATCTTCACAGTCCCACAGGGACTCATTTACAGGTGCTGGGGCAATGGCCAGGTAAACGTCTGTAGTAATATTTTAGAGTAGTAGTTACTAGTGAACAACTGGTAGTTAGAGTAGTTATTCCACTTCCACCACCTCCATTATATTTCAGAATTAAATTTGGTAATTTTTTTCTCCACATTTGGCAGCTTTAGTTTCTAGTTACATTCCAGATTATACACAATGATTAAAGATTAATGTTACATACGCTTTTGACTGAAGCTTCTAGAGTCTTTTAAGTTTGGCGTTTAAGTTGACCCTTGGGACGAGATCGAGCCTTACGTTGGGAACCCGGTGGACTATCAACCTGTATATAAAGTACTTTAAACTGTCTCCACCATGAGCAGCTACAACAGTAAAATTCTGCTTACACATTGATGCAATACTATTAACAATTTAATAATGTAACACATGATAATATACTGCATCTTCTGTACTGGTACATTTAGTGACGTGTAGGGTCTGAATACTTTGTCCATCGCCGTTGTTTACATATTCTGGGAGATGGGATGACATAGTTACTTCCTAGCCTAGTCACCTTGTACCCTCTTACCTCCCGCTGACCCTCTAGGCTTTCTTACTTCTTCTTCATGCTGCGAAACTGGGCGTCTCACAGAATGAAGCCCGAGACACAGAGGCACGACTCTTTCCTGGAGCGCTTCAGAGGCCCCGAGCTCAAAGACATCCACAGTCGAGAGAGCAATGCCCAGTCTGTGGGTCACAACGACACGCTCTGCAAGAGAAAGTAAGTACTGGACACAAAACGGGATAATTAATCAGCAAATACATGTGTAACAATCAATCCCTTCAAAGCTTTGACAAGTAAAACTGGGCAGAATGGAAATGGAAAAAGATCATCGGCATCTTTAGCTTCAGTAATGTAAGATACAGAAGGGTTCAAAGGTCTGAGACCAAGTGGACCCTGTATTTCCATTTGGCCTCCACACAAACATCCCTCACCCACCCGGATCACGAGAAGGAGGATGAGGGTGAGATTAATAAATAAGACTTCAACTGCATTCTTTGGAAAATGTGAGTTTTTTCTAGCTAAAAAATCAACCTCACACCTACTGTGATGTTGCTCTGCTAGCTAACCACGAGCTAACGGTCAAGTGCGGTCAACGTAAACGTCCCAGAGATGAGTCATCTGAAAATATTGTCACAGGATGAGAAAAGAGGAAGAAATAAAAAAATGCTCATTTTTCATCTCTACATTTATCATGTTACAAAATACGGATGAATATTCAACACACGGACACAGGATTGTATTTTTCATCTCATCGCGTCTTCAAGAGCTTTAATGTCTGACACTTTAAGGTTCACTGTGCAAAAACTTGTGTCCTTTATCTCTTCCCAAATTCTTGCCAGTAAGTGGCCGCTAGCTGCTTACAACATGAATAACTGCAACAACACAGACGAGTAAGTGTGTAAACTATATCTCTATATCTCACAGGAAACAGCATAGCTAATAGCATAGAGAAATCCTTGAAACCACATCTTCCAATCCTACATTCCTTTTTGACTTTCCCTCCTGCAGTAGACAGAATAAAACCCTGTCCCTTTGCTTGCTTGAGTGAAGTTATGATGTGGGTTATACTGATTTTAAGTTGTAAACCGAACAAGGCCACGGAAACTTGCCTGTGCTATGATGCCATCTGCTGGACAGATGATGTATGACCTGCACCAGATCTTCCAACAATGTCTTGAACCCAAAAACCGTGGACCCTCCAGTAGATTCCCCTCCGTGTAGTCTGGTAGACGAGTCCTTCGTAGACCGCCGCTGTCCTTTCTCACATAAAAACTAAACTTGTGACCCCATAGCAAAAAAGAGGACAAAAAAGACGAGATTAAAAAAGAGGAGAAAAAGGAAGAGGAGAAAAAAGACGAGAAAAAAGACGAGGAAAAGAAGGACGAGAAGAAGGACGAGAAGAAAGATGAGAAGAAAGATGATAAGAAAGATGAGAAAAAGAAAGAGGAGCCCCCGTAAGTAGACCAGTAGGTAGTGTAAGTCTCTTGAGACTGAAATAAATTAATTACAGAAAACACGTCTGTTGTTTCATATTTGTGTCAAAATAATTAAGTCTTGTGACATCAATAAATTTTAAGTTGTTTCCCTAGGAAAGAAATCTGGATTATGGATCCAGCTGCAGACCAATACTACAAATGGCTGACCGTCATCGCAGGCCCAGTATTTTATAACCTGATCATGATCGTAACAAGGTATTGTCCATTTAACATGCTTTAAAATGTATTCTTCACTCAGTGGGATGTTCACAAAAGTTGAAAAAGCTTTATCCTCGTCTTCCAGAGCCTGTTTTAATGAACTCCAGAACTCGTATACACACCTCTGGATATTCCTGGACTACGCCTCGGACATCATCTACTACGGTGACACGTTCGTCAGAGCAAGAACAGGTTGGATTCTTAAAAAAATAAGACAGAAATCATATTCACAAATCAGTGTCTGTGCAGTTTGTAAATTTGGCTCCTAATTTTTTTTTTACGTTTGTCCCTCAGGTTACTTGGAGCAAGGCCTGCTGGTGAAAGACTCCAAGAAACTGAGAGATAATTACAGAACAACATCTCAGTTCAAGTACGATGTCATTTCAATGATACCCACCGATCTGCTGTTTCTGAAATTCGGATTCAACAACCCGGAGTTCAGATTCAACCGTCTTTGCAAAATGCCGAGGCTTTTTGAGTTCTTTGAGCGGACTGAAACCAGAACCAGCTTCCCGAACATGTTCCGAATCAGCAATCTCGTACTTTATATCCTCATTATTATCCACTGGAATGCTTGTGTATTCTTTGCCATTTCGAAAACCATTGGTTTTGGAACCGACACTTGGGTGTATCCCAATATCAGCCACCCAGAGCACGGCCGCTTGGCCAGAAAGTACATCTACTCCCTGTACTGGTCCACACTGACCCTCACCACCATCGGAGAGACCCCTCCGCCAGTCAAGGATATTGAATACCTCTTCGTCATTGCCGACTTCCTCACCGGTGTCCTGATCTTTGCTAGTATCGTCGGTAACGTTGGTGCCATGATCTCCAACATGAACGCCTCTCGTGCAGAGTTCCAGGCAAAGATTGACTCTATAAAGCAGTACATGCAGTTTCGAAAGGTCACCAAAGACCTGGAGGCCAGGGTCATCAAGTGGTTCGACTACCTCTGGACGGAGAAAAAGACCTGTGATGAGAAGGAAGTGTTGAAGAACCTCCCCGACAAGCTCAAGGCTGAGATTGCCATCAACGTCCATTTGGATACGCTGAAAAAAGTGCGTATTTTCCAGGATTGTGAAGCCGGTCTCCTGATTGAATTGGTGCTTAAGCTGCAGCCACAGGTGTTCAGCCCTGGAGATTACATCTGTAAGAAGGGGGATATTGGCAGGGAGATGTACATCATCAAGGAAGGGAAGCTAGCGGTGGTGGCAGATGATGGCGTCACTCAGTTTGTGGTGCTCAGTGACGGCGCGTACTTTGGGGAAATTAGTATCTTGGGAATCAAAGGCAGTAAGGCAGGCAACAGGAGAACGGCCAACATTAGAAGTGTAGGTTATTCCGATCTCTTTGCCCTATCCAAAGACGACTTGATGGAAGCGCTCACTGAGTATCCGGACGCCAAGAAAGCGCTGGAGGAGAAGGGGAAAGCCATTCTGATGAAAGACAACCTGATTGACGAGGCGATCGCCAACGCTGGCGCCGACCCCAAAGACCTTGAGGAAAAGATCACCAAACTGCAGGACAACCTGGAAGTAACACAGACCAAGTTTGCCCAGCTGATGGCACAGTTCACCTCCAGCCAGACGAGGTTGAAGCAGAGGATCACCGACATGGAGTCCAAAGTGAAATCCGTACGACCAGAGGACTTGACTGAAGTGATGGCTGACAAAGACAAAAAAGTCCAGTAACGTGAGAGACGCCCGAGGACTTGACTGTAAATGAAGGGATTTTTCATTTAGAACAGTACAGTGACACTTTTTAAAGGCCCATGTTTATATCTATTTATACATCCTGTTTATTATCTTCCTTGTGTCAAATTGTGTACAGTGTATGCAGCAAATATATATATATTTGTGTGCATGCTATCCTCGACAGCTAATTTCATGTTGTCATGAAACTTGAGTATGTTGATCACTCGTGTCTGCGTATAATAAGGAATTTCTTCTTTTATGAATCAAACTCTTATTGCAATACTGCAACGGAAATATCCATTTGATTGACTGTATATGAATGTACAAAATAAACCCAAATGCCAGTTATGTTTATAAGTTATTGTCAACATACACTATCGGTTGTAAGTCTGCAATGTTAAATGTGAATAAACATTAAAACATTAATGTAACATTTATGCCTTACAGTAGGTGTTTATGTTGTCATAATGAAGGAAAAAGGAAACTTTTGCAGCGGTGAGAGAATCAAGACACTTTGTTTCCCCAGCAAGTATTTCCTGTATAACAATAAATATAGACGACTGAATTTTGAAAAGTTAAAAGTTCAGTTAATTAGCTTCATTTGGACTGTGTGGTTGTGGTTTGATCTGGTTTGATTGACAGTGGTGAAAACAAACCACCAACTTGGAAATATTGTACTTTATCGCACAAGTACAAATATCAATAAACAAAAAAACATCTAAAAGCAAAAGTGTTCTAACTTTGGCAGAAAGTTTTATTTTTAAATCAAGACTTTTTTTGTCAAAGTAAGAATGTGATTGACAAATACATTTTCAAGGCCTAAGAACCTGCAATCAATGACTTATTTATTTGTTTTGTCCAACACTGACTTTATTCCAGCGATGGCGAACTCGTTAGTGAGCAGTTGCCTGTTTACACATTCAGCCGATATGAAGCATCGTTAGCGACGAGTACAAGTCCAATATTCTCCTCTCGAGGGAACCATCTGCTTTTTTAGCTGCTACAAGTTCTCCACCATGTTCACCCAGCTAGTCTCTAATCTTGCCGGTCTGCTCTTTGGCAGGAAGTGTTCCAGTGGGTGTTAAAGAATCCAAACAATTAATTTGTGAGGCAGAAAATAACAATGACTTGAAAGCTCTGTAGAGTGGAGGCGAACCGCAGAGTCCAGGGATAATTCTCTGAGGGTTCGTCAATAAGATCGACCCCTTCCACATTACGCATCGTCATGTGATGTATTTCTACTGTAAAAAAATATCGACTACAACAGCTTTGAGTTATCTGTAATCATGATGTTAATAGAAATTCCTTTAATGTATATTTTAGACAAAGTTTATGGATTTTTTTCACCTTTATTCACCTTGCATAATTGTTGCTTTACAGAAGAGTTTCACATTATCTGCACATTCTTTATGTACCTGAGATATTTGGCCAAATAAAACATTTCATGTGACTCTTTTTCCTCATACAGGCATTGCACATATGGGGACTGCACTTAGTAATGTGCAATCAGCAACACTTTACGGCGAACAAAGAGAAGAAGAAGAAAAAAAAAACAAAAAAAAACAAAACCTTTTTTCAGGTTGTGAAAATCTGAACCGACCAATCAGTGAACACATTCTGAAAAACCCCTGCAAGCTATCGAAACCACGCCGTCTGCTGGGGTTCACCGTTTCACAACACACAGTATTCATTTAAAATGTAACACAAGAGGCACAAAACACAGAAATACTTTAAAATAACCTTTAGGTTAGAGGTGAGTTCGTCTTCGCACCAACAGGGAAGTTTAAATATAAGCTCGTGAGTGAGGCTATGTGGATTAGTAGTAGGCTTCACCTCATTATAATCACCATGACAATCATGACCGAGAAGCACCATTATGCCCAGTCCACTCAGTGGTGGAAAGATGGCCTGAGGACTGATTACTGCTACTAACTGCAAAAACAAGTCAATCTAAATCAACAAATATAATGCATGTGCTGGCATTCACTAAAATCCTGTGTGTAAGTACACTTTCACAGTTTTCACTAATTCATTTTTTAATGTTTGCTCGGAAACAAAACATGTGAAAATAAAAAATTAACTAATCGAAGTGCCGTGTTAAAACTCTTTGGGGAAATCTAATGTATATGAAGGTGACTCTCAGAGGAAGTGAGGCCTCAGAGTGAAAGGCTGACAGTGGAGTCTGACTGGTAGAGGTTGGTTAGGCACCGGGTTACTGCAGCATTTTGTTTCATGGCGTTTCCCTCTGCGTGTTTATAATACTCCCTTTTTTTAATTTTTTTAAATTTGTTAAAATGTGGTCAGAAAAACGTTCCCTTGTGGATCTGTCACAGCATCCCGAATCCTTTGGCGTAAGTGATGGCCTTGAGGAGTCTCTCTTTCAGTTTTTCTTTGGAGGAGTATTCTGGGAGCAGCAGAGCATTAAAGCAGGTGTGAGAGGTTGGTAACCTGAAAAGAAAGGATGAGAGTAAAAACCCTGCACTAAATGGTAGATGTCTGCTTTTATCCAAAATGCTTTACAGTTTGCTTCTCATTTGTTCTTCTCCTGAGCACCACAAACGTCTTTGTGTGAGAAACCCGTCGTCTCAAAAGTGCGACCTTTGGAATCGATGTGCAAAGATTTTAAACACGTTTCTCTCATGATTGTCAACTTGCATCTCAGAAACAGCCGAACGATCGCACAGTGTAAATCTGACCTGAGATGAGCTTCACAAGAGGGTTCGAGCACACTCCGACTGACACAAGGACACGCAAACAAAGAAGTAGAAAACTGTAAAGCTACAGGTGTATTTCAACTATTGTGGCCGAGAATGTATAAATAAAACCTCAAATTAAAGCTGACCGTCCTCTTCTTTTGTCTTTTTAGAGCCAATGGAATAAATAAATAAATAAATAATAAAGTTTGGTACCTGTCTGTGTCTGAGCCGTTCTTGGCGATGATCATTTTTAATTTCCCGAGCCCGCCAACTGGTGCTCTGTCTGTGCCGGTGGTAAACTGAAGAAACAACCTCTTCTGCTCCTCTCCAAATGAGTGAATTGTTTCCCAGAAATCTCTGTGGGCAGAAAGCAGAAGAGAAACTTTATACAGCACTGATCTTGACCTATCAAATCTGTGTCAATTTGAATTATGACTTAGGACTTACTTGATAACTTGACTATCTTTGCTGTAACCTCCATCGTACTCTGTGGTCTTTTCAAGTGCTTCAAAGTCAAGTTTCTGTGAAATCACAAGAGATCTCTCTGTAAGTCATGAAAACACTGGCTACAATAAAGCAACCAAAATCAAAATTAGTGTTGGCTTCCTCACCCTGCTTCCGCAGATAAGCAGCTCTACTTCCTCTGGTCTAAACAAGTATTTCAGTGGGGACTCATTTGTGACCATTAGGAAACCTTTTTTAAAGGCTCTGAACTGTCGCTCCATGCTCTTGTTCAGTATGTACTCAGCATACAGGTCCACAAACTCCTGTGAATTATAGATGTGAATTACAAAAACACCTTTAAATATACAGAGAAGCATCATCGTTTACTTTACAACAGTGAGTCAGTCTATTTTGTGAGTAAAGAAGATGAAATGACAGTTGTATTACATGATTTTGAGCTGTGAAATCAATTCAATCAAAGGAGGAAAATGCGTCAGTTATTGCTTCTTTGCTTTTTATAAAATGTGGTCAGGAAAACTGTAACTTTGCGTGTTCATGTCTGCTGCGTCGCTGCTACTGCCACCTCTATCTTTCTTCTTAGAGTTAGAGTTTGCAGGCTACTCGAATGTTGGATTTCTTGTCATTATAAATTAATTTGATAGTTAAATCTGATAGTCAATTCTATGTAATGTTGCTGGTATGATGTCAATATGACGTATTTTTACTGGGAACTGCACGTCACGTGTGAAAAATAGGCGAGACGCTGAATCTCTAGATCATGCAATGCATCACACATGCAGTGTGTCCGCTCTAACCGTTAACATGGGGGCTGAAATGCAAAGAGAGACGATCTGCAGCCGCCAAACACACGCAGAGCATCCAGTGTGTTCCTGACCTTACACTAAATTTTAGCTTTTAAATCATTATCTTGTAATTGTGCAGCCACTGTCAACAAAAAGTCCATAGACTCGCTTTAAACACCAACAGATTTCACCTGTCTGTTCTCCTTGGTAACAGGGATCTGGTCTCCCTGTTCCTTCAGGTCATATAATATTGGGTTCCCGAACAGGTCTGTGTGTGAGATCTGGAAGGTGAGCGTCATGTCTTCCTCCACGTTGCCAGTATATTCAAGCAATCTCTTCAGACTTTGGTAGAGAGCCTGCAATGGGAGAAAGAAGTGCCACAGTGAAAACACAGCAACAGAATATCTGGAGTTATGATTGTGATTTTCTTCCAGCAACTCGAAAAACTGCGGCATGGTTATCATTATTTTACCAGTAAAATCTAGAACATGCACAACATTTTGGAAATACAGGACTGATGTATAGTCTTTCACTGTATATTAACTTCGGAGAAAGTTACTATACTGGATGTGAGTCTGACAGGTCCAAGTAGGTCCCTCTCTTGCCCAACAGTTTCCTGTAGACAACCATGGGGAAATGGACGTCCAGGATGCAGTTGTTGTAGATGGCGAGCCCCAGGACGATTCCAATGAGGGTGTACTGAGCTTCGGTCTCAAGTGAGGACGAATTAAACCAGAAAAGCTTTGTGTCGTCGTCGTACGTGAACATTCCTGTTCAGAAAATCAAAGTGTAAGAGGAAAAATGAAACAGTTAGAAATACACTTATTCAGTTTGTGAGAAGATTGATGCGACTCTCAGATCTGTGCCCTAAAAATCAATTAAGAAAGACATTTCGAATAAAGACTGGAAATGGGGAAACAGGCTGGCACTGACCGACAGTAACACAATCCACCTACCAGCATGTCTGAAGCTCAATAATTAACATGTTATATCTTGTTTCTTCCCATGCAACCTCTCGGCCAAGAAACAGTGCAACAAACATCCCCTCGTAAAACCACGAATTGTCGTTCTTTGGTTTTTGTACAGATGTAACGATGGAGATATCGTGTGTTAACCAGCGATCACACTATCACACTATTAATCACACTATTAATGTGTGCGTTAATAGTGTGATTACAGGTGATGGCAGGTGGATTTTGTTACCCTCGGGCAGAGCCAGGCTAGCTGTTTCCGCCAGTTCCGGTCCTTGTGCTAAGCTAAGCTAACTGTCTCCAGTTCTGTAGCTTCATAGCTAACAGACCGAGAGGTATAAACCCTCTCAAAGCTAGGTTTCCTGAATGTTAAACTATTACTTAAATATGATATAAAACAGGGATACAAGCAAATGTAAACACTAGAATTGTCTCACCTATGTCGAGATTGAAAATTTCCTCCAGGACCAACTGAAAAAACTCCTTTGAAACTCCTCCTTCGTCTACGCCTTGCTCCCCCTCAAACTCAACAAACAGCTGCTTCTTCAGGTCGGATGGATTCTCCATGGAGATCATCTCCAGCTGCAACAGAGGGGATTAAATGAACGGAAAAACACAGAGGGACTAAGTCACTTCGACTCAATGCGACGATAAGGTAACGTAGCGTGTTGCGACTCACCCTGACGAGGGCGTCATCAATGATGTGATCTCTCCGAACTTTGAGCTTGAGATAGGGGTTGGGCTGCTGGCCCTGAACCATGCTGTAAAGGGCGGTGAGGCGACGCTCGCTGTACATCCTGATCCTGTTGTCATAGTAAAGTCCTTGGTTCTTGGTGATGACGTTGAGGATGAAGGGGCAGCTCTGAAAAGAAAACTTAGTCTCGGCATTGACCTTGAAGAAGGTGAAATCTTTGTCCATCTCCACTACGTCGTTCACTGACTCGTTAATAAAATCCTCAAAGGGGATGAGGGGTTTTATGCAGTCTACAGGCCGAACTCCCAGTTCTTTCTCCAGAGGATCGACCCGAGGTCCCTTCTTATAGAGCCGCTCCTCACCTAGCAGCTCATGCAGGGTGAGCTCATCGGACTCGGAGTCATCCTCATCCTCCTCATTGTGCTCGACATCCACTTCACCGCCAAGGATACTTGCATAGAAGACGACCTTTAAACACTGGGTTGCAGCCACCACAGTCTCGTCGTCATTCACCAGATTTTCACCGTCATAGTCGTTGCTGATGACTGTGAAAGTGATGAGCTGTTGGAAGGTCTCCATTATACGGCGGATGTGTCGGAGACCGTACGATGACCAGAGCTTTGACAGTCTTGCGAGTGCAGTCACGGGCAGTTTGCTCATTGCCTTGCAGAACTGTGGCATCGCCACTTCAAGGTACTCTGGACTGTGAAGGTTACTGTTCTCCATCATGATGATGAAAATGTTCAGGTAATCGGGGTTTGTCTCGTACACATCGAGGTAGTCCAGGTCAAGTTCCATATTTGGGGTGAGGTAAACGAGTGCGTTCACAAGAGCTGCCTCCACCTGCTCGATGGATAGAAGTTTGTCGTAGACTCTCCTCACGGCGTTGATGTCCACAGTAACCTCACAGGGGTCTAACATTTCAGTGGGAGACTCATTCGGTAATGAAGCTGCAGAGGAGGCACCCATCTTCTCCGAGGGTTGCTCACTCTGCTTATCATCTGTTGGTGTGAAAGAGTCCAGGTTTTTTGTACGGTTTGGTTCATCCTTCCTAAAACTCTTCACCAGGGCTTCTGAATTGGAGAAAACCTTGCCGATGATGCGGATGAGAGCGGAGTAGTCCCCTTCCTCCTCGCAGGAACTCAGGATCATACACACAGTGTTCTCTGTGAGGTAATGAACATCTGCAACAAAACAGCGCATTGAAAAGTGAATAAAGAGAAAGAGAGAGAGCTAAATCAAAGTCAGAGTCCATAAGAATCAGTCAGTTCTGCAGTACCTGAGATGTCCTCCTTGTTGGGACTAAGGTCCATATCACTCATCTTATTGTCCAGTTGCGTGTTTTCCTCAGCACTGGAGTCTGGATAGGATTCTCTCTTGGAGGGGTGAGGACAGAGTTTGGCATTAATCTTAAACAGCTCAAGCGCTTTGGCAGCTGCTGAATTGTTATCCAAAGGTCGAAAATCACAACACGATGCGCAAAACTCATTCGTGCAGTTGCCATTTCCACAGCCTTCAGTTAACTGCTGAAAGTAGCGCTCAATTAGATGCTTTGCAGTCGCTCTGTTCCTGTGTAAGACATTCAAACAGGAAGTCAGATTGATGATTTGGTGTCATCATTGTTTAGCAAAAAGCATGAACAGATATTTGCTTTGCAGGTAATAATAAATATGTCTAATACGTTTTGCAACCCTACGGAGCTGAATACTGAACAAGCACATATTTATATTTTATTTCAAAAGGCTAAGACATAATGACACATGGACAGGAACTACAGATAAAGAACATCAAAGGGTGCCACCCCTAAATGAAATATTAGTTTAACTAATTGCATGTAAATTAGTTTAGCTACTAGAATAACTACTTGAGTGCAAGTCCTAACAGAGTGTCTTACATTCGGCTGGATTCAGGTGTCCTCCTGCAGGCCCAAAGGACGGTCCTCTGAAAGTTTAACAGTGATGTTTACTATAATAAAAGAATAAATTAGTCAACTGATCTTTAGGTTCTCCGCAAACAAGAGTAATTTTCAGAGTGACACTACTGATGAACTACTGTATTGATCACAAACAAAATTCTGTTATATAATATTATTTGTAATATTGTTTAATTGTTTTTAAGAGCGCTGGACTAGATTGGTATCAAGTCTGACGCTTTACAGTTTAAAAAGTAAGTGTGGACAAATTTCTCTTACTAATTGACACATACTGGTAACAATTACACTAACCGGTAAAATCAGCTGGGCTCCAGTGTGTGATTTTAATAAACTCTACCCTCCTCCATTGGAGAGGGAAATTATTTGACAGATTTAATAACAACCACATAATCTATTATCCCAAGAAATTAAGTTAAAAACATCTGTCTGCAAACACTAACAACCAAATGACCAATTTACTAACAAAACTGTGACCAGTATTATGTTGTAAATTTACAAATATACAGTAAAGAACTGCAAATTTATATCTAGTAATAAACTGTAATTCTAAAATATAGCAGGAAACAAAAAAAAAAAACAATAAACAATAAACACATTAAAAAAAACACAACGTAAAGGACGAAAAAAGAGCTGTTACTTATCAGTGTAATAACCCTGGTTAAAATCACATTTATTAGCCACATTTCACCATCAACATGTTATTGCAGAAACCCGTCAGCTGACCACGAGCTGTCAAACTGAGCTGGTTTTTTTTAATGGTTTGAGCTGCTCACGTCGCTTCGACACTTTCACCGCCTCTTGCTAGTTTATCATCAAACACGGTAACGAAGTGAACAAGGTGTGAGACAACGTTTAAAATCAGTGTCACGGCTCCAACAGCCTCGTGTACCGACCTGTGATGTGAAGGATAGTCCCCGTCTCTGTCAGTGACTGTGCAAAAAATTAAAAAAATAAAAACAAATCTCTTCCGTTAGTGAGACAGCGGCTGTTTGAGAAATAATTCAGTCCACCGAGCCTCCGTAGCTCCGTCTCAAACTGCTTCAGTTTGTCGTCGACACGTAAATAAAGCTCCTGTGAGGCAACGTTAGGGAGTCATGCGACTTTGGTTTGTTGCGAGTCAGAGCGAGATTTGCTCCTCTACCATCTTGTAAACAAGAGCGCCATGTATCCCGGCATGCAGCGCGAGAATGTCAAACATCACGCCGCCCCTCCGCGACCCACAGAAATAAAGAAACGCAACCTTTCTTTTTCATTTTACTGGGGAAATTTCATATTCATAAGGCGAAATTTCTTCTCAATTCAGTCATTTAAATAGTTTATAATTGATACTGAACGTTATTTAAATTGATAACAAACAAGAAATCCATGTCAGCAGTTAATATATATTCTGAAATGTCTGAATTAGTCTGTTACTCAAATTTTACATTTGTCCTTTGTTAATTTATGTATTTTTCTTTTTTTTATTGAGTTTTTTTCCCGTTTATTTTATTTAAGAACTGATTTGTGTGATTGTTTGTGAAAATTTCCAATTTAAATAAAAAAAAAATTTAAAAATTAAACTTCAAACTTCCAAATTAAAAAAAAAAAAAAGAAATACAGAAACGCGCCAGTGATAAACACTATTCCTCTGTGGAAACAATACGTTTCATTTACCCAATAAGAAGTACAGTTGTTTCTTGTTGTTTCCCTTTCTTTCTTTTTTTTTTTATTTTGAAGTGGTTTGTATATATTTTTTAAGTCTTCCTTGAAACAACTTTCCTCCCTCCCTCCCAATCTCTCACCCATGAACTGAGCCATCAGAATTTATGAATAATAATGATAAATAATTTACTTGAACATACCAATGCGTTTTGTATGCATACCTACATACAGTTACTATATCAAAGAAAAAAAGGTCTCGCTTAGCATAGGCAGGGGGGGTTATGGGGCTCCTGCCCCCGGAAGTTTATTATAACATTATTTATATTTATAACTTCAACTTGATGTCATTTCCTGTCACTCTCTCTCACTGGACCGGCAAATCAACGGAGCTCTATTAGAACTGTACAAGGGAAACAGCCATTTAAATTATTATTTATGTTTGGCGAACCGGGGAGCCATGAGGGAAATTGAGTAAGAGCGCGGGGACGGGACAGGACAACCTGTGGAGAAGTGTTCATGAGTCTCAAGTAAGTTTATATATTTATATATTTACGTTATAATGTCTGTACAGATGAACGTGGAACCTTCAGGTGAAATTGCTCCCAAAGATAAACCAGACTTGTGGAGATCTCTTGTCATGAACAAAGTATATGATGACTTTACTGACTTACCAAAACTTTAGTTTGCTTAGTTAAAAAAAAAAAAAACTTTTAATGACTTCTAGACCTGCAATGCTGTGAGCTTCAACCTGACAGAACAGGGTTTTTTTTTTACCAGCATCTTATTCTTTATATTTTTATATAAGATCTGAAACTGTCACATTACTCTGTATCTATAAATGACCATTTATTTTTCCCTCTCCAGAGATCAGTCTCTCACAATACATACAGTATCATTAGTTACATTTTTATTTTCTATTTACATCCACTTTGTTATATAAATATAATACATAATTTTCAGAAAAGCTGTCAAGTCGATGCATACAAGAGCTCAATCACAATACAGTGAGGTTAAACAGACTGGGGGGAGGGGGGGGGAGGGGGGGAGGGAGGGAGGGAGGGAGTGATTGGATTGGCTGGAATTTAGAAAATCAACAGCGTGCACATGAGGACACGGTGGTGTGTTGTCCTGACAGAGTGACGGTCACACAGAGACCGCTGGGTGGAGACGCTGCAGGCGTCGGGGCTGTGGGCTCGATGAAAAGGAGGCTGGGTGGTGAGATGAACGATGTTCAGGATGTAAACAGCTTGTTAGGATGTCACAGTGAGAGACATGTCAACACTACTGCTCAGTCCATTCGGGAGTTTGACGTCTGATTTCTCTAGAGTTCAGAGTATTTGCAGATACAGACCTAAAGAATGATGGCGTCGGTGAAATGAGCACTCGACGTGGACACACACACACACACACACACACACACACACACACACACCCTGCACACAACAGGTGCAGCAGTTTGTCTCTGACTTTGCTTCAAGGTTTTAGATCAGAGTCAACATCCTGTGTTTGAGATGCTGGTGACAGGTGGGTGGAGCGGGGCGGGTGGAGGCAGCAGAGGTATGGAGGCTGGATGGTAGGAGGGTAAAACTGTGAGACGACGGCTAACGTGCGAGTGAGACTCTTTGATGCTTGGCGGATGAAACTTGATATTTCTGAGGTCCATGAACTGTCTGACCACTTCACCTGTAACGTCAGCTCATCAGTCTCTGGAAACTGTAGCTGTTTGTTTTAAATAAACATTTTTTCTATTATACTAATTATTACAAAACCTCTGTCCAGTTTTATTCAAGAAGACCGAGCGTGGTCGTGCACAGAGTCGCTGGTGGACTCTGGTCATTGGTTTGTGTGTCCACGGCGTCCTGACCCTCCTCTCTACAGGCCGCGGCGCTCCTCTCAGGCATTGTTGATGATGATGAGAGCGGGACTCGCCGTCTGCTGACTCGTCTCACACATGGTCCCCTGCTTGGCCGGTTTGGCAAAGACCCGCGGCGTGTTCAGGTTGTAGACTCCTGCCTGGAGGAAACAGGCTCGCAGGGTCAGACACAGCACCTCCTCGGGCTTCAGCTGCAGCTTGTACTGGCTCTGACCCACCCAGGTGAACGAGTTGTGGACATCCAGAGACTCTGGGCTGGAAAGGGCATTAGAGGGAAGGAGAAAACAGTCTTTTTAATATGAAGCCACTATTTAACGGTGATTGTATCGTATAACTGTTGCTGATGCGGCTGCCTCGGCCAGGTCGCAGTGGGACCTTACCTCGTTCAATAAACTGATCTACTGAAAAATAAAATTGTATTCAACTGTCTGTCAAAAACAAGTCCTCACATCCTCTGTCAGACAGCAACATGCCTTCACTGTGAACACTTCACTGGATTCACAAAGGCTCTTCCTCAACTGGAACTTTACAGCTTCACATTTGAATTCAGTCTCTGAAATATATGAACTTTATTTAAAAGCAAAGAAAAGAAAAAGCAGAATCACCTCTTTTTAGGGGGAACATTTTGTTTACACATTTATAAAATAAACTGAAGGTGGAGTTTAAAGACGTGGGTGTTTACAGCAGCTGGGGTCAAATGAAAAAGTGAGATCCAGTTGCATTATGGGAATTCCACCCATGCATGCAAGTCCCTGCAGGTCACAGAGGTGTGACACTAAATTCCTCCTCTCCATATTTACTAACTCCTGTCATGTCTCAGGAGGGATATCACATGACACATACAGTAAAACACGTGACCTCAAGAAACTCACCTTGTGCTTTTGTGCCGCAAGTCAATGATGACGTCCACGTGCGCCAACGAGCAGTTGGACAAAGTCAGAGTGACTGGAACCAGACAGAGACTAGAAACGAAGAGAAAGTAGAACGTGAGATCACTGTGACCTTTGACCTTTGTCCACCAAATTGTAATCAGTTCATCTTTGAGTCCAGGTGAATGTTTGTGCCAAATCTAAACAAATTTCCTCAAGGTGGTTTTCAGATGCCACATTCAAGAGGTGAGGTCAGCGCCACTGTCCGCCTCCTCCGAGACAGGCGTGTCAAACTCAACCAGAGCGGCCAAAGTTAAGAACTGGGTCCAAGTCGACGAACAAACCTCATCAAATGTATTGATCATGTTTCGTTTCTTAGTGTCGTCTTATGTTATATTCTTTAATCACGGCCACATCATTAGAGTTAGAGTCATTAACGATGCTGAGGACAACTGTTCACCAACACTATTATTCCAGGTGACCACCTCATGAAGCTGTCATCAAGGTAAATGGAGGCTGCTAATATATGAAATATATTAAAAATATTTTTTTAAACACTACATGATTCAACACGTGTTATTTCATTGTTGTGATGTCTTCAGTTCTACGATTTAGGAAATACTCAAAATAAACGTATGGGCGGGTTCTGATGTACTTTTGACTAGTACTGACATTTCACATCCGTGTGTGTGTGTGTGTGTGTGTGTGTGTGTGTCTCACCTATCCTGGACAAACGTGTGTGTGTAGGTCTCGGGGTAGTGCAGGTTGGTCTTGATGAGCTGGGACAGCTCTGCAGACGGCACGGCGACAGGAAGAGGCAGCTCTGATTTAAACTTGAGCAGAACCATCTCCTGAGCTTCCTGGAACAAAAACACACACAAACACTCGCTCTGAACCTCGTCCAATCAGCTTTGAATCCATACTGAGAGATGAAGCAGCACATCAGCTTTAGAGTCTGAAGCTGCCTCTGTATGTGAGGATTTCACTGTACCGGCAGAATATCGAAAACATAAAGGGTCAAATTTTGTCTCACTCGCCTGAAACGCAGTGAAGCGAACGTGTGTCTCCACTCCTGACACGATCAATAACACTCTATAACATCAATATCTACAGTTTTTTTTTTTTTGAATGGATTCCTTACAATAGAAATAAAATGTTCCTCTGCTGCCTCCCTCACGACTGTCACAGTAACAGCAGTCACTCCTGTGTAACTAAATATAGGATACAAATAATAAAATGACGACCCTTATAAAGGATTTAAGAATGGTTTATAACTAGTTTATTAATTAACTTGTTAACAAATCAGTTAACAATTATAAGCTGTTATAACACATTAGATAAAAACGGCAACAGTGACCTGTCGCTTGCCAAATAGTGAGCCCACATTTCTCTGTACGGCTCAGCCTCATCTCTCATTAGTTACTGAGTTTTCTTTGTTTTCTCACCATCCAGCGTTTGTACCTGCTGCTTCATCACATATTTGTATATTGCACAGACCGTAAGGATGGTGACCTCTGACCTCTGGCTTATTCCTGAAGTCATTTCATGGTTTTATCTTGGTGCGGTGTCCAGTGTTGATCCCACGTCAGCTTTCAGCTTTTTATTTATTTATTTATTTAGAGGAAATACATGTGATGCTGAACGTTGGACACGAAAGCAGGTTCACCGAGTTGCAGTGTGTGTGTGTGTGTATGTGTGTGTGTGTGTGTGTATGTGTGTGTGTGTGTGTGTGCGTGCGGCTCCTGACCTCTTTGGGAGTCAGAGAAGTGGCCTCCTTGCCAATGGTCTGCAGCGCCACGTGGAGCTGGCCCTCCAGGATCAGCTGTTTGTTGTCCTCCACCACGTAAGCCTGTACAGACCCACAGATCACACACTGTCACCTGCAGCACTAACTGTTCATTCAGAGCTTCAGTGAAGCGTGTGAACAAAATATTCAAATGTAGATCATGTGACAAACAGTCACACACAGGAGACGTTTACACAGGACTAGTTACATCTGTGATTCACCACCTCTGATGGCTGATGACCCGAGTATAACGAGAATGATAGAGTAAAAACAAAAAATTAAATTAAAATTATTTCTGGCTTCACTGAGCCTGAAAAGTGTCAAGGGGTCGGTCGTCATCTGGCCGTGGTCACGCACCTTCCAGATGACGATGATGTTGAGGTCCAGCTCGTTACACTTCTTGACGATGTTGGTGATGTCGGAGGCTCTGTTCTCCGAGGGGACGGCGCCCTGACTCTTGCTGCTGGACGACGTCCTGGACGACGCCACATCCGCTCGCTGAGACTCCGCGGTCCGGCAGCAGCGGAAGAAGAAATCTCCGCAGGGTGTGGAGGAACTGATGATCTGCAGCGAGACAGTAGAAGAAGAGATGAGGGGAGGGCAGAGAGCAGGAAAACACACAGGAAGAAGAAGAAGCTAAAAGTCAGAGCTAAAAATCAGTTATTGCAGGTTTAAGTGCTTTTCACAGAATCATCATGTGTTCATCTACAGAGATGGTAATGAGTTAACTGTAGCTCTGAGCACCAAAGGAACTATGAGAACAAATTAAACTGATAACAGCATTTCAACTTCTCCTTTCTCTAATATCAACGTGTTAAATTTACCCGTTCGTTTCCCAGATTCAGGTCTGCAAACGTGTATTTCTGCACGGCGCCCGAGGTAGCTACAAACAGACAGGACAGTCAAATCAGTGCTTGTTGAACCCGGTGAATCTACAGCCGACTGGTGGGGGTTGTGTTTTGTCTCTGTGTGATTTACCTTGGTGGGGTTTGCATCGTGTGGCCCTGAAACACAGCTTGGCTCTTTCTCTGCTGGTGAGTTTACAGTCTGGAGACAGAGAGAAGCAGCGATCGATACAGAGAACGTCCAACAACTCCAACATGACACTTGGGTTTGTTCCACTCATTGATGAAGACTATGAGATGTGGTGTGAAAGTTCAGAGACCTCATTTAAATTCACTTAACCGTACATGCGTTATGGAACTTACTAAGGTCGTTTTGCAGGGTTTCTGTGGAGGTTACTAAAGGACAGAGCGGTGGCCACTCACAGACTCCACCTGTCTGAACTATAAGCCACAGCCACAACTGCAGTTCAGTCAAGTGTCGATCATTTCCACGTTAGTTTAGAGCTTTTTGTTTTGGGCTCTGTGTTTTAGAAATGAGTCAGGGACGGACGGGACACTGGGAAAATCTTCCTCGCTCCTGATGTTCACGATACGACACGAGAGGAAGGCTGGCTGTGTTTTGTTTTTATCTGCGGTCCGGATACAGTGATAAGCTTTTGTTAAAATGGAGACTGCAGCTGTGTTCACCACTCGTGCACTTACATATGAATGTATAAAAGAATAAAAACACATAGTGACTCACCTTTATCCCTGGATGGGTTGATGCACTTGTGGAGGCGCCAGTGTTGGCTGCTGCTGGACACCTGGACAATGTGAAACTCACGCACGCCGGACTCACTCTGCGAGGCGAGAGGAGGCGAGTTCAAACAAAGTCCAAACGATGACAAAGAAAAGTGTGTGGCGTCCTGTGTATCTCACCGCGTTGATGTTCTCCACGTCGATGAAGACCAGCGTCCCGCCGCTGCCCTTGTCGTCCAGGCTGTGATGTGGAGGGACGCTGCTGCGGGAGGCCGACGCCTGCACACTCAGAGAGCGACTGGCACAGATGAACACCGTGTGGCGTAACACCCGATGACTTCACATGAAGAGAGAGACAGTGAGAGATGATGGAGCTGGGTCGTCTACACATGATAAACAGACCTCGCCACCATTTTATCACTAATTACTTTGTAATAGAACTTCTGCATCAAATTTATGATGATAAAATCCAGACATTAGTCATAATCTGATTAGATACGTTTGCAAACAGCTTCTTTTTTTTCCTGCTAAAATGTTTTCCAAAGGTCATTTTCAGCTTTTGCTTTTATTTTATAGTAGAAACAGGAAACATGGAGGAGAGAGCCAATGGAACTAAACTATAACATAAGAAACTATAATATTGTAACGGCACTTTCACAATAAGAGTCTGCTTAAATACTTCTAAAAAGCAAACAGACGCTGGTCCATTATTACTGATAGAGTCAGTTTCTCTCTGGAGTTTTCTTTCTACACTTTTCATGTGAACAAACAAGTGCGACAGTATAAATGTCTCCCAGGAGAGACTGTCTGAAAACATGTGCCGTGATTTAAACAATTTTAAAATCTTACTACGTATGCCTTAAACTTAATTCCACTTCTATTCTCACCTGATTTTGATTCCTTTCTCTGCGCTCTCGTAGTAGAACAGGAAGTTGATCTCATGGACTCCCTCCCTGTCCGGTCCTCTGAGCCAGAGAGGCAGCTGGGTGGACTCCCCCGGCTGCAGTGTGTCGCCCTCTATGGGGATCTCCATCACGCTGGACAGCTGGCTGAAATCCTCAGCTGAGACCAGCATCTCGGTCGCCACCGAGCCCATCTGGGGGGTGGTGGCCAAAGTTTTATAGGCCGAGCAGCTCTCAGCGGAGTTCGGGCTCAGCGGCGTGACGGGCGTTGTGGCCTGGCTGCCGAAGGTGAAGAAATCAGGGTGTGTGGACGCCACGCGCAGGCCGCACAACGCGACGCTGCTGACGTTACAGAACTCAACGTAGGCCTTCCTGATCTCACCACACAGCAGAGCCGTGGGAAACTGCAGGAAGAAGACCTGACACACACACACACACACACACACACACACACACTGGAATAACTTGCATTTTGTTTCAGTGCCACAGAAGAATTTGTCCAGAGAAAATAAATGGTTATAAAACATGTTACAAGCTGTGAATGACTGAATTCTGCTTTTTAGGTAAAATGTGGTGACTGACACGTTTCCCATCAGACCCACATGTTCAGACTTGCACTTGTGTAGTTTGTATTTTATTTGTTCTTGTGTTTATTACAACTTATTATCACTATTTCCTCCTGCTTTCCTTCCTTGCTGCTCTGTCTTTTGTCCTGAAGCACAGTGCGGTCTGTAACACTTCTTCTTCAGGCCTTGTGGGCAGAGGCTTTGCTCCATCTTTGATGTACAGGAAGTGATTGGTTTTTGTGACATGGAGTTGTAGTTTCAGCAGCATTAACTTATTGTAAAGAGGGAAAAGTGTGAGCCGGACAGGTGTATTTTGTAGGAAAATATCAGTAGATACTCAACATTAATTGAAATTAAAACTGATTTGAGCATGAACAGTCTTTAGATTGGTCAGACTCTGTTAGCTCTGGGTGGGGTTAATGTCTCTACAGTCAGTGAGTCAGTTGTACCTCCATCAGGGGCATGGATGGTGTTATGAAGGGGTCCAGGCGTCGATCAGGACCGTGTCGGACCAACATCTTGTCCTCTTTGGTCTGGTTGAGTCGCGGGCCGCGGATATTCAGGTCCTGTTTTCCACGAACCACCATCAAATTCACGCTCTGCTGGCCTGAAGGCGGGAAGAAGATCCACAGTGTGTGTGAGCGCGGCAGCAAGAGACAAACCATCCAGAAACATCTGTCACTGGGTTTTTTTACTTTAAGTCATGAATGGTTTTTCAAACACAAAAGAAAAGAAAATGTAAATTCAGCCACATTCAGGTTCTGAGCTTCAAGCACATTCAATAAAAAAAAAAATGTTTTTTTTAAATAAAATATGAAACAAAACAAAACTTTAATTTAATGAATTAAAACAAAACAAAAAATGAATTAATTTAAAATTAAATTAAATTAAATAATTAAAATTAAAATCAAAATGAAATAAAGTAAAAATAAAAGCAAAAAATATAATTAAAATTGAATTAATTTAAATAAAATAAAATAATTAAAATTAAAGTAAAAATACAATTAAAACTGAATTAATTAAAATAAAATTAAAATTCATTTAAAATTAGATGTGTCCAATCACTTCTGAGCCCTTAAACTCTGGGCTCTGTGTGTGATAAAGGCTGTATCTCCCACTCAGTTTAAAGCCGACACTTGGTCTCTGTGTTACCGTCAGTGCTGGGAGCCGTCTCTCCAGAGGACGCTTCAGCCAGGTTGTACACCACACCGACAATGTTCAGCTGTCCGGTTCTGTGTGGCAGCAGCCTGAGTCGAGCCTGAGATCAAAGGTCACAGTGACATCATGACTACATTTTTGTCTCTCATGAACTACAGAAGGATTTGAAATTTTAATTTTGTCAATTCTAATGTTTTTTATGCAGTTTCATAGCCAACATGTGCAGACGTCGAAGTGAAGACTCATATTAGAGACTTAAAGACTTATATTTATATATGGATTTTAGATGTGACGCATCTCTGTGATTCTTCAGTGGTTTATAATAATTCATTTAGTTTCAGAGAGGAAATGATTTGGGGCTGGTGATGGTTGGGTAGAAGGAGTTTCTATTGAAAAACAGTAGTAGCATATTTATTTAAAAAACAAAAAAAAATCGGAAGTTCATTTTCATCTGTGTGAACTGAACTTTGAACTAGTTCTTTTTAAGTGTGAACTGGCACAACACTGGTTGTACTTTTTTGTCTACAATAATACTTGCACATGCTGCTTTTAAATATAAAATCTATAATGTGTCTGTGTGAATTATCTGTGTCTATTTTAATCCCCATGAATTTATGTGTCTGTCTATCTATAAACTGTAAATGTCTATTTTTGTACACATTTCTCTTCAAGATTTCCTGATGTCAACGAGACGACCTGTTTAAATAAAGGATTTAATAATAATTAAATTATGTTTCCAAAATAAGTTCAAGGCAGAAGTGAAACCTGATTACTGAGCTGCTTCATGTAACTACAGATGATCATTATGCTCGTTTAAACTCAAACCGACAGAGACGCCGTAGTGTGTGATTTACGATGCGTGCAGATGTTCAGGTGACACAACAGGTAAACTGCACAGTCGACCCTCAGAGAGTCGTGAGAGCGTCTTACCGTTTTGGTCTCCTCCGGACCCATGTGAAAATCGAGGATGGTCTCCGTGGTGACAATGTCGTCTTTCTGAGTCATCTGCAAGAGGAAAGAGGTGTTGAAGAGATCATGGAAACCTTAGTTTTGGGTTTTTATTGCATCCATCCTTGGAACTGAATAATAAAAACATCATAATAATCTAAAAAGAAATGTGCTCAGGTTGCCCACCCCTCGAGCGAGGGTCTCCTCATTGGTGACGGCCTCTCCTTCCAGCTCTTCAGTCGTCTTCTCCGTTGATGGAGACGCAGCATCGGCGGTGAACCTCCAGAGGAGGGAGAGGTTGGACAGAGCCAGAGAAACCTTCAGAGGGTTCCTGAATGTCACCTCCACTATGATTGGCTCTGCAGGGACAGAGAGAGGCGCTGTATACTGAGCAGCGACAGGATGGACGTCTGACAACAGAGCGGCGTCCTGGTCTAGTCTAATGGCCAAGATGCAGACCACATAACCTCTCTCTCCCCCACACTTCCTGTTCGGATCTCTACTGCTGCTCTGTGTGATTCCTGATTTGCTCTTACCCTCCACCACAGCCAGTGGGTGGCGCAGGTTGTCCGTCTGGCTGTTCAGGCAGCTCTGGGTGGGCTGGAAGTTCACTGGGACAGTCCCTCGGTTGGCGGCGGCCACGAGCTGCTCCTCCAGGTGGCACCACATCGTCGCCAAATCCTGGTCATACTCCTGGTCCAGAGACACATGAGTGGCTGCCTGTTTCTCCCCTGCACGTATCAGATAATTAGAATCAAACACTGGTGGTTAATCGTTGTGGAGTAAACCTTTGCTCAACAGTAACACATCACTGTTCATAAATAAGTATATTATATAATATGTCGGTCAGACGTCACCTGTAACACATACATGTTATTTTGAAAAACAGACTATATCACAGGGTTTGAGTTCACCACGTTAAATTTCATACTTTTATTTATCAAATATGTTTTATTGAGCCAAGGAAAGTTACGCAAGCAGTAAACTGTCGTACCAGAGCTAATAACCAGATAATGTACATTCACAGGTTTAAAACAGGTGATATAAAAGGTATAAGGATTTGAACGTTATCCAAGATAAACAACTGAAAAAGAAAAAGGCATAAAAAAAATAAATAAATAAATAAATGAAAGAAATTATTAAATATTTACGCAAAATAAATGTGTGAGTGCTAAATAATAAATAAAGGAGAGAAGATTAATCTGAATCTAAGAGTGGAAACATAACTCAGATAAAGGAGCCCGGCCTTTTATCTTCCCTCTCAGATTTTAGATTTTTAATTCACACCGACAATAACAAGCAAAGGTTCTGGAGTGTTAATAAAGTCTGAGATACTTTTGAAGATATTTGAACAAAAAGGTGAAACTTGGGGCGAAGTACGAAGCTACGAGAAAGAGTCGACTGTGAGGAACGTCGCTCATCACACATGGGTATATAGATATAGATATATATATATATATCAAACATATTTATGGTGTTGACATCTATGAGTTTGTAGTTTGGCACAGTTTATATATTATAATAATCCAGATCTGGTGGATCAGGCCTGACGAGGACCGGTCACCCTCCTGTGTTGGGATGAAATGGAGCTTGGATCAGAAATGATTCATCGGCGTGTTACCTTCTGCCAGGCGGCGCTCGTGTCCGAAGTAAACCCTCGTGGCCGAGCTGTGGATGCAGGGCAGAGGCAGCTGGGGGAGGCTGACTTCATTTCCCCCCATCACATTCTGAAAGAAAGACACACACACACACACACACACACACACACACACGTCATTCTTATTTCTACACTCAATCACTCACTGGACGACCTTCCTGTTCCACTTCCTGTGAGAGTGTCCTCATCGTCTACCTGAGAGCTGCTGCTGGTTTTTTTTGTTACTGTGAAAGATCTGATGTATTCTGGGATTCACGTACCATCATGTTGTGATGCTGTTCAATATAAAGGAATGGTGACATTCCCTGACGTCTCAAATCTACTTCCTGTTTCCTTTTTACTTTTCTATAAGAGCCAGACAGACGTGTGCAGGACTGTGTGGCGTTGGAGCTGGTTTGACACTAGTTATTTTACTGTCTTCTTATTCTGAGCTGATGCACGTAGATGTGAAGGTTTGAGAACGGAGCCTTGGGGAACTCCACGCCATTGTTATTCACTCAGATGTGTGATTACCGAGTGCCTATCCTGCAATGACAGGTAATGATGACACTGTGAGTTACCTTATAAACATAGAGATACTCTCTGAGAAAGGCGCCCTGCTGCGTGGCCGTCTGTCTGCTGTCATTGGTCAGGATCTGTCTGAAGGCTACGACGGCGCTCTCTGGTTGGCGGAGTGTGAAGGACTGACGGCCGATGGTGAAGTTGATGTGGTCTTCCGCCAAAGACCAGCCCCTTTCCTTGTACACCTGCATGGCCTGGCAGTAGCAGCGCAGCGCATGTCTCCGCTAAGTGAAGCGACAAGCAGAGAGGGAGAAAGAAGAGGGTGTGAAGTTCACAACGCAACCAACAGCAGGAAACACAGAGGAAGAGGAGCACAATGAACATGTTATTATTATTCATAATGGATCACTGAACCCACCCTGATGTAGGTGTTTGGTGCCTCCATGGCTCCACACCTCAGCCTTACAGCCAGTTTGTCCCAGTGGCCAAAAAAAAAATTATGAATTTCTAATTCACAAAGGTTTTTATTTTTGTTTAACTTTCCCAGAGCCTGGAACAAAGAAGTTTGTATTTTCATGATGTCATACTCGTATATAAAGTCTATTAGCTTAGCGGGGTCAGCGGGCCGAACCTTAATGTGCAGGTGAGTATGGTAAGAAAGAAGAAAGTGGGGTAATAATCAAAGAGGATATTTGTGAGTTTTTCTCTGCGGCACAGTTTCTTGCCAGGAGCAGGCGGCGGTGATCGTCGCTTGTCGAGAGCTTCGGTCATCGGTTATAATATATTTACACACTCTGAGCAGCGCCACGTCTTCAGGGCAGATCGGAGGCTACAGTGAGTCGCTGTCGGAAAGTGACAAGTCAAGCCGGAGCTAGCTGGTTAGCGTGCTAACTTCAGTAGAAGAAAAGACGGGAGAGTTAACATTGCCGTTTGTTTCCACCTCTGGAGACAGATGTTGGTGAGGAAATGAATGAACTTCGATGTTGAACTCACAACGTTTCTTCTAGGCTGGTGAGTAAACAGCTGTTAATGCTAACGTTAGCTATGTAGCAATAGCAAAACTTACATATAGCTCCTTTAAGATGGAAGAATTGAACGTACGCAATTCTGATCTGTGTTTCAGAAGCAGACACATGATCTGCATCTCTGTGCCCACACAAACAAACCAGTGCGGTGAGAGTTCGCTACAGATTAAAGACGAACTTTGGCTGAAACAAAGAAAAAAAACAAACAAACCTGGTTACGAGAATTATTAGGTGTGCCCTTCACAGACAGACACATCACCTGACTCACAGGTGTAAACTCATTTAGAGCTCCAGACAGTCCGACCTCACAGATCAGTGATGGAGGAAATTCTCACCTGTCCCGCTTTGCTGAAACGATGACCAGCCAGGATCATGTGGAAGGCGAACTTGCGCACCATGGGGTTACGCATGTTAATGAAGCAGTGGGCGGCCTGTTCCAACAGCAGAGCGCTGCGCAGGTCCGAGTCCTGGACCAGAAAGTCAAACCAAGGTCAAATTAAGAAAAGAATCAGAAGAAGCAGAATCATTTCACACAGTATGATGTGAATGTGTTTCCTGTTTTCATGAAAGTACGGCGGGTTTCCTCACCTCGCTGGTCATCTTGATGAGCAGCGTCGCAGCCTCGGAGTATTTTCCCTGACTCTTGAGAATCTCAGCGCTGAGTAAAGCGCATCGCTCGGCCAGCACCATGTTCCTGCAGAGACGGAGATTACGCACGATACAATAACCATCCAGATTCTGTCACACGTTTTAAATCGCGGGGAAGCTTCGTGAGAATTTGAGAGAGAAAACTTCATGAGAAAACTGGTCTCAGGTGAGGGGTCACGCAGGGGTCAAAATCATGAAAATAGAGACATTAAGCATCTGAAACTTTTGTCTGGGAACAAAAAGGGCGTCAGAGTTTTATAGCTCTAGGAGTCTTTTTCAAAAAAACAGAAAACAAAACTTACTTGCAGACGTCTCTGTACGTCTGTATTGCAGTGTCCATGTAGTGTGCTGGATACGGTCTGGCAGCTCCGGCCTGCAGAAAGGCCGACACTGCGGCCATTTCCTGCAGAAGAGGACGGGGACGGATCACAAAGGAAAGGTTGAGAGGATAAAACGTCAGGATTATGATTCAGCTTTAAAATGAATGACATCATAAAGGTGTGTGTGGGGGGGGGGGGTTCTCACCAGTGCTCCTGCAGCGTACAGCATGGCCTGGTCTGACAGGAAGTCTTTCTTGGCGGTGTGGTAGCAGCTGTAGGCCAGCTCGTAGTGCTGAACCAGGAAGCACAGGTCCGCCATCTTCCTGATCTGCAGCTCGGGGGCTTCTGGGGGATATCTGACATCAGAGACAAGAAATGTCAAACCAACAATGTGCAGCGTTTACAGAGCAACACGACGACATGTGAAAAAGGTGAATACGTCCTGAGTGCGCTGCGGCATGTATGGTGTAAATACGTATGAGGTGTGATGAGGGTGTAGCGGCGGCGAGCTTACAGGAGGCCACACGTGCTCTTTGGTTCACTGATGCTCTTCTCTGGACCTTTCCCTCCGCCAAACCACTTCTTGGTGGCGGTGAACAGAGACCGGCTCAGACCCTTCCTGGAGACCAGCTGTGGACAGAGAAGCAGGCTAAATCATTTATTTCTACACAGCCCTGCGATAAATCCTCCGTCGTGAAGGTTGTAATGTTCAGTTTTTATAGAGGTGTTGATTCAACTACTGGATCATTTTAATGGCTGCGGTTTATGTTGCTGTGGGGCTGCACTGACTTATACTGACAAGTCATCCACCTCATTCATATTAACGAGGGTAGGCTACATAACAGAAACCGTTCTGCTCTCTGTTTGAGTGCATCTCTGTTACAGTCAGCTGCAGTTGGACCAAAAGATTTATTGTTATTGTTCTGAGTCTCAATCTGAATCAATCTGGTAATAACTGAACAGACGTCAGGAGAAGTTGTAATTGAAAACATCTCTGAAGTTTGGAGAGCAGACAATCAGAAGTTTAAACGTTGAGTGGCACCTGGTCGTTGAGCTGCCGGATGTTCTTCTCTATGTGTGGCAGGAGGCCCCTGAAGGTAAACTCTTGGATGAACTGTCTGATGTGGTCATGGTCATTCAGGGTCAAACACGCCCCGTGGCTCCCTGCTCCTCCCGCCGTACTCTCTGGATCTCTGGCACCTTTCTTCAGGTCAGTGTTCACGGCGCCGAGGACGTGCAGGCTCCCCGAGCCGCTCTCCGCGTCCAGCTGGAGAGGATGGCTCTCAAGGCTGTTGGAAACTCCGTCTGGTAGGAAACAGGGTGGAAACACAACACAGAGAGCTTTAGTCTTCACCTGATTTATCTGAGCTTTCATTTGTCACAGAAACCAAACAGCTCTGCACAGGATTTGACTCAAAATATGATAGATCATTAGATCATTCACTAAACTTTATTTTCCAAAATGTAAACAAGTTAACCCACTGTATCCATGGCAACATATTTCTGTCACTGCATGCCGCCTACAGCTGATCTGATGTAAACAAACCTGACAGTGTAACTTTGTACAGACTATATTCTCAGGACGTTTGGGTTAGCTGCTGGAAGACAAGTGATATCTGACATCTGTCTGCCTCTGAACCTGACAGCCAATCAGGTCAAATCAAAAGTATTGCACGGCCTTCTCAGGTGTTGCTCAAGATATTAGTTACGAGGCCTAATTCATTTTAGTGTCGGCGCAGCGACCGGTGCAATCAGCACTCTGACAGTTTGGTTTCCTGACCTTGAAATTTGTTGTGTGTTTGTTTGGTGTTTCGGTGCACAGGAGGGACGAGACCTACAAACATGAGATGTTTATTCAAACACAGCAGCACAAGAAGAGCTGTTGGTATTTTGGAGGAAAATGAATCTTGGACTCAGTGCAGAGAATAGAAGTTGTTAGCACAGTTTTATTTATTGTTGTCGTCAGGGGAGGCCGGGGCTGTGGCCGGTGAACTGTTTGTTGTGGTGGGTTTTGCTGGTGGTCTTGTGTCGCATCTAGAGGCAGCGATGATCGTTTACAGAACCTGCTGAACTGACTGACCTTTCTCCATTGACTGTGGAAGGTCCACTTCAGCTGCACCGACACTGTTCTCCGCGGCGGCGCTGTTCACAGCCGGATCGTCGAGCGTATCCTGCAGCAGACGTCACAATGTTAACACAAGGCACATCTTCTGATGGTGCACACAACAGAATGAAGCTCCGGCTGATTCATGCGTCCCCGTCGTCACTGCTGCGACTGAGACGGAAGCACAGACGTTGTATGTGGAACTTTATTTAAACAAGTGTAAAGTACAGCAGCTTCAGAGAGTATTCAGACTAGGGATGGACCGATAATCAGTGGTAATATTAAACATTTTACGATTCTTGTAACGTTATGTTTTTTTAACTGATAAAATAAAATAAAATCTCTCTCTCTGTCTATGATAAAACTGTGTCAAAGCTCAGGGTATAAAACCATTTCTTGATAATAATAATAATGGACTGAGTCACAATCAGTCAAAATGACGAAGAGGTCCTGGGAGGAAACGTGATCCGGAGAGCAGGAAACCTGACACTGGGGCAACGGTTCACTCGTCAGCACAACAGTGATCGAAGCACACGAACAAGACAACGCTGGAGTCAAACCCTGGAGCCGCAGCCCAGGACTGACTGCCCAAATCCAGCTGTGCAAACTCACTCAGGAGGGTCTGAAGACAGGCTTCAGTTACTGGTTTTTAAAACATTTCTGTCTGGACTCTGAAGCCACTGAATGTTTTGACACAGCCTGCGTAGGAAACTGCTTTTACTTGGCAGCGTATTATTATAAATGGACGAACTTGAAATTTCTGATTAAATAAAATATCAAAATAAATATGTATGTAATAGACTGCACACCGATGTCCTGGCTCTCCATTGGCCTTTAACTAACTCTATTGTTGCTGCAGCTAAACATGCTGGACCGTGTGGAGGAAGCTACGGCGCTTACCTGGTTCTGCAGATTATTCCTGTGCAGGTACTGACTCCAGGGGTCCGGGATCTGCTCGTCTTCTTCAGCTGAGGAGGTACGAGAGTTCATCTTCAACAGATAGCAGCCCTGAGGACCGTACCTCTGCTTCATGTCCTCGTACACCACATCTGCCCTGGAAGAGGAAGACCAACAGTTGATCAAACACCGACAGCTTCCTCCACCACAACACTATTTGTGTTTAAAAAGAAACTACTATTAGTCGAGTCGTCATAGTTCTTTAACAGAGAAATCATAACACACAACATATTTCAGTAATGCAACATTGCTGATGTTACACAACCTCAGATGGTGTAATTTATACATGTATTTTATACAACAACAACACAGATCTGCAGATGTCTCCAGATGTGCCCAGTGAAGCGTCTTGTCAGTACCTCTGTTCATCCCCCTCGCTCATGTCGTGCAGTAAGACGTAGTACTTCAGCGTGTTGGGGATAAACCACTTGGGGTTGGTGTATTCTCCGCTGTGCTGGATCCTGTGCTGCTCCTGGGAAAGCTTGAGGAACTGCTCCACGGGCACCGCCTCAGTGGAGGACACCACCAGCAGGCCTGCACCAGCCAGGAGGTCAAGGACACAACTGTGACCCGTGTGGATCCATCAGAGGAGAGCAGGTACACTGAGCCAGGAGGGTCAGAGGGAGCAGAGGACGACGACTACTGATGATAGTTATTATCCTCGTTCATCATCATTAGTGTTACGTGCAGAATCTACAGGAAACGCATCACATCTTGCAACGAGTGTTGTCTGTCGTGGGGCCATCGTGTCGCACAAACACCACGTACAGTAAAACTTTATTGAACAAATTTAAAATAATATCAAACTGATTATCGATGTTTCTGACAAATACTACGATTACAACTGTAAATATTTTCGATTAAAATAAATTCCACATCTGTATTTGTGGCCAACATAGTCTACATTAATTAAACAAACAGATTTGTTACTTTGCGCTTTTCCCGTTCACGTCACGATAGCAGCACCATCCTGCAGGTCGTAGACGTCTCCACGATGCAGGTGGAACTAATGTTTTCAGAAACAGACTGTAAACATGCAACGGACATTTGCCGCGAGGTAACGGTCACATTATTCTGCCACAGCAGAGAAGAATAAAGTCGGTGGAAAGTTAAATACTGAAAGACAAAACTGTTGCGTTTGTCTCGTTGCCAAGAGACCGTCGCTGTTGTGAGAGAGTTCAAAGTTCACATCATCAGATCTATATATATACGAAACTATATGTTTTCTCAGCTTTCCATAGTGAGGGCGTTTGACATTTGGGATTTGATGTTAAAGGTTCTGCTGTTTGTGTTTCTGTTGGAAGGATACAGGCGAGGTAGTGATTGAGGAACTCGTGGTCGGAGGCGGGCATCGTTTGCAGGAAGTTCTCCCTGTAGGTTTCGAACCAGGGCGTGGTTGCTAGAAACAAAGACAAAATGAGATAATCAGCCATTGTTTAATACTGTATGGTTTCGTCCTGTCTGCCTGATCACTGTTACTGTATCTGAATGACACGTGCCTGTTACTGCTGCGACTGTAGCTGTGTCACGTTTTCATCAACATTACACACCAGCCTCTGTGTTGCTTTCAGCCCATTCATCTTGTGTCCAAAGGATCGGAAGAGGGATTAACCAGCATGCCAGGATAACCAGGATTTTCAAATCCTTCAGACTTCCTTTCCTGTCCTCTCTACTCTCTATCTAATAATTATATTTGATGATAATAATTTGAAGAGTAACGGAGGAGGTTTTGTTAGTAAAATGACAGATATCTCATATTGAGTTATGGCTTCACAAATATTAAATGTATGCGATGCCAATACTGCACCTGCTTCATGTTGGACACAGTGAGCCGGTACAGCATCCTCTACGCCACAAATGTCACAAATATATATTATATATTATTGTGGAGATGGGGCCGGTGCAAGTGCGCCGAGCTCCGCAATAATATATAACAGCTTAAGCCTAAAAACTTCTCTTTAGACCTGTCGATAAACAAAGTGCAAATTCAATGACTGAGTCGCATCGATGAGGTTTCTCCAACCGCACCAGAACAGCTGTCGTTACACACAACCAGCGCCTCGTTATATTCTAATCATTTATCATATGTAGAGTACCTTTAAGCCGGCATCGTTATAATTACTAAACATCAGAAAAAATGATGAAATTCAGCACTCATAAACAATTATTTGAGATTAAGCTTGTAAATATGCCTCTAACTGAACTTTTCTAGATAGTTGAGTTGACAGAAAAACTAATACAGTTGGCAAACAACTTTATTCTATAAGAGATAGATATATCACCTTATGTTCGGTTTAGAAAACCGGGTGTACGCCTGCTCTGAAGTATGTGTGGGCCACAGGTCACAAACAACCTGTTATTTCATATTTCTGGCAATCTCTATATATACAAAACAAAGCACCCACTACCTTACAACAAAAAAAGGAGGGACGCCCACAAGACATGGCAGCTACTGGAAACTAGAGGGAGAGGAGTGAGGGCGGGTGTGGAGCTGAGAGGACTAGGACTATCCACACACGAGCCACGAGGTGAGCTGATACCTGAGCAGTGCTGGGAGGTGCTGACTTCCAACAGTGTTTCTCTCCAGGCACTGTACCATGGGAGGCTAGCTTTAAGAGAGTGATCTGACAGGTGGAAGCAGAGAGCCAAGGTCATGTTAGTAACATCCAATTTCCTGCAAGGTCTCCTCATTCAACATGAGGATGTAAAGATCAAGAGAAAAATCAGGGAGGAGAAGAAGGAGAGGGTGTTGTGTAAAACGCTGAGAAAAACACTGATTGTGTCGTTTGAATTTAAAGCAGAGAAAAGATGGAAAAGTGTCAGTGAATCTCAACAAATTAATAGTCAAAGTTCAAATTTCACTTCTGCTCTATTTTACACTCTTCTGCTCTGTGGATCAGCAGATCACATTTCCCACTATTTTATTTCAAATGTAATGTGCTGGAAACACAAAGCCAGAAGAACAAAAGATGAGTAACTGTGTGATATAATTAATTCTGGTCTGGAGGTGACGGAGTGAAACATCCTGCCGTTGCTCAGACGTCTTACGTTGCAGCAGGAAGTCGTCGCCGTCTCTCAGCAGGCGAGGTTGATGGAGTGAGGATGGTCTGTATTTATAACTACAGCAAACTAATCTCACGGTAACGTTGGTCTGAGGCCTGAGTTAGTCTGGGGGTAAGGTGTCTTAACTCTTTTTGGCTTAAAATGAGTCAGTCTGTGTTTTTGAACAGTGTGACTGACATCAGACTGATAGACCAACACTATAGACCAGTCTGAAACATCTTATAGACCTGCTTCCTCTCTGCACGGTGAGATCTCACAAACATTAAAGCTGGGTATTATCTCTGGTATCGGTTGATTCACCTACTGCTAAGCCTGTTCATGGTGCACTCTTGACTGTAGCTGCACGTCTTCTGCTAAAAGCTCGGCTCGTCTCGTAGCTGCTGCAGCTGACAGAGGGATTTGCTTGATTATTTTCCAGCACTTTCTCTTTTTGTTCACAGTCTAACAATGTTTCAGCAGCTGCTTTCATTCACTCCTACACACATCCCTGTTCTGGAAACAGATTTTTGTTTCTCTAAAAATCCATTGTATCCTCAGTGAATACTCATTTCCAGACTGTGGAGCTGTGGAGGACTGGGAGAGGGGACTCTGTGGACTGGTCATACTGGACTTCATACTGGCCTCACTGCGTTTGTTGTACAGAGAATAAAGATGTATTTGTGTTAATCTTTAAAACACTGCTTGTAACTTAAGGACTAAACAGACTAAAGGAGCCACACAGCTCTGCTTGTCACCGATTATTATTTAAATCTGAAATTATTTGCAATCCGGATAGAAGTCTCTCTGGGTCCAGATCCAGACCAGAACCAGTCAGTCAGTTTCTCACTCGATCAACAGTAACTGAAAATTATTGAAGTGAATTTTTCCAGCAATAAAATTCAAAATGTGTGTGAATGTACAGATCTCATGAGGAAACAGAAGGGCTTTTTCTAAGAGGTTGGTAAAGCAAAAGAAGTGATTATTAGTATATTAGAGAAATTATTAGTAGCATATAAAAAAACGGGGTGAAAACAGCATTTGATTTGATTCCTTCTCTGACTCATTGTCTTACTGTTAATTTGAGCTGGACTGTTCTACAGTAAGAAGCATTTTTAAACGGTTCACCCGGATTACTGCATTAACTCAGTGACTGGAGAGAAACTGATGAGAAGAATAATTGATATTTCAGCTCAGTGTTTGATAGAATTGATCAGAAGTTGTGATTGAACACGATGAACTGTTACGGCGTCGAACCATCGGCAGCTTCACGGATCAAACGTTTTCTTATTAACAGGAAACGTACAATACATGTGAATGTATGTTATTCTGAAGTGTGGTGTGCATCAAGGAATTTGTTTAGGATTGCTTTTATTATTAATTATTTAGCAGCCGACGGAAACGAGTCGCACGCCCTGATGACATTTGTGTTTGTAGAGCTAACTCCCACTGAATACTTGCTTACTGGACTATTATAATTACTAACAACAGTAACGATAATAATCACAATAACAATAATTACTCCAGTGAAGTTTAGTGTTGTAGTTGATGTTTGTTTTTCAACTATATATCTTTAATAACTAAATGTTTGTTTGTGTTTTGGTTGAAAGATTAACATGATCCGATTTTCTAAACCCTCAAATACAGAATCGACCCTTAAAATTCCAGGATCAGTCCGGCTCCGGTCCTTACCACTGAAGTTGAGGTCGTAGTCTCCCGCTGTGATCACACTGGTCGCAGCGCCCTCCTGTGGCTGACAGGATAACACCACTTCATTCAGCAGCCGGCGCTGGGCGGGACTCAGCGCAGCAGACGTCGCGTTTGGGCTCGTCACCACATTGTTGACACAGATACGCAGGTTTTTCACGACCTGCACCTGGTTGTTGGGGTCCCGGATGTGACCTAGAGGAGACAAGAACAGTCAGGACAGTATCCTGTTGTGCAAGGTCAAAAAATAAACTCAAACACTTTGAATTGTTTAAGTTATTTGTCAAGTAAAATCTCAACTTCTGTCTCCCGCTGTCCAATGTGAGGATTTGCTGCTTTTCTCTAAATATTTCAGAAAAGTCATATTGGGCTGTGAGAAAGAGTGAAATTTTATAGACTTAAGTTATTTAACTAAAAGAAAAAGCATCAATAGATGAGCTATAATCAGAATAACCTTTAGTTAAGGTTACAACCTTTCTTTATTCATTGTATCATTAAAAGAGCCGCACATAACAGCTTCACAGCATCTGTAGAGAATAAATATCCATACAATGGCATTTTCATGTTCATTCTCAGCACGTATAACTACTTACTCAGTACTTACTTATAATATTCTTTCTGGTAAAGCTTTCAGGATATTTGATATAACATATTTTTCACAGCCTGTGAAATATGATTCATTGCAGGGCTGAAAATGTGGATATTATTTCCATGTGACCTCACTTCAAGTTATTTTATTCTGTAGCCCCTTTACAGACACACATCACCTCACCTGAATCTGAGACCAATCTCATGTCTGAATGAGCACCATGGTCACTTTCACATAAAAGTCACAGTGGCAATCTTACTAGGTCGCTAGTAAGCAACTTGCAACACGAGTCTGAGATGAATGCTGCTATTGAATAACTTAAAGGCTGCAGCAGCACAAAGGATCAACCACTGGTTTTTATCCCTCAAAGGTTTTTCAATGTCACTTGTTCTGGTCATGTCTGTAATCTCTCACATCTTGGTAAGATGCGGGTACATTTATAAGTCAATCTCTCTTTCTTATGAACATGTACCATTTTACTAATTATTCCTCCATTAAATCTAATGAGGTTTATTTTATTAACTTATTAACAGGCCATCATTTTTAGTCTTTGAAACTGATACTGGTGCATTAAAGGGAACAAGAAAGAGAAGAAGAAAAGCTTGTAGTGTGTTCAATGAATCACTTTATTAAAGGCTTCTGTTTAATAATCTTGTCCTTATGTCATTTTTATTTATGATTGTTCAACAAAGTTAAAAAAATATCCATTTCCTGCTCAAACAAAACACAATGTGCAGCAGCGAGACGTTCAATGTTGCCTGCTTCAGTCAGACCAGACAGGTTTAGATTAGTCTCAAAAATTCTCCAATTACACTCAGCATTTGTTTAACAAAATAGTGATTTTACCCCATAATAAATAATGTTGAACGGAGTGCTTGCCCCCACTTGCTGCAGTTGTATAATATGCAGGCAGCTGGTTTGGAAAACAAGTGGCACCTATTTTTTTTATCCCAAATTGAGCACTAGGCCACACTACTGCTGAAATCCTGATCCTGAACAGTCGAATCCAGTTCACCGTCCTGATTGTTGAATGACAGAATAAAAACTGACACTGACTGGACGGTGGCAGGAGGGAGCGGCTGACTCAGGGTAAAGTGAAAGTAAAACAATATGCTTCACTCACAAAATGTTAGATAAAGCTGATAAATGAAATCAAGAAGTGATTGTATTAATGCTACATGTGTGTTATTACAGCAAATAAGCAAAAATCTACCAACTCTTTATGTCTGTTGGATCTCGACAGAAAAGCAGAAACTAGGACTTGACCTGGAGATGATAAATACAGGAAAACAGTAGTAATATCCACAGACTAACAAGTACGCAGTAACTGTCTGACTCTGGTACATGAACGAATCTGACGAGCCCTGAAGCTCCTACTCCACGAGTGCAGGAAGTATCGAGGAGGAGAGCAGGTTATCAGCAGCAGCCAAGAGTCAAGTCGAGTAAATGGGTTTGTATTGTTTTGTCGTACTTCACGGGTTTCAGCAGCAACTGCATTCACTGCCATAGATGCACCATCAGGAAAGGCAAACGCTTGCAGACCCCAAGGGGAAATGGAGCCCCTGATGGCCCCTCATATTGGCACATTTTGCAATTACAACTACAAAAGCACCTTAAGCCTCCCATATAGACATTACTGCTTATAGACATTTTACCTATTTTAGTCTGGCTTTTAATTGAATTTTATTTATTAATTTATTATTTTAAGCTGTTTTACCGGTTTGTCTTTTTATTCTATGATTATTTTCAGGATTATTTTCCCTTTTAATTGCTCATTTTTATTTCTGGTCATCTCTTCTATTTCTACTTTTATTTCTGGTTTTACTCACTTCCAAACATTCCCACTCATTTTAATATATCTCCTGTTTTAGAATTATTATTTTATCTTTATCACTCCATCATTTCATTATCTTTGCTTTCCAGACTGAGTATTTCCTCAGTGCAAATTTATGAGATTCATGATAGCATTTCCTAAGTTCCTGTTATCATTGTCTTATTTCGATTGTTTTTTATTTATTACTTGGTCATTTATTTTTCTGTGTGTGTGTGTGTGTGTGTGTGTGTGTGTGTGTGTGTAGGGTTATTTTTTTTTTTTTTTTTTAATTCTGTAAAGCACTTTGTGTTGCATTGTTTTTATTAAAAGTGCTATACAAATAAAGTCAGAATGATCGATTGACTGATGCTGTAGCCTCTACTCATGTCTCGCATGTGATGCATTCAGGGTACATCTGTAAATCTGCCAATAGTCTGCATGTGTGGAGGTGGGTCCAGGGTCAAGGTTCGCCACTGTTTACTCCTGTCACCACCTGCACACTTACCCTGCTGTGAAAAGGCGTCATTTTAACTCCAACCCTAACCTTAATCCAAAACAAACCCTAACCAATCATCACTCTTCAGGCCTAACCCTCATCTTTGGGGGGGGTGTTTCCTGGAGGCAGTATGTACCAGAGTAAACTGTATTCATAACGAACTCACAACAATACTAATAGAAAAGACCGGTGTGTTCATTGTGGGGCCAGCACCGGTGCAGACAGTCTTTAAAATGTCTTTAATGCACCTTAATGTCACTGTCCCTGCTTTAGTCCACTTTCCAGTCGAGGCGCAGTAACGTCTGTAACGTTACACTCCGTGTGTTGACTGCAACTAAAGCGCATTAGCCAATTAGCTTCCTTACTGTTTCAGCTATTTGTTGTTCGGTCGGATAATCCAGCATCAACTTAAAGGTTGGCCGGCTGCTTGAAAGTTTTCGCCTGAGAGCAGCTCTCAGTGCTGAATGGTCAAGTGTCACTCGGCCCTTCGTGTCTCCTCCTGCTGCTTAGTCACAGTCCAGCCTGCTAGCCGTCTGCTAGCGCGGAGCTAATGTCAACTGACACATCCCAGGCTAACCATGCTAGCTAGTTAGCTCACTACAGCTCAGTTTGTGACAGCTCTGAGACTGACAGTCAATGGACACGGTGGGAACCGAGCAGCCGTCCTTACCTTCGGACGTTAGCCTGCAGAAAGGCCTCAGCAGCTCGGCGAAATTCAGATTGTTCTTGCGGGTCATTCTCTCCGCTTCTTCGCTACATAAGACGGCCACCATCGGGACGAACGAGTCCTGGACGAACTCCTGGACAGACTGAACACATTGGGCCATGGCGGACCGGCTAACAGTCAACACCAGCTAACACACAGAACTGAGTCAATTGTCCTATAATTTAAGAAAGCCCAGACTATTTCATTGCTGAAGACAAGCCCTCCTCTATTTGCAGACAACAGCCATGTTGAATTCGCCAACCCACTTCCTGTGTAGAGCTGAGACGGTCAGGTGACGCCTCGAGGCTGGACGAGCACTTCCTCTTCCGTCCCGGTTGTTTGGAAACATGTCGTCGATGTCACCTGGAGGCTGCAGCAGGTTTAATTAACTTCTTACATAAAAATATAAAATTTGGTCTTCAAACGGAAAACAAAAAAAAATTGAATTTGGGAATGAAAATGTAATACTTTTAGAAAAATATTTTATACATAAATACTGTTTCTTAAAAAACACTCCTATATTTGACGCCTATTTAAATGAAATAATATTATATAAAACAATGTGATATGCTGTAATATTAAAAAAGCCCAACATGTGTATGATTATCTGTGCACTTTTATTACCTGACTGAGCTCTTATTTTGTCCCTTTTATTTTATTGCTCAGTTGTTGTTGAGTGCTCAGTTGAATGTGGTTTATGCCTTTTTGACTGTCATAAACATTGTCAATTAAAAAAAAAAAAGGTTTAATAAACCCTGAACTTCAACCTGAACTCTGGGGGGTTGTGCTTTGAGATGGGAAACTCAACTTTCAGGTTAACTAGATTAAGTTCAAACTGTCATCTTCAATGGAGCTCCGATACTACGATTCACCATGGCAACGGGTAAATAAAGAGCTATGCCTCCATTTTAATCCAGTGGAGCTACAAGTATTACTGTGACATTAATGCGCATTCATCTTTAAACCACACATTGCAGTGAACGAGATATTTGTTATTTATTACAACATATATACACTTTATTTATTACATTTTTATCCTTAAGTAAATAAGGTAATAATAACATTTGAGTGACCACCTGGCAGTTGTCTTAATCATCAATCTGCACTTAATATCCCATAATGACAAAGTGAACCAGGATTTAAGATTTTAGAATTTATTTTGCAAATTTATTAAAAAGGAAAAACTGAACTATCACATTGACAGAAGTATTCAGACACTTTGAATTAAGCTCAGGTTCCTCCCATTTCTCCTCATCATCTCTCAGATGTTTCTTCACCTTGACAGGAGTCCACCTGTGGTCAACTCTATGCTGACAACGCACAGCAGAGCATAAACCAATTCATGAGGAGGAAGGTGCCTGCACAGCTCAGAGACAGGATTATGTTGAGGATCAGATCTGGTTCTAACAGTGGCCTCCATCATTCTTACATGGAAGAAGTTCGGAACAACCAGGACTCTTCTTAGAGCTGGATGCTGGTTTCATTACAACTCATTACAGACCAACTGGGTGCACTCTGCCGGGTGCCTGCAGACTCCTCTTGACAGCCAACACTAGGTTTATTTAAGAGTATCATACTATTTATCAATACATATCAATTATCAGGTCATTTCTTATTTTTTCTTATTTGTTCATTGATAACTACTCAGTGTTCCTTTCACCTTGCTGTAGTGTTACCCCTTTTTATTTCATTTCTTGAACATAACCAAAGTTCTATAATCGCGTGTATCCACACGCTCATGCTCTAGTTTCTTTTGACTCAAACCCACATACACCATCCTGCTGAAAAGCTCACTGGAGCACAAAATGCGGATATGCGGATTAATCCGCTGCTGAGAACAGTTCCCAACGAACGCACTACTCTCTCCAGTTTGAATAATGTGTGTAAAAAGTGTGTGAATGCCGTGAATACTGGGGCGAGAGACAAAGACAGTGGAGTTGCAGAATGAAAACACAGGATTAATTCAATATCAGCAGCACTGTAGAAATCTTATAAATAACATAGTCAATACCGTTTGGCAGATATCGTGACTCCAGTGTCATAAAGCGACGACCATTTCCCAGTCAGACGGGCAAAAACCTGGTTTAACATCCAGGACCGAATCACAGGAAGCAGTCGACGCTGCACTGAAGAAGACAGAGACACTGCTTGATGTTTTCCAGGTGTAAAGGCAGGAATGTGGTGTTTAACAGGAGGCACACGTATTAATCAGAGAGCGTCCTGGGCGATTATTTGATGTTGCGTAATATGCGCCGAGAGTGACTGGTCTTCATGGCGGCCAGTGCGGCCTCCAGTGTGGAGATGAGGTGCAGGAGGGTGCTGGGGTCTGCCTGGAGGACCCTGATGCTGTGGTCACTGCGGCTGTCGCTGCCTCTCGTTAGGAGCAGACGCATCGTCAGCGCGGGAATGACCTGCTGACGGACCGAGCGACTCGCCAGCTGGCATGAAGGAGCGAGATAAAAAAAGATATTTATAAAGTAAACCGTTAGAATACAAACTGTATGAGCACAGGTTAGAAATATAAATGTTGCTTTTTCCAAATTAATCACAATTACACATAAAAAGCACATACAGTATCCACTGTATCTGCAACACGATCTATTTGAAGAGCAGATTTAAGGGGAACACATGAACACACACACACCTGTACATCCAGTCTCCACTCCAGGTTCTGGTAGGCAGGCAGGTTGGAGGGCAGCTGACTCAGGATGCTGCGGATCTGACTGTGGTGCTGCAGGTAGAGCTGCAACACAAACACAAACACTCACACGCTCAAGCTGGAGTGCAGCGAACTGTCCAACACACAAACTCTGCTCAAAACCGTCTCCTCACACGAATAAAACAAATCCAAAGTCACCTGTAAGAGCATCTGGTTAAGCTCATCACCGAACCCCAGAGCTAACACTGAGTCCAGGAAGTCCACTTCTGAGATCTACACACAAACACACACAGGGAGAACAGTGACACTGGGAACAGCTGATGTTCACCACAGCTGGTAAAACATCTGGCTCAGTAGTTTTTGCTGTGTTGGTGAGCCATGATGACACACATCAGTAAATGTTACAGACAGACTTTATCAGTGGACAGGTGCTGCTCCTCCTGACTCAGTGGAGGCAGCTCATCATTCAGTTTTGAATTCACGGTTTAGTAAGAAAAAAGACATGAAAAACATTACATTTCTTTTTAACATAAAGAAAAGCTGCCTGAAGCTTCACAGAAGAGTTTTTGACAAGATGTAAAAGGAATGTGATGCTTTTCTTTGTCCTTGTATAAAGTATATTTCAGTGGCCGTTATCAAACTTCAAAGCTTTCTCCTTCTTCCTACTTGTTTCACATCATGACAACATGTTTCTGGAGAAAGTGTTCAGTGTGGAAAATGAAACGGATCTCTTCGATCTTGGACTTCAGAGTGTCAGCTGACGTGAGTCACCATGTGTTTGGAGCTCTCCGTCATCAGGAACATCAGGCCCTCCACTCCGTGCTGCACCATATCCACAGGAACAGACAGCTTCCCTGTAAGCACAGGTGCATTATGGATCAATAATGGTAGTACAGGTAGGCGGGGAGTATCAGGAAGTAGCACATGTGTCAAAGCTTTTTCATGTGGAAAAATACCAAAATGGTTTCAGTTCTGTTTAGCACTAATAATAATGAACTTAAACCACCCGTATTAACCTTCACATGAATCCATGGATCCAACAGTTCAGACTGGTGATGGTGGTCTAACAGTGCAGAGTTACTTTTTACTTTTCACTTCAAATCAACACAATATAGAATTTACCATATATTATACCATATTAATTTATCAGTTTAATATCCTTATTATTTACTGAGTTATTCTGTATAACTGTTTCATACTATTTTAATATTGACTAGTCACAGTGTTAGATCCTCTGGAGCCTCATTAAGACTCTCTAGTCCCAATGAATGACATTCAGAGTAAAACACGACTTTACATTAGAGTGATTGTACTAAAGTAAACTGATGCATGTTTTAACCTCAGTTTCACAATCAGTGAAATTGTTCTTCTTCCTCATCTTTATTCTCTGTGTCTGATCACTTGTGGCACAAAATTTATACAAACTGATTGATTAAGGGAGTGTCTTCATCCATTTAAGGCTAATTGTGGGAGCGGAAATGAGGCTTGTGAACATGTGAGTGAGATTTATGAGACTGAACCATGTGAACACACAGCTTTATCACTCTGATGAAAAGAATGTGTATGAATATTTCCTGTTTTGTGCGTACACCTAGTTCTAGTCATGAATCTACACATGGTCCCTGAGCTGGAAATGTCTCTACTGCCCAAAGCGTTGAGCTTTTAGCAGAGTGGAGCAGTCGGCTGCTTGGTGAGGAGTGTGTGATGAAAGGTGTAGGGTCTTACTGGCTGCTCCCTCATAGATCTTGGGGCTGCTTCCTCTCCTTAGAAACTCCAGTGCAATGCGACCAAATTCTCCAACCACTGAAAACAAACAAACAAACAGAAAATCTAAGTCATTCTCTGAGGAAACCATTCTCATATTTATTTTTCAACTATCAAACATACTTCAAACAGGCTTCACAGCTGCATCAAAGGTAGGGAGTCGTCATTTTATCATTCAGGCTTCACAAAAGCTTATTACAAAACAACAGTTACCGTGGCCAGAATACATGATAGTCGCCCCTTTTTTTATCTCAGGTAAAAACATTGAATACTTTAATGATAAACTGACCGCGAACTGGAAACATCTCCAGTTTTTATTTCAGATATCTGGTCAACTTGACATACAGCTACATGATAAATGTTGTACTCCACATCAAAAGTACTTTTCCTTTCATTTCTTTTTAATAGACCTGTTCTAATGTACTTTTACTTGTAATGGAGGTTTGTTTGTTTTTAGTTTTCTCCAGCTATAGTGTATTATAAATGTACACACTGTAACTGACACAGTGTGTACATTACACGCACATTATTGTGGTGCAGGTGAACAGTGTGTGATGCTGATATTAGGTGTTTTCTAAAAGGTCGTTGTTGTCAGTACAGCTGATCCCGTGCTAAGCATCAGTCACGTTTCTGACGGTCAGCAGTTCATCACAGGAGAAGCAGCTGATCTGATCTGATCTGATCTGATCCGGATCCGGATCCGAGTGATTTACCTGCGGTGTCGACCGTCGGCAGGAAAGCCAGGTGTTCTTTATGGTCGTCAGACAAAACCAGCAGCATCCTGAACCTCAGCGTCCCGCTCAGCACCGCGACAACACTATAAAACAGTCACCAACAAACATACACCCGGAAAACGCCTTGGACAGTGGCTTTTTCCTTCCTTCCTTCCTTCTTCTTCTTCTTCTTCTTCTTCTTCTTCTTCTTCTTCTTCTTATTTTGATTTGATTGTCGGTTGGCAACCAGCTTTCAGATGCATTAGCGCCACCTACCGGACTGCAGTGTGGAAAATAAACCCCAAAATTTGTTATCAACCCTGTGTTTTTGAGATACGTCATTAGATGAATAAATATTCCCTTTGATGCCTCTACGAAAATGTTCCCAGCAGTGAGTGTTAGCTTAGCATTCTTTAGCGTTTCTTTCTTCTTCTTCTTCTTCTTTCTCTTCTTCTTCACCGTTAGCGCGTTGTTGTTGTTCTTCTTCTTCGTCTTGTTTAGCTCAGGCAGACTGGATGCTGCCCCCCTCAGGTCGGAGTAAGATTGCAGTTTGTGATTTTTTTTTTCCTCATTTCTTTATTTCACAAATTTCACATAATCAATAAGACAAGTGACCTCAACAGCAGCTCAGTTCAAAAACCTATAAAGACCACAAATAACACGTGATGACTAGATAATAATACATGTTTTTGTGATGAGTTAAGGAGTCTGTAACAGAAAATACATCCAGTGGAATAGTTTTCCTTGTTTATGTTACTCTGGTTTTAAAACAGAGGAGAGTTTATCACTAAATAACCACATAATAACTATTATATCTTAATTTGAACTGAACACAGATTCTTTAATCGACAGGATTCCTGACAGTGATGAAGCTTTAATCTCCTCTTCATCACTGCAGCTCAGAATAACATGAGGAGAAATAAAAACTAAACCAACAATGATCTACACATTGTTCAATATTTATGATTATAAATGAACATTTGTCAGACTGACTCATCAACTACCTCTCTGCAGCAGAAACAGTGACATTCACTTTTACTGCTTTTATCTGCTTCACATGTTCATAAAAGTTTGTTCATCATCAGATAAGAGTGAAAATACTCATTAAGAAACTTCATGATAATTCATGCACTTTAATTTATAATATATCCCTAGTCTGACTTTAACTCTTTCTTCTCATATCATATAAAAGACTTGATTCATGGTTCTGAGGATGTTGCTTATAATTAAAAACTCCGCCTCGTTCACATGAACGCGCTCGTACCTGGACAGGTAAACCCAGAGTTAACTGAGCCAGGTGACAACCAGCTTCATGGTACAGGTTATCAGGACGGTCAATGTCAGGTTCAGTTAAACCAGATAACTAAAGGTTATCCTGGGTCTGTTGAGCTTGCACTTGAACTTATATCAATCCAGCAAATAAAACTTTCTGATGACATTAATGATCAAAACAAAATGAAAAGCTCGAAGCACTAATCCCAACCTTAAAAATCATTCAGTTTATTTGACACTTTAATGTTTCCATCTTTACTGCAGAGCGCCGTGATTTACTGCCTCATCTTTGACTGATGTTCACTTCTGGCTCTAAATAAAAACATGTTGGATGATGTTTACCTGCAGTCACTTTCAGTAACTGATTAAACCTGACTGCTGAGCGAACTGTCAGTAACTGAGGCCAGTGTAGATGATCAATAAGTTGATCAGCTCCTCTCTTCAGTAGACAAATCAGACTGAAGCTGTGAGCACGTGTGTGTAGAGATTACTGCTCTGACATGAACACATTCATCAATAACCACTAGTGATACCACATGTGTATATGTAAAACATTTATTGTGTGTACAAAAAGTAGTTCAACAGATGAATCATGAATGAAAACAGACATTTGACGTGCCCCACCCCACCCACCCCCTCCCTCCCCGCAAATACCAGGTCAAGACTCGGGTGTTTAAAGTTCTTAAAAGAACCATGAAAAACAGTCACATCTATATTTTAACAGAACCAATCAGACCCAAGACATTCATCAGCCCCTCCAGGATCTGAGTCATTAAAACTATCGTTTCAATACAGTTTAGAAATTGAAAATCAGCTGCAAAACGTGTCATTGTTTAAAGAACAAACTGATAATCATGCACATTAATATGCAAAAAAAACCAAAAAAAACTTCATGTAGTTCCAGGAAAGTCATTTTTGCTGAGATTGAAAATTATTTGTCTTTGGTTTATAAAAAAGATCCTATATTAAATTAAATTACATTCTATATGAGGCTGCAGTGATTGGTGAAATGAGTATTAGCAGTTTCACCAGTTTTTGCAGGAATCAGCTGATTTTGCTTTAATCCTTGTGTTTAAACTGAAACACTGAGAAATCCTGGAGGGACTGAATCACCATCGTGTATCAAAACTTCACAATGTCTCAGTTTTATAGAGTAATCACAGTTACAGAGAAATCATAGTTATACTCACAGTTAGTCTAACACTGCCAGACTTCATCTAATTCAGATGTTCAAAGGCGGTTTCTAATCAATTATTAAACTAGAAGTCATTGTTTCTGCCACATGAAACATATATATTCATACCCTCACAGCAGAACAGTACAGGAGTGTTGTTCAGCATTATTTTATCAAAATCCTGAAATACATTTGAGCCCAAGAGTAAATTTTTACTCTTCAATTTAGGTCTTGAACACCCAGACTTTAGCACCCCAGAAACACAAAATAATAAATGAAATATTCATGTAAATAAACTGATTACATAAGACAATAACTCTAGAAAAATAACTAGCAATGTAAAGCACAGCATACAAACACACAAGAAAAACTTGAGTTTCCCAAGGTGGCACACAAGGTGTGAGAGCAACACTCGTACAACGTACTGCAATCCAAACTAACATGAGAATACAGAGATAATCCATCAGAGCATCACCTCACACGGGATCATACGAGTGTTGTTTCCACGGTTTACCTTGTGTGTACTTAAAAAAAAAAAAAATTGAGGCAATGTTACGTCAGTTTAATATTTCAGATTGACAAAGCCAGTTACACAGCTGTGTTGTTTCAGTGGCCCAGCTCTCCACCCACTCGGTGCGGCTTCGCCTGGTTCAAGGAGGACCGAGCCAGCAGAGAGAATCTGGGCCACACCGACCGATCAATATCCGAGCACTGACAACCTGCTGACTTATTACAACAGGGCTGACATGTCATGAGAAACATTTGAACACATGAGTTAACTAGTTATATGGCAGCAAACACACGTGCTTATCTAACAAAGCAGCCCTTTCGTACAGGGGCTGCATGAGGATCTACTCCTAAAGAGACAGCTGGTCGTCACCGTTAGAGACTCCAGTCTGCAGCTGCTAACTACATGACATGATTTACCAGATTAAGTTAAGTTTCAGTTTCATTTCTCTCCTGTCTGTATGCACGCACTTCCTGTTAGTGGTCTGGTCTACAGCTCTGTGAGCAGCTTTGTCTGTTGCCTGATGATTGATCGGAGCATCAGTGGACTCTGAGCTCAGTCAGCAAGAGGCGAGACGGACGACTGACACGGGGCGCTCATGATAAGACGCACACAAAAAAAAAGAAAAAACCCTGATACCTTTTCTGCTTTAAGAACAGGTCACCGCTCCTCATCACTGTTGGGGAGTTTATTTAAATTTTATGTGTTGCAGGTCTTCAGATTCTAGTGTTCACTTTTGAGCTTTTCATTACCAGGTCACTGTGAATGATCCTAATTGCCTCGCAGGCATCAACGCAGCTTCTAGCAGCTTACAGGTCGCTCATATCGAAGGGTTTTGTTGGGCTGCTGCAGGTACAGCTCAACGACGTGCAAAAACAATCATATTGTGATTATTTTGACAGATATGAGTCACGGTTTTATTGGCAGTGGTAATTTTTGCATTTTATTTTCAATGAAAAATGATAAAAATTATGATGATGAGATTTTTGCTGGAGGTCTGTTCCTAACAAGCACATTTCTTTACATCTGGAGATTATGATTTGTAGGTCAGGACGTCTCTGGAGCACCACAGTGTTTCATTTATAATGACACGTTTTACCTTTATCAAAAAATTGCATTTAGCTATATTGATTTTTCGATAATATCTTGATTACTTGATCAACCCGACCTGCAGTCACTGGGTTAACAACAAGCTTTGCACTACAGACCTCACAAAGGCCGTAGAGAGAACCGTCTCTACTTTTTCCATTTAATTTCCATCAGAAATAAAAGGTTGATGAATCTGTAGTGTTTCTGTTCAAGGAGAATTAGTCCTGCTGTCGGGAGCCCAGTTAACACTTAACTGAAACACAGCTTCAACGGCATTTCTGTGCAAATCTTTCACAGGAAGACAAAAGACAGACAAATTCAAAAAGGAAATGTGCAGCGGGGGAAAATCTGTCGGGGTAAAAGGAACAACACTTGTTGCTGAACAAGTCATCGAAATAATATCCAAATCACAGGAGCTGCAATTTTTTGATAAAAATATGTGACAACAGAGTTTTATAAATGAAGTGTTGTGGTGCTACAGAGAGGTCCCCACCTATAAATCATAATCTCCAGATATAAGGGAACATGCTTGTTTATAAGAAACCCTCAGCAGAAATCATACCATCATCATCATTTATGTTTTTTTTTTTTCCCCCATTGGAAATTAAATTTAAAAAACGGATGGGAAACACTTTAAGACCTCATGGTCAAAAATGTCTTGATTTTAGAGAAGATAAAAATTAAAAAAAATTCTCCAAAATCGAATGAAGAACTGCTCATCACTGGTTCAACAGTAAAGTTATTAAATCATTATATCTTTATGGCTATAGAAAGTAAGGAGGTCCTTATCAACTCAAGTAACAGGTTATTTTACTTGACCTTGTTATACATTGTGCTGGTCATGAAGGATGAAACCAAAATGCCCAGTGCAGAAGAATGAGAGACAGCCAGTGGAAGGAAGCATCGACATGTAAAGAACTATTAGTAGAGGTGGAAATATTCAGTTGCAACACCACAGTTTGACAGTTTAGGTCCATCATCTCTGTGTGATGCACAGATGTTGGCATTGCTGGTAACATGTAGGGAAATGACACATATTAAAGCAGGCCCAGAAATGTGGAGAGCAGTAGAAACAGAGTCCATTAGTCCAAAAAGTTCTTACATTGTCTCGAACAATAAAAACCTAATGACGATGAGGCAATGGACAGGATCACATCTGAGAGCATCTTGAAAAACGGGGAAGTCAAAGCCATCAGCAGCACAGGAGGGCTTCACATGATGGCACACTCTCTGGAGGACACCTTGCCCTGAAGGACAAACAAACAGGTTCAGATCATCAGAAGAAGTGGGGCATTTATATTAATTATACATACTTCAATTTATTTAAAAAAAAAACAAGTGGGGTTAAGAAAAGAAGAAACGATTAGAAGCCAGATGATGCAGTTTGAGGTGCGATACAACATCTGATGATATATCAGCCACATTTGGCAACACGGACATTTTTGGACATAAAAACATGTGGGAAATTTATTTTATTACCTGCCTCATATTAAACATGATACCTTCACAGATCATAGCATTAGTGGACCCTGTTACAACAGATCATATATGTTGATTTTTGCATCTAATAGATGATTAATAATCTATAATCCTAACACCTCCTTTTTTTCTGTTTACAATTACACAGTGCTCTACATGATTAAAGATAAACAGGAGGGTGCAGCTTATCCTCTTACCAAAATCCCTAAGTGTTAAAGAAGTACTTTACAAATGTATGTTAGAGTATAAGTAACTGGCCTTTCCTTTAAACATCATCCTCTAAAACACATCAGACTGGCAGTCAGCAGGGTCTTATGGATTTCTTTCATCTAGGAATAAAAGACCATCGAGTGATTCATTATAAATTCATTCATAGATTTTAACTTTAAGAGCCTCACTAAGAAGTGGAAAGTGTGTGCGTCTAAACTGGATATCCGAGCCAGGAGGACACTGAGCAGAGAAGCTACCAAGAGGAGCTGAAGGAGTTACAAGTCTTTATGGCTGAACCTGAGCAATTCTGTAAAGAAGGATGGGCAGAGATTCACCAGTCTAGGTGAGAGGGGGGGGACATATCCAAACTGATTGATGCAAAAGGAGGCTCTATGAAGTATTAAATCAGGGAACTGATAACTTTTCCAACCCTGATATTCTCGTTTTCATTTCGTAATATTTTTCTGAACTGTTTTTTGTTAGTTTGATGCCGTTTGTGCAAATTAGTAAATAAAGCTGGAAATAATTTTGATCTCAGCCTGTACGACAAAGTAACTATTTCAAAGAGGTATGATGATTTTCTGTAGACAGTGTCTTTTGTCGAAGACATAAAAGACATGTCATTGACCCTTGTTTCTTTTGTTTTAAGATAAAAACAATTAAGAAAATGAAAACAGAGTTAGAAGAAACAAGAACACAAGCGTGAAAATATAAAACACGACACAAATCACAACAGTTTGTCTGAAAGCAGCTCACTCAGAGAAATGAACAAACGTGTGACCAAAGGACAAAAGAAAAAAATATGACGTGATGTCAAAGGTGAAAATAGAAATAAAATAAACCAGGGAAATGAAACAAGATGAAGAAAAAAAGTTTTTCACACGTGAATCTGGCAAGAAAAAAACTCACCGTTTGTGCCTCCTCCTCCTCTTCTTCTCCGTTCTCTACTTCTACCTGAGTCTTGGTTACGCTTCGTCTGGCCACCTCCTGCAGGACAGTCAGTCAGACCACATGACTCAACAGACACACCTCACTGCGAAGCTCAAGTACAACCCTCACCGAGGCTAACACACACACGAACATCATTCAACATATAACATGGTGGTCTGTGTAATAAGTCATGCACTGATATCTTTACCTCGCCATCAGCGTTGATCAAAGAAGTAACGATGTCATTTCCTGTTCCCCAGGAAGCCTGGCTCTTCCACAACAAGTCAGATGGTGGACTGTGGGCCACGCCAGCATCAGCAGACCACACCTGTGTACAGAGGTCAAGTCAATACATCATGTGTCAGTTAATGTTAATTTCTGCAGCAACAACTCATTTTCACTTGTCGTGAATTTATTTTCTCTGTGGCAGCAGAACATGTTGCACCAGTCTTCAGAAACTCCTTCAGATTAAAATGAGCGCACCACAAATCTAAACACTCACTATTCACTCGCAACCTAATAAGGCAAAAACAACCCATAATGCAACACTCTGTAAAAGTAGTTAGACTGGCACCAGACACTCTAGAACAAAAGATGATGCATTACGAGCAGTGCCAATGGTAAGAAATAGTAAACACTTCCTGTGTCCTAAGTGGGCGTGGCCATGGTTGTGATTGCCTGTTCAACAACACAATACAACACTAGGTAGTTTGAATTTGTGCCTGATTTTGCTGCTTAATATCTGATCAACCCAGTACAAGATCATATCAGCCCAATACTCTGTTTTCCCTCCAAAAAAAGTTAAATAACAATAATATAAGAAATAAAAGTTTTATTTCAGTTTCAACTTTTAATTTGTGCTTGCATGTATAGGTCCCTCTAAACTCGGGCGGTTGGAAAGTGACGTCGGCAGCACGCAGAGTTTGTTGCTGAGACAGAGACAGGTGTCTTATCTGTCTGAAAATGTCATTTAAATGTCAGAGTGTTCAGAAGATCTGTGGCTTGTGAAAAAGTGATCCAATATTTATTTTGGCGACTGTGGGGCGAAAGAACCATAATCTGTGATCATGTTCACTTCTACCATTGGAGTGAACAGACTCAGACCTGTGGCTGGGCGGGGAGGGGGGCGAACACCATGTGACACAGATACAGGAAATGATTCTCAGTGCGCCGTCTCCTTTCTCAACTGTCTCCGCTGCTACACTCTCAATTCAATACAGAAAATCTAATGTAATGAACATGTCATTGGCTCATCCTGAAATACAGACTTTTTCAAACCTGATTTCTAGAAAAAAATGTGCCTTATATTCAAGCAGATAAAGTATCCTTCCTCACCAGAGCAGTAGAGAACTCTCAGTAAAGTCTTTCCTGTTCATTTGACTTAGTCGCTGTACAAAAACTTTTATGCATGGCTTCTTGTTAATGCATAATGCTCTTAGACACAGTGCATCAGAAGGGTTTGTTTGCTCCATGCTTGATATAAACACTCACCAGATTCTCTTAAATGTTTCATCAATATTTTAAGCCTTTTAGCTGGTATTTTATGTCAGGGAAAGTTACAGAAATGTTGTTTGGCAGAATCAGTTTCAGTCATTAATATGAAACTTTATATCGACTTTGTTTGATTCACCAGTCCATGAAACTAGTTTAGCTTCTGAGCTAATATCAAAGACAGAAGTGTCAACAAGATCATTTAGATCTTTTTTCCTTAGTGCCAACAGTGACAGAGGCAGCTCACCCCCCTGCACTACTTCTTTGATAGAAAGTAGGGCAGACACAAACTTTCACATTGCGCCCTGTGCTCTACCTGCGTGACACTGTGGTTTCTTAACAGTCCTTTTTCATTAGGTTGCATTCACTGTGGTGTTTGCTGACATCTTGAAAGCACTCCTACACATCACTTGGATTAAGTATGAAAATTTTCTGTATATATCTACTTCATATTTCTCACCGTGACTGACTGTCCCGCCTTGAGGACAAACTTTGGGGAGAACTTGTAGACGACCTCTTCCCCATCGTCAACCTGTCTCTTCAACCTCCAGTTGCCCAGAGGCTGGTCCTGCAAAACACAACAAGATTAACATGTGAGCACAGCATCTTTTCAATTTTAACACCAAATCACTGATCCACTCATACACACCATTTTAATGAACTCTAACATGATCAGCATTTACTGTTATAATGGCGATGCTGGTAATCACCAACTGCTAGTCTTCGTCCTGTCTTGCATACCTGCTCAGTGTCATTGGTCAGTGTGACCGCATTTCCATCCATGTCAGTGGGTGATATGGTGACCGCTCCGCTAGCGGTGGCCTCTTCAGACACCAGCAGCTGCCCCTCTCCTCTGCCCACCTCCGGCATGTCTGTGCCCTCCACCTCCACTCTCTTCCTCTTGGAAGAGCGGGAGGAGGAAGAGCCCGTTATCCTGGAAACAGTGACGCGAGCCGATGGGCTGTGGGACAGCTTCAGCCTGAAAGAAGCGCAGCAGCCACCAGTGAATTAATGGCTATCCACCACACAACGAGGTCAGTCAGCCGACAGGAGAGACACGTCGATTGAATAAGTGTTTGACAAAATGTTTAGAGAATCTGAGCTTATTCTGTTGACTGACGATAACACGGTGTCAATTCGCTCTTTTAGGAAAATTATTTGTTTATATTGATAATTTAATCATTAAAGAGTAAATATATTAATAGATTGATTCCTATTTGTTCAGATGTTGCATGTAAAGCATCTTGTTCATTTATTCATCCACACATAACAAATTACGGCGACTTGAGAAGACGATAAGACACATTTCGCTTTCGTTATCTGAACGTTTTTCTCTTCATTAATCTGACGACACTGAGTTCAGACGTGTGCTGTGCTGAAAATGTTACCAGGCCCAACTCAGCAGACTGTCGTCCCCACATTTACATAAAAGTGATCAGGCAGCTTATTCAGACGTGAGGCTGATTAAACTGCCGCTATCTTAGCATTAAGAAGTTTAAATCTTAATTCCAGAGGCTCCATCCCAAACATAAGGTGCACAGACACACAGTAGAGCAAACAGCAGCGAGTCTACCACCACCATCCTTGTACACACACATTAACAGTGACTGACAGCCTGGGGGAAACTCAAGAAAATCAAACACCACTCTGCTACAACCAAACCCTCTCACCTGAGACTCAATTTCATTTAAAACAGCATTAGGTGATTCACATAATATGTAGTCATATCTAATCTAGGTCTGTGTGTGTGTGTGTGTGTGTGTGTGTGTGTGTGTGTGTGTGTGTGTGTGTGTTGTACCTGTGCTCCTCTCCCTCCAGCAGTTTCCTGTATGCATTGATCTCCATGTCCAGAGCAAGCTTCACGTCCAACAGCTCCTGGTATTCACTGAGCTGAGCGTTCATCCGTTCTCTCAGTTCACTCATCTCTTGTTCCTTTCCTTCGATGGCATAGCGGTGCTTGTCTCGCTCTGCTGACAGAAGGTCCTCCAGCTCTCTGATACGATCCTCAGAGGCAGACGCCTATAAACACACCCAACCAGCACAACCGTCAGTTAGTGGAGCTAACTTACAATGCCATTCATGAAGCTGAATGGCCAAAGTGCTTTATTTGTTTGTACAGGTGGTCGTAAAGCAGTACCTGTTTCTGCAGGGCGCTCAGCTGATAGGAAAGGCCCTCTATTCTCATACGCGCCTCCTGCACCTCCTCCCTGGCTGTGCTTACTGCCTTGTCATTCATATCTGAGGACAACTTGGCATTGTCCAACTAGAGGGAGGCCACAACGGATTATGTGTGAGAGTCAGAGCATTAAAAGACAAAGGTGGAAAAAAAGAAAAAGATTCGTCTCTCACCTTGGCCTGGAAGGTTTGCTCCAGTTCTTCCTTATAAAGAGAAACTTGCTCATCGTGTTGCCTCCTCAGGTCCTGGTGAGATCACACAAACCTGATTAATGCGATTTCTCACATTTCCACAGTAAATATTCCGTCACTAAAATAACAGAACCATATCGTAGTCACAACACTGTTGCTGTCTGATCTTAGACAGACAAAACTCAAATCTAAGATTATTTGATGATTTGTTTTGTTTGGCATCTGCTCAGTTTCCTTGCAGACATTTTAAGAGTTTTAAGGATCTACAGACATCCTCTTGTCACATTCACTGTGAGTGAATATGTTTGAACAGCCCTGCCAAACAGATTTATATTGTGGTAATGTGTAAGTGCAATAAGATGGCTGTAGCCACATGTGCAGTACTATAACACAGGAGAGAACACTGAATTCACAAACATTAGTGAAAAGCATCTCAAGACAGACTCCAAATTTAAAAACGCATTTTCAATCTGCAGAGGAAAATTAATGACAATCACTGATTTACATGCGCCATGTGATTGGCTGTTGTCAAGCACAACAGTATATTGAAATTTCATACCGTTACTATCAATATCATCATGGATGCCCAACACTGCTCCTATCACCCCGCCCCACCACAGAGGACTCAGCCCCCAACATACCTGCAGAGCTTGAGCCAGTTTGAACTCATAGTCCTGTCTGACTCCAGAGTCCACCTCCACTATTCTCTGCTCCTGTCGACGCCGGGACTCGCGCACCTCCTGAGCAACAAAGTGAAAGATGGGGGTGCAACTCAGAAAATACTTAATGCCATAGAAATGTCTCAGTTTTGACCTGTTAAAATGAACTGATGTGACTGTTGGTGATCATTTTTCATTCTAAACCGTCTATAAACACAAAGGGTTTATGGTTAATGTGTTCAGAGCGGAAAACTAAACTGAGACCTGAAGGATAAATGTTCATTTTGAACATAAAAGATAAAAATCTATTGAATAAAAACTGCACTATTTTTAAAAAAAAAACCTTTTACCACTGTTTAATACTTTTACTTAAGTCATTTTATTTAAGACAAATGTAATAACTGTTTAACTGTCTATGCCATTTGTGAAGTCAGATTAAATTAGTGGTTTCTTTCAGACTTGAAATGTGAATTTGTCATTATTCTCCACATGAATGAACAGAAAAATAAATGGTGGAATAGTTGATAATGGAAATAATTTGTGGCAGTCAGATGTCATTGCTTTTCACAAACCACACACACTCCTTACCTCTTCGAACATGCTCTTCCTGAACTCCAACTCTTCACTCAGCGACTGACAGCGGTTCTCCAGGTCTACACGCATCAGTGTCTCCGCCTCCAGCTGGCGCTTAGCAACAGCATGGCTGTCCTCCGCCTAAACACCATGTAACACCACAAGAAATTTCAGCACATGGACAAACTCCTAAAAAGGGTTACACTAACTCATGACACTGTTGTACACAAGCTGAAAAGATTTACATAGATGTCGGTCTGGAATAACTTTTTTTTTTTTTTACGTTATTCAGTGGGATGAAAATGGATTTATTGTTTTATTGATCCTGAATTTGGTTTGTTCCTGGGTGTCGTAAAGTTACCATTACATTAAGACTGCTGCCACACTGGCTAATTACAACGTGTGATGGCTACATACCTTTTTTAATGACGTCCTAGAAACTTCAACATGAAAATTGTTACACTTGTTCACTTCTGTTAAGTTTGAGATATTTAAATTGATTTCATCCTGTTTTGATCCAGTGTGAAGCTCAGTGAATGATGTCATCACCACACTGCTCTCTGCTCACGTACAATTTTCACTTTTTGCTCACACTATGTCAAAATGTTCACAAGAACTTCTTGTGGGTCTGAAGCTTCATTGATTAAAGGCGCATGTATTCTGTGGAGCTAGTTTTCAGAAATGGATCATAATGTGAGACCTTCCAGTAAAATAACAGCGCACTGTTTTTGATTGACGACCACAGATCTGATCATGTTTCTCCCACGACTGAATCAACTTACATCTCAAACAGCCCAAAGTCACACGGTGTAAGGTAGCTTTAAGAATGCACCCACATTTTGTCTACCCTTCCACACAGTCTCAGTTTGACTCTGTCATCACTATCATGTTGGGCTGCCCCCTGCACCACCTCACTGCGCAAAAGTCTAACAGTTTGGCTAATTATACTTCTTCCCAAGAAAGTGTGGACTTGTGGGGATCAGTTTGGCTGGGTGGGGCAGTGATTAGCACTGGTGCCTTATAATAAGAGGATTCCTGGTGTGAACTACACTTCTGTTGGTTGGTAAAATACTCCAAGGAGTTGGTTGATTCGATTTTTAGCCTCTCTGAAGGGTAGTAACGCACTGTAAAAGTACACTCAATGCTTCCTCAGACTTTGTAACCAATTCTAGTTCCTGTATTGCCTCCTTTTTTTTTGTTTTTAACAGGAAACCCTGCAGTACACACCTTAGCCAGCAGGCTCTTGACATCAGCAAGCTCAGAAGTCAGAGCAGCATTCTGACTCAGAGCTGTAGATAGAGATGCTTCACTCTTGTTCAGCTGGCCTTCCAAACTGCTGGCCCTGGACACCGCTGCAGCAAGATCACTATCCTTCTTCTTGGCACTGGAACACATGGACAGAGGGAAGAGAAAACAGTTATTGCATTCAACTGGCCAGGGACCCCGTTTCCAAATGCTTATCTGGTCGGCAGACTCATCTGATGCCAAGCAATGTGACCAGTGTGATAATTAGGTGTACTGTATCATATTACCTGCGTGTGGCTTCTTCCAGGTCAGACTGAGCCTTGCCAAGGTCTATCTGGAGCCTGGCTCTCTCTCTAGCAGTTTCATCCAAAACCCGCCGAGCATCAGCTAACTCTGCCTCATACAGAGACTTCAGGCCTGTCACCTACAGAGAAGAGCACAGAAATGCATTAGAGGTGTGAATGCACCCAATGTAGCCACATTCTTTTAGCAGTGTGTACACTAATGTGTCCTGGGCCACACTGAAGGACTGCCTACTCAACTGACGTCCACCACCATAAGTGGAATGACATGCTCATTTATGTTCTCAGATCTGGCGTGGTCCATGATGTTTGAATCTCAAAAAGCCCACAGAGATATATTTCCCTGGACCATGCCAAGGAATAGACCCAGTCTGTATTGTTTGGACTTCTTCTTCTTTCTGGCAGACTCGGCACAGGAAGTGCATTCCTCTCTCCCGACAGTTAAAAACACCAACGCATATGGTCTTTTCAAACCGAAATGAACAGCTCTGCCCACAAGTGGTCACTCGAGATACATGTGAGGACACATTCTGATGTCAGGTTTCTACAAGGCTTAAACAGCTATTATGGGTGAAAAAAGAAAAATTTAAATTTGATTGAATTTCCAACAAGATATGAACTATATACAGCTATTTAAGCAGATTTTGCCCAATGAGCCACATTTGCTTTGAGGGAGATGGCAGTGGACAGGCAGAGTGTTTCACTTGTATTTGCCCCAAAACAGACATAAGACTTGCTTAAAGAATTGGGACGTCTGTGGGAAAAAGGGAGGAAGCTCCGTCACATCTTGTTCACACATGTAAACTCAAATATGCACACCCGTCATGAGCTTGAAGCTCACAAGTGTGTTTAGCTCTTCAGCTCTGAATGGGCAGTTATTTTCTCAAAACGGCACTTTTACTCACAGAACAAAGCAGTTAATTTCTTGATGCCTAAATACATAGTGTATAACACTAGCCTTACTTTGATATGACTAATGGCCCTTTTCCGCTGTATTATACTGGCTCAACTAGGGGTAGGCGATCTGGCAAAAAAGATCATATGACAATCTTTTGGGGTAGGATCACAATCCACTATCTTTGATACGATCCTGTATCCGCTCTGATTTAATCGTGAAAGTCCTGACTGGAAGTTGTGATTTGTATCTTTTGTCTGCTTGCCGCTATTCTTCGCCCACAATGCTGTCCTCCGTTTACAAATTGTGTCACTACCAATCACACTTTTTGTTTAATTCATATGGAGCATGTGTTTGGACCGCGCAGTGATTTTTTTATGAGGTGCTTATCCACGTATTTTGATTTGAAAGTTCAGTTGCTGCTGACCAGCTAGCCTCGGCTCATCCCACTTTGGGTTGTCCTGCCTGCAGCAGGTTTCTCGATCTGTGGACTGACTATAACTCAACAATCTTGGACTGCAGCTGCTGACGGTGGTTCTTGTTCTGCTCTGGTGGAGAACTTGTGCATGTGTTATGTCAACCTCACCGAGGCTGCATCGCCAGCTGCAGTTAGCAGGCCAGCTGTTTAACAGTTGACAATGGGCTGGTTAGCAGAGACTGAACTTTTTTTGTAAATCATATGCCAAAATAACATCGCCAACAATATAAGATCGTTAGATCACCCAGCTCTAGGTTCTACTCTTTTGGTTTCACATCGGGAAAAAGTTATGGATATTAACCTGTACGTTTATGGTATCACCACCACCAAGGTTCAAACAAGCTGAGGTGATATCAAAAGATGATGTGAAAACAAAGCAGACTACTGATTGGTCAGAGAGATTTGTCACTACTACACTGACCCCATCTGATTTGAAGATTTTTTGCTATAAGATGTTTTATCACAGAAAGAAACCTAAGACCAAAAAAGCCACTCATTCTGTCATTGTGTTACTTACATATGGAAAGTGAAAATAAATAACTCCCCTTTTTGCTGGGAACCTCACACCTAAATCTTCATGGATCTTTACAAACAAACAACCAGCATTTTTCAGCATAAAGATTTTTTTAACGACTGTTATTCACTACCAAAACCGCACAAACTAAAATGACTTAAAATTACTGAAAGTGTTGTAAAGCTTCAAGATCATGTCGCCTACGCACGTTTGTCATTGAGTACAGTACACAATGAAAAATCTACGGGAATTTTTCTAGATTGGCGCGCATTACCACCCCCTAAATACTCCCGGTCCCGTTACATTTGAACACAGATTAGGAAATGCAGTACCATACGTACTATTATCAGTAAAAACGTTGTTAAGCGAATTTAATAACCGTTTGTACTGATAAACTAGAGCACTCGGCTGTGAATACAACCTCTATTCGGGCAGTCAATTTTCCATGTTCTTATGGTCAGTTGCCGCCCATAATTGAGGAAAATTAAGACATGTTAGTTAATAATTAGTATTGCTTTATAACAAATTTACTCGCGTTAGATAATAAACATTGTTTTGTAATAATACCACACATGACATTTCTATCGAGTCCTTAACAACACGTGGGTATGTGTTGCTTAGCTAGATTCACTGTAAGCTAAGACTGAATGCGCCGGGTGATCTGAGTACTCTGAGGCTCCGTGAAGATGAGTGCAAACAGTCCAACCTGTGTTGAACTATTTTTGTTAAGACTCACCTCTCTAGTAGTCACCTCCTCTTTCTCGGACACTTTGACCATCAGCCGGTCGTTCTCCAGTTCCAGGGACCGGACACGGTCGATATACACGGCCAACCTATCGTTCAGGTGCTGCAAATCTTGTTTCTCTTGTAAACGAGAGATCCGGGTCGGAGAAAGAGGTGTAGAGGCCGCCGACCGGCCAGCTTCACGGCTTGGAGTAGCAGTCGCCATAACGGTTCTTTCGATAATCCTGAGTTTGCTTCGTCACTCGGTGAGCAATAGGAAAAAAAGGTATCGGATGTTTTAGTTAAGTAAAAATACAGAAACGGTTCCTCTTCTTTGTAAACGATACGGCGTAAATCAATGAGTAGTATGCTCATGCAATGGCTCAGACAGTTGCCTGAAACAGTGATGTGATTCCAAGATGGCCGACGCCGCTATCAAGACCGCGCCAAAAGCAGAGAACACTTCCTGTCTCGCAATGGATGATGGGAGATTGTTAAAGGAGCGCTTCACATACAGTGGATACACAGAACAGGCCCGCGAGTGTGTCACATGAGATCATAGCATGATACAGTATAATGTAAGGATTAAATAAATAAAAACAGCTTTTCTATTCACACCATTCGAATAATAGAGACATTGTTTTCAATTTAATTTACCAGAGCAAGGAAATGGTTTACTGTTAGAATATTTACACTTATGAATATAACTTTTGGCCATAAGTATAATAAGGTTGATCAGGTAGAATTGTCTGGAAACCAAACAAAAGATTTCCTAATTAAGTATTATGAATTCTTGAAATAACAAAGCTAAATAAATCCTTCAACAACGTCTATAATATTAACAGTTCCAGAATAACAACAAAAACTATATGAAGGATTTAAGGATATTTCTTTTTTTTTATTAGTGATGATATATTTTTGGTGTAATGACCAGACTTTTACCAGCAAATATTGGAGACAAGTTATTCCAGTGAGAAAGAATGTAGGACACAGATACATCTTAGTGGAAGAGTGCCCAGACTGCTCGGTTATTCCTTTTTGTAGAATAGAAAAACATTTTCCTTATTGAAGGAACAGCTGGCGCCAACAAGAAAGAGTCACTAGAGTCATGGTTATTTATGTTTTTAAGAAGCAGGGTTATTCGAGAGGGGTATTCTTTAGGGTGAAATGTCACTAAAATACCCTCACTGTTGAGAAGCTGATTCAGTTCTTGAATAACAGTGACTTATTTTTATTTTTGATAGTAGGCATATGTAAGGGCTGTTCCAGATGAAACATGTGGGGCAGAAGTTGTGTGCCCATGACAAAAGAATTTATCTGTGAAAAGCAGAGTATTTCTGGAATCTTTTCAGCATTGAAATGACAGGGTAAATAAAATTCAGGCCTCTAGTCTTGGAGGAAATGTAACATGGGACTATACTCTATATGTCAATTAGAAGTTGGAGATTTTAGATACTACTTTAACCAATAGGTTGCATATAAAGTCAAATAACATTTGATCTATGGATTTGAGTCAATCACTAATTAATACTGATATGCCCTTCACCATAGAGAGTAGGACCCTGCCCCTTAAAGACAGATCAAATTGAGAAAGTACCTTGACATATGATTCTTGGCAATAATGATATCTGAATATGTAACATTTTCTATTTTAAGAAAATGTTTTAAGTGATATATGGTATATGGTCATTTCAGCTGGTTCAAAGTTCAGTTTTCAGTTCAGTTCTTTTTGTTTATATAAGAATGTCACATTATTAAAACCAATGGTATAAAGAAAATCAAATCTTTGTACATCACAGTGTCTTCAAAACGAAGAAGAATGTCTTGTTCCTGTAGATGAATTCTTTGCGCAGTCCTCTTATATAATGTTCAGTGTTCATCCAGAACATTTTTGTGTAAATACAATGAAATATTGCAACCTGCTCCTGCTGACCAGCTGTTACTCCCAAATTAAAACCACACATCTCTCCCTTGCTGACTCCTCCAAAATGATACATCCATTTCTAAAGCATGAGTTTCTTGGATAAAATAAAAGTCTGTGCTTTTTAATTAAAAATACACATTTCCTCTTAACTGGTTTCTAATACTCGTGGCGTTAACAAATAGAACAGAAATTGACATTAATAAGCAGAGAAGTGTCTGAGAAACTCCTCACTGTGAAGTAATGGATATGCCTTATGACTTACTGCATAATTAAAGAATGAAATCTAACCAAGACTCAAAATATTCAACAAAGAATACATTGACTTACATATTTTTGTTTGGAGATATTTTCTCTTTTGGTCTATTTTAATCTCTTCCTCATTTATGAATGCCTTATTTCCCACCAAGTAGGCATTCTCTCTTTCTCACTTCTTTTACAGCTGTCCACTTGAGAATGCAGATGTTTCTATCATTCACGATCAAATCCCCTTTTAAGTCCAATCAGTTGCTCTTCAAATAGTTATTTTTTCCTGGACATCCTCCATAACGCATCTCTTGCTGTTAGGAACAGGAACCTGATGATCACCAGTCGTTGTGTTCTCCTTCTTTGGTTTAACCAAGTCTGTGAGTCACATCTATGGCAGCCACGACCACTTGATTCAGCCAAAGAGAGAAAAAAAAATATATTAAAAATATTCAAGTACACTCCTTTATGGCATATTACACTAATATAACATAACACAATAATCGTGAACAAGTCCAAAAGAGAAAAACGTTTCCAGGATTTCTGTTCATACATTAAAGAGATTTTGTAAATAACTTGAGTTCTTGAGTTCATTCTTTCCACACACACTCCACAGTACAAACTGAACTATGACAGGACACAGCAATTTTAATGTTTTTCAGAATTGAACATGTGAAGACACCAGGAATACTGCATAAACTTAACTGCAAATCTATGACTTATTCAAAAGCTGTTGCTCTTATTAGCTGCTTTAATGTGTCACAAAATTTGTTGTCACTGAGACATATAAAGGGATAAACTGAAGAGAGCTTTAATCTCTTAAGGAACAAGCTTGTGGGCTTAATAATGACTAAGCAGATGGCACATGCAGATGGTCGAAACTTCATCATCTCATGTGCTGCTGAGGTTTGATATCTGTAGATTGAGTTGTCATGGTTACTTAACAACAGCAGCAAGTTCATGGAGGTGGGGGTGTGAAGGTGAATCAAAGGCACCGCAAGCAGGGTCAGGAAGCAGGGTCCTGTCACATGTACTGCACATATCGTAGTATAGAAGTATACAACCAAACCCGTGACAGCTGCAACAAAAGTCAGTTTTCACTTTAACAAATTTGATTAAGCCTGTGGTTTCCAATTAGGCTAATTGCATGTACAAGGTTATAAAACAAAATGTAACCACCACAGCTTTCTCAGATTTGGCCTGGGTTGTGTCCAATGCAACTTGGAATCAGAATCATAATCTGGTTTATTGCCAAGTAGGTTTTCAATATACGAAGAATTTGCTCTGGTGTTTTGCTGCATAACAATAAATAAAGTAAGAAGAAAAACAATATACTGTATATGAACAAAGATAAAACAAGCAAGTACTGCGGGTCAGATAGCTTACTTTTAAATAGAAAATTTTAACAATAGAAAAATGTTTACAATAAAAATGTAAAGAAATATTATAGAAAATATAGATATATACAATATAAATATATACACTTTGGAATGTGCATTAGTTCACGGGGTGGAAGGGATCGATACCATAAAAACGAATACATCTGTAAAACAATAAGAAAATAAATGTGGAAATATAAACAGGAATTAATAAAGGAATAAATAAGTAAATTAAAAAATGTTGAAATATAAAGATAAATATATAAAAGAATTTAAAAAATGCATATACCTTTTGCCTTAGCTTTCCCCCTACTGCTTTTACTTGTCCCTTATTGCCTTTTTTTTTATTCCTGCTTTTATTTCCGCATTAATTTCTAATTTTTTTATAGATATATTTTTTGGGGGGGGCACTCCTATGACTCCATATTTAGGCACCTAATAATAAAAGCCGCGACAAATCCAATAGGATAGGCGCTCCCATCCCTAATTTAACCAACAGTACCTCCTCCACTCCCGCAGGGGCGCTCCCGTGCCGACGTAACAGAAGTAACTTCCGGGTCAAACCTTCTATTACGCCGCCTCGCCCCCTCAACAGTCCTTCCGGCTTGACCGCCATCACAGACAGCAGGTAGGATTATAATGTTGATAACTATCTGCTAAAACTCATGTCTAATCTTTGCCATCCGTCCAGTTCTTATTAATAAATTGAAACTATCGCAATCTAGTGACTTCATTGAACATCTATGATCAATATTGTGACGCAGCAACTGATTAAACATGAACATTTGTAGCCGCGTCGGTGACAAACCAGTGTCTCCAGATCTGTTCGTTAAACAAAACTGCTGCAGCCGAGCGTCCCCTGAAATCTGTACCGAGTTATTGTTGAAAACCACAAACACTATTTTATTCTGTAGTATTTATAGCAACCAGAGCTCCAGTCGCTTTAACGTTAGTGCGAAGTCCAGTCAGAAGCTGGATGCTGTCGGCAGAGAACGGATAAACAGTACACGAGTCCGCCTTCGCATGTCTGGTTTGAATGTATAGACTTATTATTGGGCCCAGACGAGCTAAATGTTGTTAGCAAACTGGATAATATCAGTAGTCAGTGGTAAGCGACGCAATGTGTTATTACAGTGAAGCACGACACATGTTAAGTTGGAAGTATAACACTTCATTATAGTTAAGGTTGATAGACAACTGTTCCATATTTACAGTGCATACAGTACATACAAATGTGACAGGTATTTTGTGGTATTTTCCATTAATTTGAAGTTATAGTGTCTTATACGTGTTGTCAGGAGTTTGGGGGGGAAGCATTTGGTTGCTGCACTCAGTCTAAATGTGTCTGATAACTTGAATGGAGATGTGACGTCACCACTTTGCATCAAGTCAAGCAGTTTAAAAAAAAAAAAAAAAAAAAAAGTGTCATCTACACTTGAACTGATGTTTGTTTGTGTGTGTGCTTTCCTGCAGGCATGGCTATTCGCTACCCCATGGCCGTTGGCCTTAATAAAGGCCATCCAGTTACCAAAAATGTAACTGCCCCCAAACACAGCCGCCGGCGCGGGGTGAGTATCTGCTGTTGAGTGACCACAGTGACAAGTAGTTTGGAGTATCACTTTAAGCTTTGAAGGATCAGTCTGGGTGTTGTTTTTCTTTGTTGCTGCCAACAAAGACTTAAACCCAGCAGGGGTGTGTATGTGTGTCATGAATATATCAGCCATTGGGGAATTGTGATATGAAGTTTGGTCTTCATTATCAACACAAGTATTCATTTCATACAAGGTCTCATACAACAACTGATCCATTTTAAACACCACAGTTCACAGAAGTGATTACAGGCCAATCACTGATTAGCTTCTTCAGTATGAACTACTGGGCTTTGAGCTGAGTCAGTTTTTCCAGTGAATTATAGCAACACCAACTGGTTTTATACGTTGAAGAAAAGTAAGATATACAAACTTTCCACAGCCACCTTTTACACCTTCCCTACTCTAATTAAATGAGTACAAACTTAATCGTTTCAAGATGAGTAGATCACCTACCATGTGTCCTATGTCTGATCAGGTTCAGATATTTCTTTAAAAAATTTTTTATAGAAGCATTTATAGTATGTAGAGTTGATTTCAAAGATGCAGTTCTATTTTTGTGCTTTACAACATCAGCTTTTTGGTGAAATAAAACCCCAGTGTGGTCCAGCTGCCCAATTATATTTCTGATTTATTTTTAAAAAAAAAACACAAAAACAAGCACAATCTGAAAAGTATGACTGACATTAAGATTTGCATCTTTCTGGCGTCAACATAATGTAAATATGCTTCTGAAGATATAATTTACAACAACGTCCATCTCTATCGCCAGAATTTCAGCTTTAAACGAGTGAACTGATCTAATATTTCAGATATTTAAAAGCTTTGTTGAAACATTTGTTTTTCTTGTGCAGCGTCTGACCAAACACAGCAAGTTTGTTCGGGATATGATCCGCGAGGTGTGTGGTTTTGCTCCATATGAGAGGCGAGCCATGGAGCTGCTGAAAGTGTCCAAGGACAAGAGAGCTCTCAAGTTCATCAAGAAGAGGGTGAGTTTCTGTCTGTCAGAGCGCTGAACAGGAAATGTAGCTGTAAACTTGAACTCTTTATTTATGAAAGCTATGGGGGTTGAAAATAGACATGGACACAGTTTCAGTGATTTGGCCATACACTTTGCCACATAAACAGCTTCTGCTGCAGAATCTAATGCAGATTATGTACGTATATTAGCCTTTTTGTATTTAGAGTTGTAGCTGTCTGACACTGCAGCAGGTTTTTTGGGGGTATGCTGAAGGCCTCATCCTCATTCTGTGCTTTTGTCACCTGCAGTGCTGAAGTGAGTCAGTCTAACATCGCTGTGTTTCTTCCACAGATTGGCACTCACATTCGCGCCAAGAGAAAGAGAGAGGAGCTGAGCAACGTGCTGGCTGCCATGAGAAAGGCTGCTGCCAAGAAGGACTAATATGTCACTTAATAAACGTTTGCTAAAGTAAAAAAAAAAAAAAAGACTGATGGTGTGTATGTGTTCTACTTTGTTTTTGCTAATTTGTCAGCAATCTGTTCTGATTCTGATGGTCCACATCCACCGGCAGTAAGATCCACCTCAGCTCTGTTCTGTGTTGAGGATGTTGTGTTAAACATACTTCAGCAAAACCTCAAAATACCAGCGTGATGCACCGAAATGAATGAGATGGACACTGTGTTGCAGTGCAGGTTATTTAAAGTCAGGTTTTATTGCAGGCTCTTTCAAAGGATTGCATTAGATTGTGTGTTTCTGGCCTTTCAGTCACTGCAGTGTGCTCAGCGTGCTGTTGATCACTAGAAATGATCTTGAATAGTTGGAACAGACTTTGTGTTAGCATTAGCCTTAGCTTGATCTACTGTGACTGAGCAGAGGGAAGCTGCTTTCCAGACACTGAAGAAATGTAGTTTGCTGATGAACTTAGAATATCTCAACCCTCTGTGAGAATTATTCATCACAGATGAGATGAGCTCTTCACACCATTTTTTTCCCTTCAATATTCATTAATGACACAAACTGAATTAAATGGACAATGTTCTTCATTGTCAGTAAATTTATTACCATACCAAATAATTTAAATTTCTTATCTTAAGTTGAAAAAAAAATGTTGTTTATGTATTAATGAAACTTACTTTTACATTCACTGACCCTGTGATGCTAGTGAGCACTGTCCTGTTTCCTGTGTCAGGGACAATTCAATCCAAGTTTCAAATTATCAACAAGAAATTATATATGAAGGATTTTTAAAAAACTATTGGTTCTCACCTGATTATTAATGGTATTTTTTCCATTACTGATCCTGCCTTGGCAATGAAAAACTTATTTTACATAATTTAATGGGACTGACAAGTTGTCACAACAATTCCTTCACAATTAGGAAAACGAGCATCTCTTCAGAGAATGAAAAGATCTCAAGGACAGTCTGGGGATATTTCTGATTGACTGTCCGTGGTCGAAGCTTTCAATCATTTCCTCTGCTCCGTCTGCACTCAGCTGTAGACAATTACCATTTCTGTCCAGCAGAGGGAGTCCCTAACGCCTCAGCTCCTGACTTCAAATGTTCTGTTCAGTGTGGTGACCAGTGCAGATGATAATGTTGTAACTGTGTAAGACTACAGGTGTAGATAACCTCCACCCGTCTTCTCCATCTTTGTGCCCCCACGGTCTTTCCACACAGATTGTTCTCAAAATTGTGATATAATAAAGTCAGCAACAGTCTCATATTTTGAACTGGGGCAGGAGAGAACACTTACAGCTGGATCCCTGTGATGACACAGAAAGTGAGAGAAAAGTTAGAAAGGCGTTCTCCAAACAGAATGAGAAAAATAAAACGAAAATATGCAATGACAACAACCCAGACATGAGTGAAGGACAGCAGAGAGGACGGCGGCTCGAGAGGACTGAAGGAAGAAAAAGATGATGACGGCAGAGGAGGAAGATGATGATAAATGATTATTCCAAAAGAATGACATCACCCAAGATTACATTATTTTAAATTCTTTTTTCTGTTCTGTTTTATCATCAAATTCCCTTGACCTCGGTGACCTTTGCCTGAGACCAGCCCTGCTCTGCAGCCTTGGTGACTGTGACTAGTAGAAGCTTAGATTAAATGTTAGCGAAGGGATAAAAATGTAGTTTTAGACATTAACATTTTGTTTCATTCATCAGCCACCAGTCTGTCTCCCAGCTGAAGAGCCATCAGCCTGCCTCCCAGTCAGCTTACCTCCAACCAGTACTCAGTCAACGAGCCTTTGGCCTGATTCCCAGTCTGTAAATCCTCACACGCCTCCATCATGTTTCCAAGCCTGCACCCAAGACAGCTAGCTCCCGGTCTAACTCTCAGTTGGCTAGTCAGGCTAATGATAAACTGTAAATAAATACAGGAACTATAAGTTTCTTACTGAGAGAGTATTTCTTTCTCTTTTCTCTGATATTGAATAAACCATTATAAACATGTGATGCAGAAAAAAAAATGAAGTAATGTCAGACTGTTGCTGCTGCCAAAGCTTGTAATGTGATATAATGTAATGCATGTCATATACTGTAGAAGCTGACACCAACAGAGTCGCCACACTTTGTCAGAGCTCTCAGTCTCAGCTTCAGCATCCTGCAATACTGGCTTCATTATTCTTGTTCTTGATAAAATTCAAAGCAAAGTGGAGTAATTACTGAAAAAAAAATGACATGGATGTATTAATTGAGCTTTTATACACTCGCTGAGCACTTTATTAGGAGCAACATACTAACACTTGGTAGTACCCTGCTTTACTCTCAAACAGAGTTCTTCATGTCATTGATTCCACCAGATGTTGTAAACTTTCCTGAGACTGTGCACCATGTTGACATGATTGCATCACTTCATTTCTGCAGACTTGTCAGCTGCACATTAGGCTACCTGAAGCTCCCGACTTGTATCTCCAGGATTTTATACACAGCACTGCTAACACATGATTGGATGATTGAAGTGATGATTGCATGAATAAGCAGGTGTTCCTAATAAAGTGCGCAGTGAGTGTACGTCGTATCTTACAACGTATCCATGGTATATGATTGGCTGCGTCAGTCAGAATACCCCAGACAGGAACTATGAGTCAAGAAAAATTAATTCAAGCAATAAGATGTATGGAAGATGTTATACATGTGTACGTTTTATATGAGAGGAGAGGTGGTACACACGGACCTACGGCTGTGGCTCCAATCACTCGTCTTCACTGTATGAGTGGCGTTGCCCCTGGTGACGCGTCTCTATCTACTTTAGTCCCACCCACGCTTCTCATTCTCGACTCGTGATTGGCTATTAGCAGTAGCCCCGTGACTCTGACTGGCTAGGCTGGGTGTCAGTTAGTTAGCTGGGTATATTTAGCTGATTACATTATCGGATCAGGTTTAACCTGCGGTCCAACAATATAGGGAGAAGTTATAGTTTATGCTATATTCCGGCCAACATTAGTCGCGGTGTAGTTAGCTAACTAGTTAACCTAACATCAACAGCAGCTTTTTTTTTTATATCTTAGTAGATCCTTGGTTTTCTGTGAGGACCGAAAACAGACGATTTGTGAAATGTCTTCAGACGAAGACAGGGCCAAGGAAATTTTGAAGGGCTTCAAACTGTATCCTTTGTGCTGTTTGTTTGCTGATGTTCTGCGACGATTAGAGGCACAGTAATGTGCTTAGCCGCTGTCCTGTTAAACGCTGGATACCGTTATCTAACATTAGCAAGATGGTAGTAACATCTTATGACCGTAGTTGTTGTACAGTGAGGTTAGCTGCTGTGGCTAACCTGTCTGTCTGCCCTCTCATTTGACACAGCCGGTTACATAGATGATATGTGTCTTCATTTGATGTGACAAGATGAATTGGTAGTTACGAAGCTAGCTAGTTAACGTATGAATGACGGCCTGATAGCTAAAATAAGTGGCCTTGCCCTGTGGCTAACCTGGTCGGCTAACTGTTCAGTGTAGCAGCTATAACGGTAAATATCCTATTTAAGTTAAGGTGAAGATTGAGCCAGGTGGTTGCCAGATACCGGTTGTTGTTAGTCAAAGTTTTAGTCACTGTTATGTTAGCTGGTAGCTGAAAGTTAAAGGCGGAATTGTTACTTGTGTTAAGACTAGCTTGTTTGATGGTTACGTACGTGTCGGAAGTTGTCAAATCCAGGTGAGTCCTTCTCTTGTTTAGAAGTGATGTCAGACCTCATTACAAATAAGTTTATTTCAACGCTGCACTGCTATATACAAGACTATATACACCACTATGTACATCACTATACTTTATATTACTATCGACAATTATCCGGTCGTGTTGTAAGGTTTTGAATGATTTTGTTTCTGTCACAGGGAGAATAAGGTCTGCTGTTATTACTATCAGAGTTGTGCTACTGTTGTCACTAAAGAGGACTTTCAAAACAAGAGAAATTACCTTGGAAAACCGTTTTATATTCCCCAACACATCCACAGTAGGCACTCCTAATGTCTTAATTTTTGTTTTGACTTTTTTTAAAAATTTCTTATAGTAGATTGTGTGCAGGGGAGATGCCAATAGAAAGCATGGGAAAAGAGAGAGTAGGGTATGATAGAACCAAGGCCTCAGGTTGGACTCAAACCTGTGATGTTGTGTTTGTGTGGTCATCAGAAAGCCCTGGCACTTATTTTTACAGTGTTGATAGTTTACTGATATCCCCCCCTGTTACTGCTCTTTGTGTTGTAGCACTACAACACTCTGACTCATCTGGTTGTGTCTGCTTGTAGTTTGACTTACAATGCATTGCTTGGGGTAAGATCATCTACTCCATTCATTTCCTTTAGTCGTTCATGCATGTAAGCCAATTAATTCTCTACCCAAGATAAATCGCAAGTTTCTCTATTGCATTAGTGCAAAAGGTGCAAAAGAAAGTGCATAGAGAACCGTTATTTTGTGTTTATGTTTCACATTTTAAACAGTTGTTTGCCTCAGTTTCCTTCCTCTTCTCTGTAATTGATCTGGGCCATGTTTCCCCCCAAATGATCTAAGGCAAAGTTAATCATAGTCGTGTTATAAGGTGATGGTCTGAGATCAACTTAGCTGAAGATGGTTGGGTGGAAACAGCCCTGGTGGTTCTGGTGCACACTGGACAGTTGATGTGTGTGGTAGAGTAAAGCAGCTGTGTTATTGTCAGGCAAATCCAATCAACCCAATTACTGCAAACAGTATTGTACTACCACCTCCAGTACATGCTAATAGTTGTGCCATTATCGTAGTGGTGTATTTATGGTTTACTGTTGTGTAAATTTTAAAGATCTGAGGGAGCTACCAATAGAATAATAATAATAATAATAATATTTGCTAAAACAAACAAAAACACTACATTCATTGAATACAATTGAATGCATACAAAAAAATTCACAACATAAAATTTCAAAGAAAAGCGTGTTGCCATCACCATGGTAACATATGCTAGCCGTAGGATCAGCCCTTCTTACCTATGTATCCGTATGTATCTGATCAGGGAGTGACTGGGACTTGCCTCTCTGCAAAATGATAGAAATAAACAACATCAGAAAGATTTACTGCCAAGCTTCCTGAAATGACATCCATGTTTGGAACAAATTCTGTCATCGGTCAATACTGTTTATTGTCAGAGTTGGCAGCAGAAACCCAGCCTGTCAGTGAATCAATGACCTGGAGATCCAAGGGTCCACACCTTGGAGAGCGGTTGTGACACATATGGGCCCAAATGATACTTTCCATAAGGTCACATGGGTCCATGAAGGTTTGCATGTCATAGCTTTCTGTCAGAGCATCTGTCCATGTCCAAACTTATAAACATACAAACCATATGTGCCAACACACGTACTGTATGTGAACACATCTGTGTATGCACGCAGCTCATGTAGACTGTGTCTTTTTTGGTGCACATCCGGCCCTTTAAGCTGATTCACCTGAGCTGAACAGGAAAGTAGGAGGATGAAACAGAGAGCAGGCTGATCTATTGATAGTCCTAAACCTTCATCACACCCAAACAGAATATCATTTTACATCAGTTAAGTTTTGAGTTCACCTCAGCTTTGTTGTGATTCAGAAGCTTTCAGACAGACAGTCACGTTAACTTGAACCTCTGCTGGAAAATATAACCCCAAGGTGAGAAGTTCAAGAGCTTGGAGTTGGCTTGGAGTTTCCTTTGTCACTGTGACCTGCTAAAAGTTATTAGAAGTTTCAGACTTTTCCCACTTCTACTATAAATCCCATGTTTTTAAATTGCCATCAATCCAGGAATATTGTGTTTTTAATCCTTGTTGAATAGATCAATTTACGAATGCAAACTGCAGGAAGCGTTGGTTAAGCCAACGTGGCGAGTTGATGCTTTCCATATTGTTGTTGGACTTTGAGTTCATGTGACCATGTTGGACTGAATTATCCTCAGTAATACCTTCTAGAAAAAGCAGCAGGTATAGTCACCACAACAGGCCCAGAGCTTTCCAGCCAGTGGAAACATCACCATACAACAACAAAGCTAAAACTAAACTTTTAGTTTAGTTATTTAACTGTGTATGAAATATGTCCCCCTTCACTATCCCAGTCAGTACAAAAGAAGAAGGTATGAGTGTTTGGTAAGGACAGGCTTCTTGCTGTAGTGTGGTAATACCTAAATCCATGATTTAGTGGAACAGGGATTTACTACCTTCTGTCCATACAGCCTTATGAAAGCCAACACAGAGGCTAAACAGCATATCATTTCCTTTTTTTCTCTTCTTGACTTTAACATCTACAATCCATAATCCTCATGAAGAACATACAGTATATAAGAAAATCTTTAAAAAGTGGAAATCTGTACCTTTTATAAAGCAAAGATAACAGATTGTCCAGTGTGCGTCTGTGAAGTGAACGAAAGCAGCACTTGCTTTTGTCAGTTACTGGTAGTTTGGCTGAATTTATTGTCATTCTGAGATAGTTGAAGAAAAATACCTTGTTTGTTTTTTTTAATTGGAGAGGTTTGCACATTGTAAAAACAAGAGATGTCTTTGCTAAAAATAACTGAGTCTGCACACTTCTTTTTAGCAGTAAGAAGCCCGTTTGTCTTTATTGTTTGTAGTTCAAAATGACTACAGACAGGGAAGCAGGAGAAATCGGAGCGCGGTACTCGCACCACAGTGTAAGAGCTTTTACCCTCCCCTTAGGTTCGCTCCATGGAGCAGGTTCACTAAGTTACCTGGATAACTGCTGTGTGAAAGAGACTGTTCAGTGTTTTACTCAACAATGTTCTTCAGATAACTCTGTTAAACCTGTTGTTGAACTGCATCCTCTGATGAAGCGGTTGTTATTCATACACACAATATTTCACTTAATAATACATTTGCAAAAAAACTGTTAACTAGTGTCTGGATTGTTCTCATGCTTTATTGGCTGTAGATTAAAGGCAGATTATAAATCACTAAATGTGATAGTCTATTCTTATAAATAAATAATGTGTGTAAGGAAAAAGTTAATTACTTTCTGAAGCCTGTGTATTCTGGTCTCACCAAGGACAACTAACACTTGTTTGACCCTCTGGTGTGATCTTGTGTTAATGTGACGATTTGCCTGTTAACTGGTTAATTAACAGAAAATTAGGAAATTAATGAATAGCTGTTATTGATGATTATTTATTAATCATTTATCAAGTGAAAACACTTTTCTGGAACATTGTGGTAATTTGTATTTGTAATTTTATTGATTCATTATTTGGAGAAAAAAAAATAGTCAGACTAATTGATAACAAATATGAACGTAAAAGTTTGTTAGTACGTTGTGGTTGCAGCTCAGCATGAGGCAAAGATTAACCAGGGAGCAGCCCTGCAGAGTTGATGGTGAGGTCAGAGAGAGTCAGAGAGAGTGTGTGTGTGTGTGTGTGTGTGTGTGTGTGTTGGTGATTAGACTGTTGTGTGTTCCTCCTCTTCCTCACTGCCTGTCTGCAGTGTGACAGGATCGTTCTCTGTTTGCTCTGTATCACAACATTGTAAATGCAGCAACACATCACAGCTGTTACGAGGGTATTACAAATAATAACAGAGAAGCCCTGAAAACCACAGGCACTGCTTTAAAATAATTTATTTTGCTGAGTTGTTGAATATTGAATATTGATGACTGAATTGAAAACGTGCATCTGTTCAATAGAAGTGTGTTGGGGCTGTTGTTGTATTGGGGTTTGGATGCTACCTTTACTTTGAGCCATTAGTGCATCTTTAGAAATAAATGCAGACTAAACAGTGACAGCAACTTTTCACTGGGGGCTCATTAACTTTGTGTGTGTGTGTGTGTGTGTTCTGACAGATTTGTGTAGGCACCCTGGTGGTTTACACACACACACACACACACACACACACATATTCACAACCTGCGGCTGGCCCTGGGGAGGCCGCTGTACGACCTTGTGTGGTGTTGTTGAAGCTATATTAGATTTTATTTTGTGTAGTTTTGTGAGTAAGTGATTTGGGGGCGGCTGAAGGAAAAGGTCACACATGATCCCAGTTGCCCACGTCTTTTGTTTAGACTAGCCCACCTGGTGAAAGAGCATCAATGAGTCGGACACTGCACTCTGGCCTGGATTATTCTGGAAGGTGGGGAAGAGGATGATGATGTAGGAGATTGGATTTAGTTAGACTTGAGAGGATTAAAGAAACCATTCAACTCAGCACACTTTACTAAAAAGCCAGAGGGCAAGGTGGGGGAAGGTGGACGAGGTGGAGCTCCACAGTCAGTGGGATCTGACCTGTGGAGGTTTCTGATTGGCCAATACAGCACAGATAGACATGAGCTGAAGCTTCCGATAGTCCATAATCCACTAATTATGTCATGTATTTCATGGTTTGCTGCTACATTGAATATGAACCAACATTGTTGTAGTACATGATTTGCAAAAAACATGTTCCTGATGAAGATGTCGGTCATCTTTATATCGGCATTAGCACAAACTTTTCTTTAAAGGTTCATATTTTACACTTTGAACTGTTGATCCATAAGAAGATATATTTGTGGTTTTAAGAACCAAAAACCATCTCAGTGTAGTTTTACATCTCCTCTCTCAGGCTTCTCTCTGGAGCTCCAGTAACAACAGGTCTGTGAGCCAATCAGAAGAGAGAAAGGAGGCTCTGAGCCTCTCTTCTGATTGGCTGACTGTTTTGTGAGAGATCTAATAAAAATATAGCAGATTTCAGGTAAAAACACTCAGAGAAACCAAATCCTACCAGGTTTGGATGGTGGGTCCAGGTGGGTGAGGCTGAGAGCGGTGACTGGTTTGTTGTGACATCACAAAGTTACAGAACTCCTGACAGCCGGTTTTAAGGTTCAGTTTCCTAATTACAGGCTGTGTGCATTTCTCTGTTGATACTTTCACAGTATTAATATAGAACCTAGACCTGCTTTATAATCACACAACACATGGACATCTAGCTTAGACTAAATGGGACCTTTAACATGTCCTGTATCTTCTCCTTAATCGTTTTCTTTTATGTGTGATAAGTTGTGTCCTTTCAGTTGTCTGTTAGTAATGTATATGCAGCTCTCTCTCCTCTCTCATGCAACAGTGTGGACAGTAAGAGACCTGTGTGTTTTGAGGCAGTTGCTGGTTGTGGCGAGGTGGCGAGCGATGAAGGGTTTCACAGATGGTGTGGAGTCGAGTGTATGTGACACTAAGTAGTATCTGAGTTTGACAGGACACTGAGTGGAGAATCTTCTGGAACAAAGGGCTGTAGGAGGATGAGTCTGTACTGGTGTCCATCAGTCCGATATCCAAAGACTAAATGAACCTTTCTCAGCTTCAGGCGGTGCTGCTGTCTTCCTCTGTGTCTTCATTGTACCGTGAGAAGTCAGACATTTTCAGATCTTACACACGCTTTAATGAATTTATGTGGTTGTATGTTTTTAAATCAAACAAAGCAGCAACACACTGAACTGCAGACTGAACTGTCGGAAGGCCTGGTCTCATGGTTAGTGTGGGGTCCTCGCTCTACAGCTTCACAGTGAAAAGGTGTGGGCCTTGATGGGTCGTTAGCTGTGGTGGTGCCCACGCTGACTGTTGGTGACCCCGGTTGTTCTGTTGAAACGACTGTGAGGACGCAGCACGAGAAGCTGTAACGTGCAGAGGAGCCACTGACTCGGTCCTCGCAGGCTCTGTGATTGACAGCTGCATTGTGTTGATAGTGATTGTGGAGGTCAGGAACAGCTGACCCGCTGACAGACTGATGAGACAGCTAGCTGCCAGCATCATCCACACAAAGGCTCCTTCAGCTTCCTCTCTCTCGCCTACACACTGCTGTCTTTAGGTTACGAGTTACCTACAGGTTCACAATATTTCTTTATTTATTGAAGCTGAAGCTTTGACCGACATGAGTTTCTAAAGCAAAATATTTTTTGCTGGAAGTTTGGGGTTTGCTGGAAATTTAGATACTGATCGAATTAAACAGATATTATAAGATTAAGATGAATAAAGTTTGCATGTGTTCTTAAACATGCCTGTTAAACATGTCCTTTTAGTCAAGTTTTAACATCTGTCTCATCTGTACACAATTGACAGTCAGGTATCCACTCTTTTAAAGTTTTATTTATATAGCAACAAATCTTAACAGAAGTTATCTCCGGACACTTTTCATATAGAGCAGGTCCAGACCGTACTCTTCATGATATCGATTATAGACACCCAACAATTCAACCATGAGTGAGCACCTGGCGACAGAGGCAAGAAAAAAAACTTCCTTTTTAAGAGGCAGAAACTTCAAGGAGAACCAGACTCCAGTCGATCAGAGTCATTGATCATTGACCATTTAAAGAAATCACTTGAATATATCACAGCTTGAACTAAATGAAGGTGAACGACCACAAGTAGTCACTTCATGTAAGATTCGGCCCTGCAGCTGCCAACAGCTGTGAAAACTCTACAGTCTGTGGTTTGCACTTGTTGCACTTGCACTGGTGGTAGAAACCATGCATAGCTCTGGTTTCATACAGGTTTTTACAAAGTTGAACTTTATTTAGATCAGACTGCAGAGTCCTCCCAGGAGAGTCTGACTCGACTCTTACTCCTGTTTCCAAGTAAGATGATCACCTAAACCTAAACGTTGGTAACTGAATGACAAAAGAACTGAACCAATATAAAACACTAACTTACTTCTTTCAAAAATGCATGATTCATTTCCATTTTTATTCAACTTCAGCGTCATTTACTACACCAGCCATGTTTTTATTTCTACTGGACAAAATAAATCACCTGCATAAAAAAATACCAATCATAAAATCAGAAAGCCTGAAAGTGATGATATATCTTATAGTATGTTGTAATTCCGATGTGAGTCATGATTTTAGGGGGAATAGTCATTTTTGCATTTCATTTTAACTGAAAAAAAAATATATATATAAAAAAAACGTGATATAAAGATGTGATTTTAACTGGCGAACAAGCACCTTCTCTTTCATCTGTAGAATATGATTTGTAGACTGGGGCATCTCTGTAGCACCACTATGCATTTATATTACATTTATAAAGGTACATTGTGACACTTTTGTCTTTATCAAAAACACTGAAGCTCCTGCAATTTGGATATTGCACTTGGCCATATTGCAATTTCTGTTCCCATGGAAACCCATTTTATTTGTCTGCCACCTGCCAAACTGATAAAAAAAACATTAAAGGCTGCTCACTGAGAATACTGCAGAATAAACTAAGAGCTACACCTCTGTAATTCATGGGAACTCTGATTTGAAAAAATGTCTTGGTTTTACTTTTAATCCTTAAAATGTGGAGTGATGGAAACTGCAGGTTGATGACACGTGGGTGTTGTAGGTGTTGTTCACAGATTGTTAAGGCAGATCGGTCTGTTATTCCTGCGAGTGTTTAAAATATTTCAGTTCGTTTTGTATATTTAGTTTGATTGTTGCCACTTAACCTCAAACCAGAAACTGGATGAATCTTCGAGATGCAGAAACGGGAAAAGTGCTGTGGCAGGGAACTGAGGACCTCTCTGTACCGGGAGTAGAACATGAAGGTACACTCACACACCAAACACCAAACTAGACACACATACACACACACACACACACACACACACATGCACATCTTTGGATGTATAAGACGATCTGGTTCCTTTTTAACACTAAAGATAATGATAACTTCTGAGGACATTCAGCATTTGGTGATAAAAATGTGTCAGTGTTTAAGTGGAGCTAACATTGGACAGTGTGTAGTGGTACATAGTTACAGGCCTCCTTCATCAGGGTGCAGCCAACCAGTGCATCAAGCGGTGCCACACACATTCTCAGTTTAATGTGGGAAAGGTAACTTTAAAACAAAGTAGTTCTCTCTTAATCCAACAAGTAGCAGGTCCTGGATCCACGGCTCTGCCAGTGAATCTCTTTTGTACACTTTTGAAACCGAAGTCGATGTAGTTTTATCCACGGTTAATTATAGTTTCCCTGTCTCTCCAGCTCGCGTCCCGAAGAAGATCCTGAAGTGTAAAGCAGTGTCCAGAGAACTGAACTTCTCCTCTTCGGAGAAACTGGAGAAATTCAGGCTGGAGCAGAAAGTTTTCTTCAAAGGACAGTGTCTAGAAGGTAAAGAGCCAAAACACTGATCCGCAGCACCGGGGATCAGTGTTTAACAAGTGGGTGCCATTTTTGTCGGTTCTCATACACACATTTCTGCTAATGGTTAAAAGGCTAATCAAATGACTGCAATAATGTTTAACAAAAAGGTTTGAAAAGTCCATATTACAAGTCCGACCCACTGGTTCTCGGTTGTCTTTGTTCTCCCTGTTTGGAGGGAAAGGGCTTACATACAGACGGGTGGGGTTATTGGAATGATGGGTGATTTGCAGGCAGGTATTTGCAGGTGTTAGATTTGTGATTTAACACCTCATCTACAAATAGGAGAAACATTTTCATTCAGTGGCTAATACCTTGGCCATCAGCATTAAGCAGACTGGGGGGGGGCTGTGTTTCTGCTGAGACGTGACTCAGTCCAGCAGGATGAAGGCAGCCTCCCTCAGCTGCTGTGTAACACCTGCCCCACCTTTACTGTTAATCTTTCAAAGCACACCTGCTGCATCACTTCAGCAGACAGCTCAGTCGGCCGTGTGTCTTTGTGTGTTGTCAGTGTTGTGACTTCTGTGTTACTGAGTGTTTGAAGCGCTGTCCCCGGGGGTCCTGCTGTACGGAGGTGAGGCTGCAGAGAGCCCCCGGGGGGACGACACACAACCCACACCAACACAACATGTTTATGTTGCCGGTTTCTACCAGAGAAAGAGACGCATGTGGGCCAACAAGTAAAGGAAGTGAAGTCTGGAATATGAGGAGTGTGAGTCAGAAAGATCGGTGATGGAAATTAGGGATCGATAATCAGTGGTAATATTCAGCAATTTCCGATTATCGGTATCATTATTTTAACGATAAAATGAAATATCTGAGTAAACAAGTTACTGCGTTACAGTTTAAAAGGAGGAGGGTTAAAACATGTTATTTGGTGATAGTAATAATAATGTGATAAAACTATTAAATTAAAGAGCAGCTTCAGGTTACCAGGTGAATCAGTTCCCAGGTGAGAACAGCACTGAATTCAACCAATTAATTCCAGTCAGGCTCTTTGCAGTCTGTGCATACAGCTGATAATTACTAATATACACTCAGTGTTCAGTTTATTAGGAACACGTAGATAAAACTGATGTAGTGTAATACAACAGTCCTGCAGTAAATCCTCCTTCCTGAAGATTATAATGATCAGTTTGTATTAAAACTCTTGTTGATGATCATTGTGGAGGATGTAGTGTGTGGAGCTGTGTTACATTATCCAGAGGTGTTTCTGCTATTTAACCAACTTTCACTGATATAAATGCGTTGGACAAAATAATAGAAACACCTGGACGCCACGGTGAGTTTTGTGTTGGCATATCGGATTACAAATATTGGTTATCGATCTCCTTGATTACTGATAATCAGTATCAGTACAGGCCCTGAAAAAAGCATTTCAGTCGGTAACACACACACACACACACACACACACACACACACACACACAGGCTGATGTCGTATCAACACTGAGCTCTTCGCCTGTCTGTCTCTCTGTGCAGAATGGTTCTTTGAGTTTGGTTTCGTCATCCCCAACTCCACCAACACATGGCAGTCTCTGATAGAAGCAGCTCCAGAGTCCCAGATGATGCCAGCCAACGTTTTAACGTGAGTCTCCACTCCACTCATCGTTCCTCCGTGCTGCTGACACATGCAGCATATCTTAATCTCATCTGTGCCGTGTAATCCTGTGCAGCTGTGCTGCAGTTTGGATCGCACATTGTGCCACACTAAACAAGCTAAAGGTCACAAAACAAGTGAAATGTACCTGTTTTACCTGTTTGATGTGAATGTAATGCTGCAATTTATTATGATTTATGATGATATGATATTATGATCATTTTTCTGTGAAAATATTGTAGGATTTGACAGATTTGTACAAGTTTAGAAAAACGATCAGGGAAGTTTTTATAGATTAATTCTGATTTATTACATCTTCAGGTATTTTCATAGTTTTGTTCATCATTATACCAGTAATAATGAGACTGAACACGGTGACATCACCAGAATAAACTCTGATGGGTCAGACAGGTTTGGAAGAGAAAACAGGTGAATGGTGAAATGATCTGTTCAGGTTACAGACCCACTTCCTGTTTCTGCTTTCTGCTGCTGTATTTACTGTGTGAATCCGATTTTATGGTGCTTTGTGGGATTTTTTGTGACATTTATTAAACTGAAAGTGGTTTGTTTGGAGCTTGTCTAGTTAGTGGAGTCATCATGGTTATGTCTACCTGCTGAGTTCAGTGTCGTCATAACATATCATAACAGCTTTAAAGGGATAGTTCGGGTTCTTTGACCTGGGGTTGTGTGAGGTCATGCATAGTCGGTACATTACCTGCAGTAGATCCTGATGCTCGCTCCCAGTAAGGAGATGCAACCGCTCTGCTAGTCTGCCGGTGCTCCCGGTCAGATCTCACAACTGGGAGTTTGCTAAACAGAATCTACTGTAGGTCATGTACCAACTATGCATGGCTACCTCACACAACCCAAACCCAAGCTATCCCTTTAAAAATTTCCTTTAACTTTGTGTTGATTGTTGCCTTCACAACAGCAGAAACACATATTTAACTCCTTGTTTTAAAGTTGATGTGTGCCTTTGTGTTCCAGTGGTAATGTGATCATAGAGACCAAGTTTTACGACGACGACCTCCATGTCAGCACCTCCAGGGTACGACTCTTCTACGTCTGACCTCTGACCCACGTCTCTACCTTCCAAAATGCTGACATCCTGCCAAGGTCTATAAATAACAGAGGTTAGCTACAAATTGCAACAGTAAACAGTTCATGGCTGACTCTGGATCAGCACATTTGGGTGAAGCCCATCTGTGGTCCCACAGTCAGTGAAGTGAGCTTTGTGTTTTGGTTGTTCTATTGTTTTGTGCTGACCTGAAAACTTCTTCTAGACCTTGGGAGGAGAGGGAAGAGGAGGAGAGAGGACTCGGTCGTTCCCCCCTGTCCCAAGATCATCTCTCTATACCACCCCCACCCACCCACCCACCCTCCACCCCCCCCAGACTGTTCCATTGTAAATACATAACCACTGATCTCAAGTCAGCCAGGGAGCCACTCACTCATGACACAATTTTTGCTTCTTTTTTTTTTTTTTTTTAATTCTGCCCTCCCTCTGCAAGGTTGCATTTACTCAGGAACAGAACATTAGACGTGTAACCTTCTGTGATCTGATCTTCTTCTGTCTGTCTGAACATGGAAACACCGCTCCCCACGTTTCGTCCATTTAGACAGGAGCTGCACATCCGTCTCGAGGGAAGACGCAGCTCAGTGTCTCTCCTGAGCTACGGTCAAGAAGTTTTCACCATAAAACAGTCGATAACATTTCCTCCAGCTGTGTCCCATTCCAGAGGCTGCCTCCACTTCCTGATCAGACTGTCCCAGTGAATTGAGTCAGAAAATTGTTCTATTACCAGAGGAAAGGAAGTTATGTGGATTTATTTGGACATATCAACTCTTGAAATTTCCACTTTTATGAATTGATGAGGGCTTCCTGAATGCACTGTTAATGGTGGTCTCTGTGAGGCCAAGCTGGTGGAGCTGCTGATGTATCTTTTGTCGTCTGAAGGGCACACCTTTGCTGGCAGCCTCTGAAGTCGGACACGGCTTCTACCAACCAAACCTGTCCTGTTTTCTGACCGCACAGAGTAGAGTAGAACAGGGGTTTTCACTGTAGAGGACCACCTGTCCACCAAGGCAGCCTCTGGTTCAACTGGACTGCTTCTTGTCTGTATTGTTTGAAATGAAACCTGCACACTGTTGCCATGATGACACGAGCTCGACCAGGAAGTGTCTGAGGGACGTTCATCAGCAAACACAAGGGGGTTGTAGTACATACATGTATGTGCTTGACTTTCAGAGGTGTACTTACATAAAACATTCAACACTCAACTAAATCCTCATCGGGTGTTGACCGAGACATGCATCATTTCTTCTCAGTAGCTCACCTTTCAATAATTTTATCCGAACTTGACCCAGATGTTAACAGCCGCTTTAGGTGTTTAACACAGCTCTGCTCGGTACATCCTGGCTATAGATTTTTAACTTTGACTTCCCGTCCAATTCACTGCATTTATGTCATTGTTTGTTTTTTTCCTTAGCTGCTAACTGAGCTGTGTAAAATAGAATTGTTTTAATATGAGAGGAGTAGTGGATTAAAGTCATCCAATGTTGTAATAACATAATGTGCGTCTGCTCTTTATTGTATTGCTTTCAAATAAGTTTACCTGTACCTTATTTGAAAGCATGTGTGGGTTTATTATGTTAATGTTAACACAGTGACAGAAATGCATTGACACCTGACACTTTGGAAACACAAGGTGGCTGCTGTGTGAAATTAGTTTAGCTAAACCGCCACCCTCAGGAATTTAAAAGAAGTGGCAGTGTGATTGCACTGTTAAAAAAAAAAAAATCTGTTTAGGTTCAGCTGAATGATTTGTATCGGTTAAAATCACCAGTCAAATAAGTATCCAAACGCAAATGTAACATTTGTACATATATTGAATTTCCATATATGAAATATATGTACATACAAAATTAAAACGCATGTAAAAATTATATATAAAAGATTGAAAATTGGAATAATTTTATATATTTACACATATGTTTAGCCTATACAAATATGTATGTTTATGCATGTATGTAGGCTTACATTGAAGACATATGTTCATCCCAAAGCCTGTTAATATATGTTGATATTATATACAGTTGGGTCCAAAAGTCTGAGACCACTTTCCCAGGATGGGAAGATCAACATGTTTAAAATTAATGAGAAAAACACATATAAGCATATATAATTTTTATATGTATGTTATTTTAATTAACTTCCCTATATAAATTAAATGTATGTCATTAACCTGTACTGTATGGCCACAACATGTTATACCATGTAAATATTAATCATAGACATTTTTGATATATGTAAATATACATATTTTATTTATTTCAGTCCTGTTTGTTTTTTGTTTGTGGTTTGGACAGGAGTGTCGTCAATAGACTGTAGTGTTAAATAAAAAAACATTCTCATGAAAGTGCAGTCAGACTCTCCTCACTGTGGTTGTCTTTTCGTAAGAATTCTCCTTTTTTTTTATTATTAATTATTAAAAATGCACAGGAACATTATATATATATATATATGAACAAGCATGAACACAGTAAATGGGCAAATAGTTCATCAGAATAAGCAGATGTATTAACAAATATACAGTTTAACAACCAAAAGAAAATAAGAAAATAAAAAATATATAAAAATAAATTGCCAGGGGGTAAATTTAAGGTATAAATATGAATAGTAATACTGAAAATATTAATTAGGAAATTAGGTTATTTTGACTTTTCGACCGTAGCTTTAGTTTCTGGTCCACACTCCAAAGCAGAAGGTGGCGGTAATGCACCTAGAACACCAGGTTGCCAACCCATTTTAAAAAGGAGGAAGAAGAAGAACTACGTATCCCAGTAGTCTTTGCGGTCTACGAGTCGGGGGGTGTTGACTCGACCTTGGAGTTTGACGTGCAGCAGCATGGCGAACAAGGAGCCCAATGTGAGTGTTTTAAATGTTAAATTATTGAATTAACTATTTTTTTCCCCACGGTGATGAGCGACGTGTTTATCTGTGACTAAAATAACGAACGGTCCGTTGATGAGTTAAGGTTAGCCCTGTTAACCAGCTAGCTGTTAGTTAACGTGGGCAAGTGTTAGCCAGGTCGGTTAGCATGTCGCTCAAGTTGTCTCGTGCGCCGCTAAACTTCACAACCAACCGTCGTTTTAGAAAAGGTCGTACCTGACTTGACCGTTGGTGGCTGTTAACAGACTAATATCACATACTGGTACAAACAGACGGAAGAGAGCGGGTCTGTAGGCCTTGTTTTATTCATTCAGTCTGCTCAGTCAGTTTTAAGGTGATTCCAGATCGGTAAATACTCCACGTTTTTACCTGGACAGAGTCTTTGTTATACACATTCTAATTATGAGGCAGACTGTAATGAACTGGACAGCTAGGCTACACATACACAGTGCTTATTAATAACGTGTGATTATTCTGAAATGAAAATGCTGGCTCATTCAATTCTTGTTCTTGTTTGCTCTTTTAATATCAATACGCGGTGCATTGTGGGTCCCCACCAGCAAGTCCTGCAGAGGTGTGGACTCCTGGAGAGTGTTCAGCAATCTGTGACAGAACCCTCAGACACCTTACTGAATTAGACCTGGGCTGAGATGTTTATTTTCACTATAATTCCTGTCAGAAGTAACACAATGACAGAATGTATGATGATGTATGACTATTTCAGTCGTGGGTTTCAAAGCCTTTATGTAGTAAAACATCAAAATGTAAAAATCTTATCAGGTGGTTTGGGTCTGTGGTCTAATTTGTGTCAGTTCAGGATCCTTGGTGTGAACCACTGCTCTAAATCATCATGATGATGATGCTGAATCACCTGTCGGTCACCTCACAGTCTGCAGGTGTTGACATGCCTTGGAGTTTGTATTTGAATAGATAATCTAATGTACTGTTTAAATAATAATAATAATAATAATAAGTGTGCACAGTTACTACTGCCAACATATAAAAGTAAGAAATATCCACTAATACATGTTTACTATTAAAACTGTTTTATAAGAATCTGCATTTTCATTAGAAACCTAAATTTTGTAGGATTTGATTCGTTTTTAATCAGAACTTCAGCCCAAAGTGATGTCTTAAAATTTTCCAAGACATTCGGTTCATGATGACCAATCATTTCAGCGCTACTGTAAAGTCACCTCCTCCTGGACATGACTGTGATCTTATGTTATATTCTCTCGCAGCGCTTCGCCCAGCACCTGAGGGATCTGGCGGGCCGGATGTCTTCGTCTGGTGGCAGAGGGGCAGGATTAGGACTGAAGCTGCTGTTGGGAGCTGGTGCTTTGGCATATGGTGTTAAAGAAGCCACCTACACAGGTAAACACACCTGTACAGAACTTTCACACCAAGCTCTCAATATGCGACAGACAGAGGTTCATGTCCCCAGATTGCACAGATACACTGAACCTAGATAATGGCAGCAAATACAGTTTGTGTAATTAACAAACCTGCAAAGTAAGAAACAAGTTTGTAAGTTTGACAGCGCAGACACAATATAAAGAATTGCAGGGTTGGGTTTTATCAATTCCAGTTGTGTTTATTGATTCCAGTTCTTATTGATTACCTGTTTGGATTCTTAATAGTAAAAAAAAAAAAACAGCTCAAAAGAGGTCAAATATTTATGACAAAAATATCTTTTATCTTTTGAGCATTAACTGAACATTCAAACTAGTTTTTACTAAAAACCTACAATAAAAACATGACGATCCACAGACCTGTATTAGATAATAGATATGGATCAATCTAGAGCAGGTTATTAAACTCACTAGTAGTTGTTTTTGAGAGACCATCTTAGTCCAACAAACACATGGATCTTTATTTGTCCTATACATACTAGACTAATCCAGAGGTCACTTTAACAATCAAGACAAACAAGCGTGAAAGGGATGGCACTCTTGAATCAAGACATTTCAAGAAGAAGATTGAAATCAGAAAAAAATTCTGACAAAAATATCCGACTGTGGGTGTATTTTTTTTTTTTTTTTTTTTTTTTTACGTGTTCCCAGTGTTTGGCATTTTGGATTTGGTTTTAGTTTAATATTAGTTTAGTTTTTAGTTTAGTTAAAATTTCCAAATTGCCAATAAAGAAAACACAAGTAATTAAAAACATCCGATCATCATGTTAAACATTATTTGCTCATTTTCCAACACCACTGATGAGGAGATGATGGTTCCTTTCTTACAGAGCTGTTGCATTAGACTCATTCTGTGCATCACATGCGTGTGTCTCAGTTGCTGTGAACTGATTTAGTTGAAAAAATGGAAGTGTATCTGTTCTGTGATTTGGACAATTGATGACATCAACCTTGACAAACATCTAAAATGCTGTAATTTGCCATTTTAGATTGACACTGATTCTACAAGTCTCTCGACTTTCGTCTTCATTTATAGTGTTTTGATAACGATGGTGGAGAGCACCGTCTAACATATCGGTCAGAAATCTCCCATAGTTCAAGTGGGTTGAGATCTGGTGACTGAAGGCCACAGCAGATGACTCGCATCATTTTCATATTCACCAAACATTCAGTGACTCCTCATGTCTGGTGGATGGAGGCACTGTCGTCCTGTTCATCCACTCATCTTCATGTTTTTCTTGTATCTTGTATAACTTGTAACCTGTCTGTGTATATTCATCTGATATTCTGTGTGTGTGTGTGTGTGTGTGTGTGTGTGTGTGTGTGTGTGTGTGTGTGTGTGTGTGTGTGTAGTGGAAGGTGGTCACAGAGCCATCATCTTCAACAGGATTGGAGGGATGCAGATGGACACTGTTCTGGCTGAGGGGCTGCATTTCAGGTGGGATCGGTTCATTAATTAACTTGTTTGTTCCAGTATCTGTACTGGTCCGTCTGACTATCATGGATTTAATTGGTGTCACGATCACAGGTTGTCATTTGTCATTTTTGATTGGTTGCCAACTTAAAGATGGCAGGTCCTGTGTAACATGACCAGTCTGTGGGCAGAGTAGACCAGAGTGGACTAGTCCAACCACACAGTTACTCACTCTGCTATAAAGTCCAGATCAGTGGAGAGCTGCGGTGATGGTTTTCCTTCTGGAAGTTTCTCCATCTCCATACAGGATCTCTGGAGCTCAGCCAGAGAGACCATCAGGTTCTTGGTCACTTCTCTTACCAAGGCCCTTCTCCCCTGATTGCTCAGTTTGGCGTCCAGCTCTAAGAAGAGTCCTGGTTGTTCCAAACTTCTTCCATTTAAGAATGATGGAGGCCACTGTTCTCTTAGGAACCAGATCTGAATCCTTTCTCCGAGCTCTGCAGGCAGCTCCTTCCTCCTCATGGTTTGTCCTCTGATGTGCAAGCTGTTAGACCTGATATAGTCAGGTGTGTGTCTTTCCACATCATGTCCAATCAGCTGAGTTTATCGCAGCGGACGCCATTCAAGGTGTAGAAACATCTCAGAGATGACCAAAAGAAATGGAGGAACCTGAACTAAATCTCAAGAGTCATAGCAACAAGGCGGCAGGCACAAGGGGGAGAGGTCGAGACAGTGATGGACAATAAACCGTGACCTACATCTCTGAAGTATTTTGGTTTAGTTTCTGACAGTCTGTTTGTTCACCTAAATTAACTGAAACCAACACTGAGCTCAGTAAGAGGATTGGACCGGGCCGCTCCAGTCACGCAGTTGAGTGAGTGATGCTGCAGAACAAGAGTGACGCCACAGTGGTTTGTGCTCATCAGGGTTCAAGGAGGAGAAGGCCTGCAACCTGTCTTTGTCATTGGCATTCAGTTTATGTTGAAGCCAGTTAGTAGCAGGTTTCAGACAGAAGACTCTATGGTGATTAAATCCTCTAGACCTAAAACAGATCATCGTACCAGAACTACCTGACATGACACCAGTGTCTGTGTTGTAGGATCCCCTGGTTCCAGTATCCCATCATCTATGATATCAGAGCCAAACCCAGGAAGATCTCCTCTCTGACTGGCAGCAAAGGTAACACACACACACACACACACACACACACACACACACACACACACACACACACACACGATTGTCTGAATGTATCTATTTGCAGTAGAGCTGTGTTATGATGTTGTGTGAATGGGTCATTCCCTCATGTTATGTTTTCAGTCTGTCTGTCCCATTCTTGTGAACATGATATCTCATGTAATTTACCTGGACTCAAGAATGAACTGATTATATGTTGGTGGTCAAAGGTCACTGTGACCTCACAAATCACCTTTGTGGACCGTAACTCAAGAATTAATATGTTATTTTTGACAAAACACACTTAATATCTTTTATTAAATCCCTTCAAAGTGTTCACAACATATATTATGAGTCTGGACAGACATGGATGTAAACTGTGAATTGGTGGACATGGTAATTCCAGTCTTAAAAGTTAGAGTTAGACATCTGTATTTCAGGAAATACAACGCGACGTGACATCAGAAGACAACTTTTAAACTCTTTCTGTATGACAAAACATCTTGAGAACCCTGTTATCTGCAGCTTCAGCTCGCGAGGCTCAGAGGGAGTGAATATGAATCATGTGGATTCAAAAATCAAACGCATTTTGTGGTGATTCACAGTAGAATTAAATAGAATTAATACAGAGATCATATCGATATAAAACACTTGTGAAGTAAGTTTTTGGTGTAGACATAGTTTGTACCAGAAGAGGGCGCTAACATGAGCACAGATCAACATCAGCAGTTGGTAACGTGAAGCGATGCAGTGCATCACATGTGATGTACAGTGATGAATGCACAGTATTCATTTAAACAAGTTAGTGTAGCATATCTTCATATAGATATATATATTTTTGTGTAGATCTGCAGATGGTGAACATAGCGGTGCGAGTGTTGTCCAGACCCATGGCGTCCAACCTCCCGGTCATGTACCAGCGGCTGGGGAAGGACTACGACGAGAGAGTCCTGCCCTCCATCGTCAACGAGGTCCTGAAGTCTGTGGTGGCGAAGTTTAACGCCTCGCAGCTCATCACACAGAGAGCTCAGGTACTGCTGTCACCACGGCAACATCTCTGTATACTGTATGTATCCCTCTCTATCAATTCATCTCAACCGATTAATGTAACAATCAACTGCCACAACATATTGAGAAGTTTATAATGTACAGAGCACAACACAATCCAACAACATAAAACGACAAACCTCCTGTGTGATGATGTTGTTGTCGGTGCAGTGTTGAGTGTTGTTGGTCTGTGTTGTTGTGTAGGTGTCCCTGCTGGTGCGCAGGGAGCTGTTTGAGAGAGCCCAAGACTTTAACATCATTCTGGACGACGTGTCCATCACCGAGCTGAGCTTCAGCAGCCAGTACACCGCTGCAGTGGAGGCCAAGCAAGTCGGTAAGGCTCAATATAACACAGTCATGTCGTCAGCCAGTGTGAGCCAGTCTGCTGCCTGTTTGTTATGACGCTCAGACGCCCCGTTAATCTGAGACTGTTTTAATTTAAACACATGTTAATTACAAGTAAAGGAAAGCTCAAATTTAAAAGAGTTCTTGTTCAAAGGGATAGTTGTGGTGTTTTGACGTGGGGTTGTGTGAGGTAGTCATATATAGTCGGTACATTACCTGCTGTAGATTATGATAAGCGTAGTCCCAGTTAGGAAAGCTGGCGGAGCGGTGTGTTGCTGTGGGCGGGGCCACGAGAAAAAACGTGTTTTAGACACTATTAAAAACGCCCAACTGAAACAATCCAATATCCATTTAAATGTAGCTTCATGTAGAATATTTACAGAGGTTTATCTTCCCGCGTACTTTCCTTCAGTGCCACATTTCATCTCATTCACTCAGCTGACCTGCGGCTGCAGCATAATACAGTGCACTTCATAGGTGCGCTTGTGCGTTCAGCAGTTGAAAAACTACAACGCCACAGGAAAGTGCTGTTTTTACGGGAGGATAAGCTGCTGAAAATATTCTACATGAAGCCACATTTAAACGGATTCAGCTGGCGTTTTAAAACTCCGCCGGTGACCCCAATCAGCTTTCTTAACCGGGACCGCGCTCATCATAATCCGCTGCTGGTAATGTACTGATTTATTTACGACTGCCTCACACAACCCCACGCCAAAAAACACCCGAACTATCCTTTGAATCTCCAGATCAGCATCAGTATTGGGGCACAAAATGTTGCTTCAGTCTAATTGAGACACCAGATATTCACATATATATTCAAGAACTTTGCAAAATAAGCAAATAGCAGTCAGCTCGTTGAGTCCCAGCTGTTTAACTGGCTGTAACGTGGTCAGTGTTCACAGAAAGGGGCAAAATATTCATGGAAAAGTCTCTTTGTAGAAATGTTTGCCTCTGAAAATTGCTTTTTTTTTTTTTTTTTTTACTTTGGAAGTTTTTGAAGAATCACCAAGTTTATATAAAAAGAACTTTTTCATTGATAATGTGTGTGTGTGTGTGTGTGTTTAGCCCAGCAAGAGGCCCAGAGAGCCCAGTTCTATGTGGAGAAAGCCAAACAGGATCAGAGACAGAAGATCATCCAGGCTGAAGGAGAGGCTGAAGCTGCCAAAATGGTGAGTGACGAGCGACGTGGTTCTCGCTGTCACACTGAGAAATAATGTGAAAGCTCTGACATGCTGTATGAATGTCAATAAATTGTTAACTCTGTGTGTGTTTGTGTGTGTGTGTGTGTGTGTTTCAGTTGGGTCAAGCAGTGACTAAGAACCCAGGTTACCTGAAGCTGAGGCGAATCAGAGCGGCACAGACCATCGCTAAGACGGTCAGCTCTTGTTTTTATCTCCTGTTGCATCATTTCTGTCTGTTCACTTTGATTTTAACTTGATTTTGAATCAACTTTAAATTATGTGTGAGTACTGAGCAGCTGAAAAAGTCATTGATGATGATGGCTGTTGTGTCTCCTTCCAGGTGGCAACATCTCAGAACAAGGTTTACCTTAACGCTGAAAGTTTGGTCCTGAACTTACAAGACCAGGTGTCTTTTAACAAGTAGGTTTTCTCACACTCACTCTCTCTAAACATCTCCTAACACGTGACATCAGGGCGGTCACTCGGTCTTTAGTTACTAACCTCCTTTTTTTGGTAGAATCCATGATGTTTTTATAGATACAGAAAGGGAACAGGGTTAAACTCATCACGTAGCTGAAAAGCAGAGTTAAAATACTCGTTAGACCCGTCAGGACTAACAGTCCCCTCCCTGGTTGTACTGCGACAGTAATGAGCTTCAGACTGTTTTAATTCAAATTGTCTGTGTTTGTCTGTTTCATTCACAAAAACACGAGCGACGACTAAAGAGAAGACGTTGTGTCGACAGTGTCAACTCGCTTCTGTAGAGGAGCGAGTCGTTACAGCTGCTAGACCAGACTATAGAAGTTAGATGTTAAGAAACTATGAGCTAAAATTAGGCTTAAAAAGATTTTAAGCAGGTAAATAATTCCAGGTTTGTGTTTGTAAATAAACTTAAAATCTGTAGGTTTCTGTAGGTTTCAACTTTGTACATGTGAAGAAAAGATTTTTATTTGTAAAAAAAAAAAAAAAAAACCCCAAAAAATCCAAAACAGACTGTGAATAAATATGAATGCACTGTAATAGCATACATGGTCAGAATGTACAGTAACATCTAGTTTGTCCAGATGTGAAATGTGGCCTGGAGAAGATGTTGTACCGTGTGCAGCAGTGTGACTAATGAGCTGCTGTTTTTCAGTTTGTCTCTGGGTCCAAAGAAGTAATGAAGAGGACGTGGAGAGAAGCAGCAGAAGTTTCCTGTCGTCAGCTCCATCTGAACACTCAGTTTCACCTGTTGCATTAGAGAATCAACATACATGACTCTAGACACGTCTGAATGTGGACAACAACAAAGAAACAATTACATTTTTTTATGTTTATTTTTTTTTTCTTCTGACATAATATATAAGACTTTAGGGAGTGGCCTGTATTATGCTAAAGTTTTGTGAATGAATTATTGACAAGGTGATCTCATTTCAACTTGACAGTGAACAAATCAAAGACGTGTCAAACAGAAAGTACTTCCTGCACAGGATCAGTGTGTAAAGGACTTTCATGAAGAAGAATTAGTGCAACAATACTTGAGAATATTTAGGAGATCAGTGTCTTCTGTCAGGAGGAGCTGCCAGGTCTCATGTCCAAAATATCAAACAAGCTATCATGTATTAAATGACGTATGTTTCACTGCTGTGTTAATCTCCCAGAGTTGGTCCTGATCTGGCTGCCAGTCCTTCCTCTGCTCTACACACATCTCATCCTCACAGGTTTGACACTGCAGTGTTTGTCAGGGGTGTTATACACGTTAGGAGGTGTGTGTGGATTCATGCAGAAAACCAGATAACACAGCCAGTGTTAGCAGACCAACTTAATACTAATTTATCTGTTAATAAACTTTTGTTTTAAGTACATGTTGTTGTATCTTAGCGTTCTGATTTTATTGAGTTTAGCTTAAAACATCAGCTAAAGGAAGTTGTACATTGAAAATAATCCACTCACTGATGTGTGTGTCCATCATGGTGTCAAACTGTTCTTTCTTTTTTCATATGTTTATGTTTATCATTTTCATATTTCTCCAGAAGAATGTGATTCTTCATCTTGATCATTGTGACTAAAGACACAGAGAGTTTGGAGCCTCTTGACCAATCACATGACAGATAGAGGGTAAAGGGTAAACCTGAATAAATAGATAAATAGATCTCACAGATAGCAGCAGGTTTATAAAATGTTTCAGCTGTGACGTGTTGGGTTTGTAGAAAATGTGTTAAAATGCTTCAAGCTTTACGATCAGGAGTAATTGAACGCAGCATGAAGGTGTACTGATGTTTCATGCTGAGACTTGTGAGCCGCAACAGCAGGTCAGACCCTTGAAGTCTGAAGAAACTGGTACACAGCTGTCCTGCTGGAGGGAATGTGGAGGAATCATTGTTGACCACGCTCATGTCTTTTGGTCTCAATTCAATCCAATCTTTATTAAGGACACAGCTCATGGGGGGGGAAACCTGACGGAGCTCAGTTCAGGGTCGGTTAAGGCTGAAATAGATAATACCATTTTCAGAATCGGTTACACTACACATACAGCTTTCCACACTGCCTGTGGACGTCCTTGTCATCTGATAGGTTATTCGTAATGTAATGTCCTAAATATTTGATCTCATTGCACTCCTAAAGAGGAATACCCGACAGGATGAAGTCAGGAGACACCGATTTATCTGTCTTCCCAGCTTCTAACAATCATAGTATTACTCAAAATCTAGACCATACTGTGAATATTCCCCTTAACTGTTGAAGACTAGCAATACATGGACTAAAAATCACCAAATCATCTGCATAAGGGGAATACAAGACAGGACGATGGACTAAGCAAAGATGATACCGACTGTATCTCTTAAAGATTATGTTGGCAGCAAGTAAAAAAGCTGTTACAAAATGCGAGATGTGAGAACTTCCCTCTGGCTGGACTCTTTATCAATATTGTCAAACATCTAGAACAGGTGACTGACTCCAAAAAGAAGAAAAACAATGAAAAAAATTGTGTTTATTCAGCAATTGAGACTGATTATAAGTATTATATGTCAAATTTGCCTCGACTCAGTGACCATCCCATGAGCTCCTCCTTTTCTTCTGTTACTGTATGTGTCTTCCCTGCTTGTGTTTCTCATAACGTGAAAAATATTCATAAATATAAAGTTAAAAAACAAACAAACAAGAAGTCGGACCCTCGTCATACTCGCTGCCAATTTCTCAAAGTTGAAAATAAGTGAAAATGTCTGCAGCTCCAGGCTGAATGTCGCCTGCTCTCTGGCTCTAACTGGTGCTTTACTGGTGGCGTTTGCTGAAGTGTGCACATTACTGGAGAGACACATTGTCTGGTGAGGAGATCCTGGAGGGCTGATACTTGCAAATGATGCTCAATGTTTTCACTACAAATATTTGGTGTTTACTCAGAGTCAGTCTACACTCCATCAGGACTGACATGTCTGAAATGAGTCTGTTTTCACAAGAGATCGTGTTGTTCTGCTCCCTAATAGTGTGTATCCATGTCATCAACATGGAGCGACACGAGGAGAGAGACAACTGTTAATGTTGTAGTTAGTTTCATGTTATTTATGGGTTGTGAGTCGTCAGCTGCTGCCACAATGGAGCTGAGTTGTTCTTGGTTTTTTTCTGCTGAAATCAGTGAAACATGAAAAGGAAACTGGAAAAAACAACATGTTGATTGCGAATCACTGAACAGTTTTCATGAACAGCTGTTTTCTGCCGGTCGTACTTGTTGTGGTCTCAGGTCTCCACAGTGTGGTCAGTGTTGATGTGTATGACTGTAGACTATGACCTTTTATGTACATGTACATTAGTTTTGCTGGGCATGCATTTGTTCATGGCCTCTCTATTGCCCTCTAATGGTTGTGTTCACCATTGTACTTTTTTTTGTGTTTTCTTGTATATTTATTGTCCTAATTGTTGTGTGTTTGTTGATTGTTGTATTGTATATGTATTGTATACATATTGTTTGCATGTTCTCCCTGTGTCTGTGGGTTCTCTCTGGGTGCTCCAGCTTCCTCCCGCAGTCCAGAGACATGCACATTAGGTTAATTGGCGACCTCTGACCCCTTACTATACCATGACTTTAATGTCTTTCTATACTGATGTTTTTATGACTTACTATACTATGACTTTTTACGACTTAGTATACTATGACTTTTTTATTCCTTACTATACTATGACCTTTTATGTCTTACTATAGTTATTATCACACCACTGGACACATTCATTTGGGCTGTGACATTTCATTTCAGCACTTTAACCACAAAAAGTGTCTGTTCTAGCAGATTTCATCCATTTGCATGAAATAGATTACAGTAATGGGGGAAGGACAATGGATGCTGACTACTGAATGACAATTTTCTCTCAGTTTCTTTCTTGTTTGCAGAATCATAAATCCATCCTTCAGCATTCACACACCTGCAGCTGAAAACCTGTCCGGTCAGTCCAGTTCCACTCTGCACCGCCGCTCCGCTCTGGGTTTTTCCTGCAGCCTCTCTGCAGTACTGCTGCTCTCCTCCTCCCTCCGCCATTTCAAACAGCTGCCTGTGCTCGGGCCTGTGATGGAGGAAGAGGGAGAGGAGCGTTGTTGACAGGAGGAAGGGAGGGAGATTGAGTCAAGAGGAGGAAGAGGAGGAACACAGTGATCACTCTCCTGAGGAAGACTAAGAGAAATCAAAGTTTTGTTGGCACAAACATGTTTTTCAGTCAAAGCCAAAGTTGCAAAGTTTGGTGAAATTTCATTTTCTCTTTAAACAAACAAAAAACAGGAAGAGCTTTTCTATTCATTTACATTGTGAAATAAGATGGAAAAAAAAAAAGAGAAATGAAAAAGTTTTACGATCTAAAACGAGGAATCTCACCAATGACTCACAGAGATTAATAAAGTTGTTCAAATCCTAATAATCTATATTACATTAAATGACAATGACATTTAATGTGAAAGGGGGGGGGGCTTCCTCTGCCTTGGGGGTTTAAACTGATCATGGGGTCCATGGTCTGAGTCCAGGTGGGACCCTTACTGCGTTTCCTGTCACCAAAGGCATAAAAAAAAAAGATCATCAGTATCACAGCTTTTTTTGTTTTGGCATTGTTTTGATTTCATGGCTGAGAACTGTATCAGGTTGTGTCCTACCTGTTCAGCACCAGGTGTTAGACTCCCACACACCATTTACACATAACACACAACAAATCAATACCACATGGAAACAGCCGCCGGTCATGACACAACCCCCTGAAAATGTCCTGTCCTGTCGTATCATTCACTGTCAGAAGACCAGCGCACTTTTAAAAACACACAGGGCTGATAATTATCTCTCAGAGGCTGCCAACCAAAGAAAGATAAAGACAGAGGATGTTGGACTTAAATTCATCAAACATGACAAGTGGATGATAATGTCACATGGGCCGTAAACTGGCTCGGTGAATGTGACAATAAGGGAGATCACACAAAGTTATACTAAACTATTTATTTTAACCAAAACATAAGACAAATAAGCAGTGAGGTGTGGAAATCAGCAAGTTTAGCCAGGACAGCAGCACGTGGATGAGTGGTGAATGTGCTGTGGAGGTGTTGTAAAAGATGGATGTCAGCAGTTGGAAGAGAGAGGACAGCTTTTATATTGTGGAGGGGCAAGACAAGACAACAGGAGGGGCGTCACCGCAGTTAAATGAGGAGATAAAATAGGTCTTTTTTTGATCTGTGTTCTTTCCTGTGTAGTGCTCATCATATGCTCGAGCTGTCTCCATGGTTGGATTAACCAAACAGGCCCAGGGGACTCAGGGTCACTCTCAGCAAAAGTCACTTTCAAATGTGGAAAAATCAGAGAAGGGATGTCATGATCAGTGTTTTGCTGCAAGACCAAACCATGTCTCAACATATTTGTATTCTTTATAATATTTTTTATAATTCTACACAATAGTAGTAAACCAATTTAAATATGTGTGGCAGCTCAGCAGCTCTGCTTTAAGAAAATAAAAGCTGCGCCTCATGTTTCCACAGATGGTTTTCTGTCCCAGTTAGAAAAATAAATCCGGCCCTTACTTGTTTTCTTCTGGCCCAGTTCCACGGCCCAAATCTGGCCCATGTACAGCATGATTGTCAGATGTTACTTCCACATCTGGACCAATTCTGGCACACACACAGAAAATCTTGAGGAGGATGACAGCTGGAATCTGCCCAGATGTGGAAGTATATGGGCCAGACTCGGGCCTAGGACCAAGGCAAACGTTGGGCCACTTTGTTTAGTATCCCATAGTATTTATGTGTGGAGAGGAGTGGCCGTGTGGAGCTATGGTCTGTTTCCAAGTCTGTTCCACCAAGTGCACCCTCCTTTTCTCTTCCTGTCTGCAGTGACCAAACATCAAACTGCAGCATATAATGATGTGGAAGAAAGAAAGTATTTCTTAAGTGCTCTGCGTCGGAGTGAGTCTAAAAGAGACAAAAGATGAACAGAAACAAACAGCGAGAGTGAAAGTTTTAAAACCTCAGGATAAGAAAACAAAAGTTGAAACAGTACTCCATGTTGTTTCACCGCAGCCTCAATGTTTTTCAAATACTTCCATCATTGATTCATTAGCACAACCTCTGCCTTCTCAAACTATCAGCAGTTGTCATACAAATCATAATCGTAATTAAATCAAAATCACACTCATAGAGATTAAGTTGCTCCCCCTAAGGTGAGGCATGTAAATGAGGAAGTGGTAACTCAGATCAGATCAGTTCCCTCCACACACTCTCTCTGAGGTGTCGCCTCACGGCGTCTGTCCCCCGTCAACCCACCACTGCCCCCTGCTGTCAAACTGTCAGCGCTGCACATGATGTAGTTCAAATGACCCCGCAGCCACCTGTGTGTGACCAGGACGATTGGACATTCAATCACTCAGACGGAAACACATAAAGTTAATTCCTGTAGTCTGAGCGGCCAGTGGTTGATTCACATGAAAACCAGCAGTAGGACACTGTGAAAATATAACCTGATAAGTCTGTTGTGATGAGGATGAGATCATTTCTTCCTGATTTATTTTGTTATTGAGTTGTCGCATGAGTATATCCGCAGGAATATGGCAGCAGTATGTTGTAGGACTGTGTTACATCATGCTGTTACCACACCAAAAATCTCTCAACTTACCGCTCCACCCCGAGAGAACTAACTGAATAAATAAATAAAAAACTGATATACAAATAAGACAGTAGCCCAGAACGTTTTTCCCATCCATCCATCTCCAGAGTCAGTGGCAACAGGTTAAACAAGTTAATCCAGATGTCCCTCTACCCAGCAACATTTCCCAGCTCCTCCTGGTGGACCCAGAGGTGTTCCCAGGACAGATGAGCTATGTAATCCCTCCAGTGTCTTCTGGATCTACCCCAGGGAAAAGCCCAGAAATCCTCCAATGGAAGGCGCCCAGGAAGCATCCTGATCCTCCTCTCACACCTGGCTCCTCCAGCAGCTCCAGTCCCAGCTCCCTCTGGGTGTCTGAGCTGCTCACCTTATCTATAATGTTGAGCCCAGGAAACTCATTTCAGTCTCTACCCAGAGCTCATGACCATAGGTGACGGCTTGAACGTAAAATATCTGGTAAATCAAAAGCTTCCTCTTCCAGCTCAGCTCCCTCTTCACCACAATGGTCCAGTGTGGTGGCCAGATTACTGCCGACGCTGCACCAATCTGACTCTCCTTCACTTGAGGCAGCAACTTGCTCCCGTCCCAGAGGGAGAAATCCACTATTTTCCGGCAGTGAACCGTGACCTCAGACTTGAAGGTGCTGACTCTCATCCCAGTCGCTTCACACTCAGCTGCAGATCGTCCCAGTACATGATGAAGGACACGGTCTGATGAAGCCTTACAGTTCAAACTTCATTTTCACTCTAACCACCATCGACATCTTGTCAGCACTCTGGATAAATGGACACAAAGAGTGAACAGTGAGTATCCCACCCCACCTGCAGACCAGGACGAGCACTGCTAAGTGAACAGGAGGGATCAGAACCATCTGAGTGGGACGTCCTTATGTATTATCTACAGTTAGATGTCTACAACATCACACAGGAATAAACACGGTTTTATTTATTCCTGTCAGAGTTTGTGTTTGCAGAGCTGCTCATGCAGTACAAATATGAGCGAGGTTGAACTTTTTTGACCCTGCTGCAGCACCAGACTGGCTCTGTTCACACGAACAAGACGGCTGAAGTCGGTCTGAGCGTGGCCTGAGGTCTGTGCAGGTAATGACATCATGACATCACATGTGACATCACACGTGACATCTGTGGGGATCACTACACCAGCAAAACAGCACAGCGACCCTCGGCGAGAGACTGACTGAACACCACAAACTGACAACATCCTCTTTCTGTGAACAGCAGACCAAAAATAACTCACATCATCGACTAGAGAGAGGTCAAAGGTCATCGACCTGAAGTGGACAACCGGAGAAAGATCCAAGCGGCTGGACATCTGACACCAGAGACCACCCACACAGAAATGTGTGTAAAATATAAGTTTATAACATATATGAAATAACCAAAATTTGTTTATGTACATGTATTAAAAATATCTGTACGATGAATATATATGTTAAAGATAAATATTTAATTATAAATAATTATGTGAATAAATTATAAATAAAATAAATAATTTAATCTATATATGAAAGTTTATTAAAACAACATACATATAAAAATTCTATATGCTAATGTGTGTTTTTCTTAATAATTAACCATTAATTTTAAACACGTCTATCTTCCCATTCTGGGAAATATATAATATCAACATATACTAACAGGCTTTGGGATGGATATATATTTATATAACATGTCTACAATAAGAGCACACATACATAAACATAGGCTTGTTGCTATTTCTAGTAGGTTTCATGAATAAATTTTACATATTTATTTTATATTTCATATATATTCAATATATGTTACATTTGCGTATGGGCACAATTTAATTTAATTTAATTTAATTATTTATTTTTCGATTATTATTATTATTATTATTGTTATTATTATTTATTTATTTATAATTTTTTATTAAATTTTTAGTTTAGTTTGGTTCAGTTCGGTTTAGTTTAGTTTAGTTTAGTTTAGTACTTTGTTTTGAAGTAGCCGGTCCGCTTTGCCTCTGATTCGCTCCTGCTGTTACTTACAGCCGAACACCCCGCCCACTTTCACGAGCCTGCTCCGGCTGATTGGCAGCTGTATCAGCCACTCATCGGGCGCAAAGCGTCAGCTTTATGTTCACTCCAGTTCACTAACCAATCAGGTGACGTGTTCAACAATCGCGACGCCATATGGACTCCGAAAGCCGCCATGTTGGTGAGGGACTGAAACAACAGCGCCGTTTTCTCTGGTTCTTATCACGATTTATGGAAGAAAAATCGATGAAAGAAAGTGTTTCCTTTTTCAAATTGAACTTTTATGTGGATTGTATTTTTCTTTATTAATGTGTTGATGTCAGTATTTATTGTCTATTTTTGTGTTGAAGAATGCGGACACTAACAGAAACAGGAAACAAGGAACAGTTAACAAGATTTACATGTCTGTCCTCTCACACCCACCCACACCTCTCCCCCATTTCCCTCTCAACCCCTCCCACCCGTCTCTCCTCCTGGTATTTCTCTGCCTCTCAGTCCCCACTCTTTCCCCTCTCTCACCCATCACCCCCCCCTCTCCTTCCTCTCTCACCCCCCCCCGTATCCCTCTCTCCCCCTCTCTCGTGCTCCCCCACTGTCCGTCTCTCCTTGTTTCTATGTCTCTATGTCTCTATATCTATATTTAAACATCTATATCTATATTTATATATCTATATGTATAATACGTTTATCGATATATCTTAGTACTGTCATTTAAGAAACATCCGTAGATAAACAATAACCAATAACAGACAGATCAATGAGGAAAATAACATAAAAGCAGAAAAAGAAAGTTGTTAACCATGTCCTTTAACCCACAAAGCCAATATTCAATGTACCGTTGGTAGTTTGGCCGATGTGAGGAAGTTATTGAACAGTTGTAGCAGCTGCCAGAGGAATAATAGTCGTGACAACACCAATAAAAATAAAAGTAGTAACTTTTGTAGTAGCAGCAGTGCAGTAGCGGTAGCAGTTGCAGTAGCAGTATTGCAGTAGTATCTGCAGTGCTTTGGTCCGTCAATTGAAGTATTAATTATTTGGAATAATTATGAACAGGAACAATAATGTGTATTATGGGTAATGACCTACTGGTTTTTACTTGAGTAAAACACATTACAGTCAAGTGCAATGCTCAGAATAGTTTTAAAAGTATTTACATTTTGCCTAATTAATTCCACTTTGTGCAGTTTAAATCCCTAAGCCGTTTTTTTTTAACTGTTTCTAGATAATAAAGATTCAACTAAATATTTCACTCTTAGTCTAATTCATATGATTAATATACACTGATTGAATGTGATGATTGGTAGATATGTACAACAGTATTTGAAGTCATATCAGCACCTGGAGCAGCCACAACATTAATATGCAACCTATAGTAAATGATGTATTAAATGAATAATTTTTACATGACTGGTTGTACTTTTAAAAATGGCAGCTCCACTGTTACAGTCGGAGCTGCAGCAGTGGTTGTAGAAATAACAGTTGCTTGGTTTAGTCAGTAAGTAAGTAAGTAAGCTGCGGACATGACTGAGATGACAGTGTGCTGGACTGCACAACTTATTAAAGGATTAAAGCTATAGCCTACAGTGTGTCCATGTGCGTGTGTGTGTGTGTGTGTGTGTGTGTGTGTGTGTGTGTGTGTGTCCTCCCGAGAGGGAGAAAGTGACAGGTTTAACATGAAAAAAAACTTGTGTGGACAGAATTTGCTCCATATTGAGATAAGACACACTCACTAACACAACAGAGGGTTGTCTATTGTTTCCATCTGAGCCAATTGCAGGCTGAATATTTTCAAAGCTGATGGACCAATCAGCGCGCAGCTCCGGACACCTTTCGCCTCCCACTGGTCTATAAAGGCAGGAGCTCCGGCTGCTGGACGCGCCGCTGGCAGGATAAACGCCTTTCTTCCCCGCCACACTGGTGTCAGGACTCTACGGCTGATTTCTTTTCTCTTTTCAAATTCTGCAACACTCTTGACTGGATATTAATTTGTTTTTGTACAACTAACATGGCGGACAGTAAAGTAGAAAGCAGCGGGGAACTGAGCGCCAAGGTAAGGACGAGAGAAGAAGAGATAAGGACACAATGCTTTTCCTAACTCCTTCCTCCATTTATAACTGTATTAGTAATTTGCCTATTTTAAGCTCAGGGTCGACACAAAAGAAGACCTTCCGTGTATTTAACACTATCTGAAATCTTTATCTTATGGGTGTAGTACATTTTGACATTAAACTCTGCACTGTAACAGTGCATTGAGATGAAAGGTGAAGCAGCTGTGAGAATGGATGAGGAGTGGGGAGAAAAGAGAGAATAAAGCAGCTTCCTCGGCGGGTTGAAGCCTGTGGATCCAGACATGAGGAGATGGGAACATGCCTATCTGTCATTTCACTAACTAGATTTACGGGCTCCATAGTTGCTCCATCCAGGTCGCTTTGGACGGAGCTCTGTCGACAAACTCACTGAAAGATTTGCCAGTGGAATCGGCTGAGTAAATAAAAACCTTATCAGCTGTTGTGTGGAGCTGTCAGAACCAGTTTGATTTCATGAAATAAAGACTTTCATTTTCCATTAACCACGCTGCTGCCGCCCAATGAGTGTTTGGATGCAAAACTGTGAAGGCTCGTGAGAAGGAAACAGCTTCAGCAGCTTTTTTTTTTGTTTTTTGTTTTGTGTTTTTAAATGTTAAATATTGTTTTGTATAAAAAAAAAAAAAAAGATGAGTGCTCATATCTTGTGTCACGTGTTTCGGTGTGCACGTGCATGTTCACACAAAATTTAAATGTGTTTAATTGTTAAATAAATTGTTATTTCGAGGGAGTTTTTTTTTTTTTTTTTTGTTCGGACCTGAGAGCAGTGTGTTGAGACGCGGACTAACACACACGGATAATAACCACTCCGTCAGCTCAGTCTCATCAGGTTGTAACTAATCTGTGACGTGACTGAACAATAATCTTATAGTTTATTCATCTCGAGCTCCGGTCCATCGCTGGGAGCGCGCGCTCGCGGCTCATGTGTTTATTAGTGTTATTGTCTCCGTCGCGCGGAGGAGCTTCAGCGGCGTCTCCCTCTTCGTTACCGCCGTCCTCGATTGGGTTTCCTGAACTGTACCTGCTGCCTGCGCGAGTGTGAGGATGCCAAGGCGGTTATTGTTGATTTCCGCCCCCCCCAGTTTTGTTTCAGAGCTGCCGTCACTTACAAAAATAAAAGTCTGTCTCTTTGAAACACGAGGGAGCAGGTGACAGGTGAGAAACAGTGGGTCGGAAGTGTAGGACTTATAGTTTTATATATGTGTATACACCACAGACCACCGTGCCCTCTCTCTCTCTCTCTCTCTCTCTCTCTCTCTCTCTCTCTCTCTCCTTCTGTTACTTGAAGCAGCTGGTGCGCGAGGGGCAGGGCTCGTGCCTGGCTCACTGAGCCGCGCGTGCATCAAGCCGCAGGGGGGCGCGAGGGGAACAGACTGGTCTGCAAAAAAAGAAGACGAGAGAGGCAGGATGTAAACCACTCAGCTATAGATAGATAGATCGATAGATCGATAGAGTGTACATACAGAATGCAGGTGAGAGACGAAGCCTGAGAAATTGTCTGTTCCTGTTCATAAAGAATTTACAAAACTGCCTTCAGGAAGACGCTGTAGCACGGAAGAGGATTTTATTTTAAAATCAGAATTCTGAGAAAAAAATTTAAGAAATTCTCACGTGGCCCTTAAACCTCTTCATACTATAGATCCCCAACAGCAACCAAGAACATTTACAGAAAGACCTTTACACCAAATGCAATAACTTTATTGAACTCGTCATTCACACTGGAATCATATCCGTTATTGTTGTTCGAACTGTGCACTGTGTTTAATTATTGTATTTATTGTTTGTGAGTCACAATGATCTGTTTTCACCAGCCTGTGAGGCCAAAGGTCATTTTTTTTTATTTGTGGACAATAACGATTACTATTATTATTATTATTATTATTATTATTATTATTATGTTGATTATAAGAGAGTCTGGTGGAAAAGATCAGACAGTAACTGGATGCTCCAAACTGTGATAACCATGTAAGTGAAGTTAGAGTGACTGAGGCCTGCTCTTCATGTAACAGTGAGGAAGTCCTCTGTGTGGACAGGTAGCAGGTAGTTGTGGTGAATGTGTAGCTGCATGCAGCATGGTGCCCAGGAAGCTTGTCTGTGTAATGTTGTAATACCATCATACACAGGCAAGGCAGATTGATTTGTACAGCACATTATCATACACAGAGGTCATTTTATGTGCTTAACAGAATTAAAAGAAGTAAAGTAAGTAAGTAATCAGTATAAACACAGTGTTGCTGTGAGGAACTTTGTCAGAAGACATTTACTTGTTTTGGCATCTGATTAGCTGACAGAGAATAATCGGCCCGTGTGCTGCTGGGAGTTGCAGTCTCTGCACCAGGCTCTGCTCTGACTGAAGGTGTCAGGTTTCAGCGAGTAGGAGGTGGGAGGGACTTAGAGAGAACTGACCAATAGGAGGGCTTAGCTGTAAACTACCACCTGACTGTAAAAGGCAACTTGCAGCCCAGCTCGGAGAATGTGAAGAGGATGGAGGGGAAACACCTCTGAGAGTTTCCCTCCTTTTTCAGCAGGACACAGTCACACAGCTCAGCTCGAAACCAAACCAAGACTTTCTCACCAACTTCCTGTTTCCCTACTGGAACTTGAGTAAACTGCATTTATCGAGTATAGTTCATGTGGTTTATAAGTAGGGACGTGTGTTAATGAAACTATGTGTTCTGTGTCTTTTATTGCTTTCTTTTGTTTTTATGTTTGTACAACAATTTGTAACTCTGTTTTGAAAAGTACTATATGAATGAAGTTTTTATTATTATTATTACTATTATTATAAAAAAAAAAGTTGGATGTGGGCCACTAACATTTTTTAGATTTTATTCACGTGGGTTGGAAAAGGTCAGGATCCACTGCTCTTGATATCAAGCTCCTAATTTTTAAATTTCCATGTAAAGTATTACAGCAAGAACTTTTGAAATGCTACAGGTCAAACAGCTTCATGTAAATCAATATATATGACACATATTCTCTAAATGAATCATCTGCATGTCACAAGAATAAAAAAACAACAACAATATATTTGCCATATACTGTATTGGATATAATATGTTGAAGCTGCGTCTGCTTTATGAAAATGCTGTTCCCTGCTCTACACAGAGGATGAACAGAGTGCAGTCAGACAGCTTGAGTACACAGCCAAGAGAAAATACACAAAGACAATACAAAGTTTAGAGAAACACTGAGGCGTGTAAACACTTTGCAGAGAGAGCTGAATGTTGACCCTTCACACTCATCACTAAAGTTCATCCTGAAAACATGGAGATCGTTCTGCGTCCTCAGATTTGGTCATTTTCTTTTGTCCTTGTGTTGTTTACGCTACACTACATTCATAAAGATGGTCACTTGTTTATAAGATTATGTTTCGCTTCCAGGAGCTGAAGGAGAAGAAACAGACCGAAGAGGCCGAGAACGGAGAGGAGGCCGCTGCCAACGGCAAAACCGTAAGACGGCTCCTCTTGTTTCTCGCTCTGCTCGCAGCACACGATTGGTCCCTGTCTCTCAGCTGCTGACGAATCTAACTCTGTGTCACCCTGTCAGGACGAGGAGAACGGCGAGCAGGAGAACGAGGTAGACGAGGACGAGGAGGATGTGGGAGATGAGGACGATGACGAGGATGCAGAGGGTACACACACTCTTTATTATGGATGATGTTGCCAGAAAAAAATTCTATATATATATTAGAACTGATGGTTGGTTGCTTGTCTGCCAAATTAACAATCACCTTCACTGTACTTGTGAAAGCAGCTGAATTTTCATAACAGCAGTTCAAATAACACTTTGACACTGTAGCAGCTCTCAGCCGTGGTTCACAGTCACATTGGTGGCAGAGTCTGAAGTCTGATTAATGGCTGCTGTCTATTAATGTAACTGCTGTTGCTGGAAATGATCCTGAAGGGAAGTGAAGTCCTGGTTACAGGGGAATGTTTCTTTGGGACTGGTGCAGCAGCTGTGTGCTGGTTAACATGTAAACACTGTGAACGACAGTCAGGAGATCAGAAGGGTCGGTCTGCCGCCTGGTGGCCAGACTGAGCAACTGCACAATGTCTCGGACTGAACCGACGTCAGTAAACTTATAACTTCAGTTCAAGTGATTGTTTTTTCATTTTAAAAAAATATTTAAATGATGATTATGAGATTTTTGTCGGTCTTGTACCAAACAAACATGTTTCTTTCACGTCTGGAGAATATGATTTGTAACAACGTTGAGACACATTTTACCTTTTATCAAAAAAATTACAGTTCCTGTGATTTGGATATTGCACTTGGCCATATTGCAATTTTGATTATATTTGGATGAATGGTGCAGCCTGAGCCTGGAGTTCAACCATTTAAACTTCATTATATTCAGTTTCTGTCAGGAGGTTAAATATTTTGAGCATCTTGGAAAGTCAAATGATGCAACTTCCTGTTGTTGCTTTCTTATTTAATTCAATTTAAACCAGGAGAACATTTTTGTTTTTAGTGAGTGAATAAAAACTAGATATCACTAGAACTAGATAATATTGGACATTTATATAAAAAAGGGATATATTATATATAGATCATGATATAACATAAATAACACGATGTAGAAATGAAAATTTAACGTGAGCTTGAAAAAAGAGAACTGTCCACAATGATATCACAAAGTTATGCTTCGTGCTGTTCAGACCCTGGTTTACAGCTGAACCACAGAACCACAGCGGTGTGTGTGTGTGTGTGTGTGTGTGTGTGTGTGTGTGTGTGTGTGTGTGTGTGTGTGTGTGACTCTGTTTGGCAGAGTTGTTTTCCTGTCGTGACAAATGGAGACTGAAGAAGAACTTAGTAACTCACGCAGTTTTAATTGTTATACATGCTTTATTTTACTTTTGTCCAGCTACAGACTTCAGTGAAGTTTAATTTCCTGTAACTGCAGTACTTATATTCTGTAGTCGTCCTATCTGTTTACATGGAGGGAAACTCTCTCCAGCAGCAGGTGTCTCATAGTGACGTTGAGAGCTTCTCCTAAATACGTTCAAAGCCGGGTTCACGTCTACCTTTAGTGTCTTTCTTCATTAGGTGTTACCAGTGTGAACGGGAACAAGGCTGAACATTATTAACACTGTTAGAAGATAAGGCTCATGTTTACTGAAGGTTAAGTGTAATCCTATATTAACTTAGTTGTAAACACACGGTAACATGATGGGAGCAGTGTTATCCAGGTGTTATCCAGGTGTTATCCAGGTGTTATCCAGGTCATGTGACACAGGCCGACCCCAAGCCTCACTCTGATTATCTGTGTGTGCGCTCAGGTGATGAAGAGGACGACGAAGAAGACGACCTTGATGGGCCGACGGGGAAGAGAGCAGCTGAGGATGACGATGATGAAGAGGTGAGGAGGAGGCGCTTCACATTACAGCAGCTACATGCCTTCAGTCGTAGAAAGAGCGGCGACCGAACACGGACAGGTGGTCCCGCTCCACAACAGTATGATGGAGGTGGATGGAATATAAGCCGAGGTCGTCAAGGAGGAAACTACAGAACACAAGGTCAAAACGTTTCTCAGGTACAGGTGCGTCTGTTTAATAGGATGGAGAGGGAGACGGGCGGTGACGCCAGACGGCCGCGTCCGAGAACGAGCGTAAGTTTGAATGACTCCAGCGGATTGGAGCAGAGCCAGAGGTCGATGAGCAGCGGAGTGACATGTGACCTTTTAGGCTGATCTAAGGTTTTCACTGCGCGTGAAGGGGAAACCCTCACAGACGGCCCAGAATGCATCTGTACAGCGGCCCTGAGAGCTCAACGTACTGCAGCTTAAGAAAACACACGCAAAGACGCAAATTCAGTCCTACAACACAACAGGAAGTGTTTCCAGGGGTAACTAAAAAGTTCAAAGCACACAGTGTAACAGTGAGTCTCAAGATGGAGACTCCATCAACAATCAATAATGAGAGACTGGACATCACTCAGTCAGCTAGAGGTCACGGGTGGATGTCATGGGATGAGCTATTATTATATTTTTATTAATAGTATTATTATTATTGTTGATGGAGTTCAGTTTTGGTGCTTCTTCTTCTTTTGTCACAGCCTTAGAGGAAAGATTTGAATCAGTTAATTCAACAGGAAAACAGGAAACTGACAATCGTCATGGAAACACTTGGATGTACTTTTAGCTACTGTCGCTGTAGCTGCATCATCTAAATTAATTTCCCATAATTCATCATCATTATGATGCAGCGACAGCCGCTTTCACTCAAAGGTATAAATAAATATTCAGATGCACGACGGTTTAATAACAGTCTTCAGTATTATTTAGTTAAATTATATTTTTCATTGCACTTCATTTTTTTCTTTTGCAATTTGCAATATAAGAAAAATAAGTCATGAAAATAAATGAGTTTCTCTTTCAGTCTGTCCCTCGCGTCAGTGACGCAGCTGTAGTTTCCTTTTCTTAGCGGATAGTTGAAAACATTTCACCTGAGAGATCTTGTTTCAAATAGTCTGTAATGTCCAATATAAATGTCCAGAAATGTCTTATTACTGGACATATATAGACATTACAGACTTTTCTAACCAACAGATCGGCTTGTATTTCGATGACGGTGTGGTTACAGGTGTTATATTTACCTGAGATGACACTTCTCACCTTGTTCTTCCTTCGTCTCCAGGATGAAGTTGAAACCAAGAAGCAGAAGACAGATCAGTAGAGTCTGCGGCGCTGGCTCTGTCTGGAGGACGACGACGCCATCGAGAGACAGCGAGACGGTTTTCCAGCGAACCTCCGACACCTCAGTCCTCCCTTCGTAACAAGAATACTTTTAAAAAACAGAATTAGTTTGTATTTTTATTTACATTTTATATTTTTGTAAATATTGTAACAAGGTCGGCCATTTTGCAACAATGATCTTTCTGGGTATCAAGTGGTGCTTTGAGGACTTTTAGATCCAGACTCGTCATCAGCCGTCCACATCCTGTGTGAGCCAACCAGAGGCATCCGTCCCTTTACCACAACCAACAAAACACACACACACACACACACACACACACACACACACACACAAACACACACACACAGATACACTCACAGGCTCACTGTAATTACATTAGGTTTCTGCTTAGGGTCTCGACAAGGTGTGTGTTGACTCGTAGTGGCATGGGAAGAGTTACAGTGACTCAGCACTTCTCAGAGCGCTGACTGTGTATTACTGTTAGTTTGTATGAGATTCAAAGGCTGTATCTTCTGTCCGTCTGTCACTGTCTGTCTGTCTGTCTGTCTGTCAAGGCCAGATGTTGATGTTCTTCTGTCTGTGCTATTTGGTTGATCAATAAACAGTCATTTCATTTTGCTGGTTTGTAAACCGTGTTAGTTATATACCTGTCAGAGGTTGAGCACACCTGCAGGAAGAAGAAAGAGGAGAATCAACAGGAAGTAGTGCTCAGATGTGACTCTATTTCCACAGCTTCAAAATAAAATTCAGCCCCAACCACAGCAGATTTCTCTGTTTGAACAGCCTGGAGATCATCCACTAAACTCCGTGATGTTGTGGTCATACATTAAAGTTGGCATCCAGATTTGTTTAGTTTTTTAGTTATTTTTAAATTATTGTTGTTTTTGTTTTTTTTAGATAACTGGTTAATATGTCACGTAAATGCAAAGTGGCATATTAACTAATGGAGACTCTTATTTCGAAAAAATATTCAGCTTGTCAGGTTGCACCTGTCCTGGTTGACAGTTTCAATAAAGTTTGTCGGTGCAGCGGAGGCTCTGTCTGTCACAGCATCTCTGTATGTGGTGCAGGAGTGAGTGATGTGAGCGAGCATCAGGCTGCAGACAACTCTGGACGTCAGTGATCAAATAGTGTTGATTATAGATCCAGATTATTAACATAAGATATTAACTAATATAAAAAAATATATAAATATAGATTCAATTATTTCTTATAGTTTCGACTCATTGTTCTGTTAGTGATTTCACAACCTTAATTTCCCATTTCTGCTTTTTATATACAGGAAATGTTGGTAGCACTTCACAATAAGACTACCCATATAAAGGATTTATAAATGGTTTATAATTAGATTATTAACACTTTATAAATCATAAATAAATGATAATAAACAAGTTATAACAGTTTTCATACATTGATGCAGGCTCACTATTTGGCTGGATCAAGTTACTTGTATTTATAACTAGTAAAATGGAGCTTTATCATTAATAATTGATGATATGTTTTACACTTTATAATAAGGCTCATTTGACCAGTTATAAATGGTAGTAACTCATTAGTAAGATTAATGAGTAGTAAGCATTAACTTGATCTTGCCAAATAGTGAGCCTGCATCAATATAAACCATTTATAAATCCTTTTTTTTCTTCCTTTATTAAATTATGTGCAAAAATAGTGACAAAAGTTTGGGTTGAACATATAACAGGATACAACAAAGAAAAATAAGGAGAGAGAAAAAAAAGGCGTAATAATAATAACTGCAGATGGTATTATGAATTATAATGAATTATCAATTTCCTTTATTATAAACATGGTAAACATCGATTTTGTTGTAGTGTAAACAAACCACAGAAGAGCTGAATGTTTGAGTGTGTGATGAACCATGAAGTGGGACAGTCTCAGTCCTCGTGAGGATGAGACTCGTGGGATTCGATGAGTCGTGAAAAGAGGTCGGCAAACCCACAATTCACTTCACCAAGCAGGAGGGACAGACTTTTTATTATTATTATTATCTGCATGAATTCTGCTTTAACAGCTGAGAAAACTCGTTATGTTTTAATGGGCCTTCTTACAGAGCTCACACTGGGCCTGTTATAAAATTCACACCACTCATTTATAATCCTTCGCAACAACTTTATTAAGATTGATTGCCTCTTTGTGATTGGTTCAGTTTTTACTGTGAACTGAATCATACACTTGTGTAAAATATGGTTCAAAAATCAGGTTGTTGGTTGAAGCATTTAAATGCAAAAAATTAATTTAAAAAAGGAGAATTTTTTTTTTAAGGTCAGTTAAGGTCTGTGTTGATGACGGTGGTGGAGCTGTCCCGGCTGAGGTCAGAGGTCATGTAGGTATGCGGCTGCGGAGGTACTCCATCACTGCGTCTGTTCCTTTGGCCACGATGGCGGCTCTGGGCGAGCGGAACGGATTCCCCTCCAGACTGAGACACCTGAGGGACGAAACGTGTTTCATCTCGTTAATATGATGTTTTTAATACGAGACATGATGAGTGAAATAATCATCAACACCTTGACCGAGTGTTTCCACCTTCACAGTCTCATAAAAACAGATTCAGGGTTTCGTACGTCACAAACCTTAGGAACCAATCCTAACCTACCGACTTCCCTTCACTTCCTTTAACTTTAACTATCCTCCTAAGAACAAATACATGATGCAGGTTGAGAGAAAGTGACGAACAATTCGGTCAGTAACATCTAATGATCATAATTTGATTCCTAGCAGTGGACATCACACAGAGAAAGTAGCGAACAGCATCAGTGTCGCTGTCCTCTGTCTGAAAACCGCAGAAACAGCAGCTGCAGTGAAGCAGCTACAGACTGTGTGCGTCCTACCTGAGGCTGGAGCACAGGCCCAGCTCAGGGGGGACGTTCAGCAGGTCGTTGTTTGACAGATCCAGCGTCGACAGATTCACCAGCTTCATCAGAAGACCAGGGTCCACTGCGCCCACCTGGTTGTTACCAAGCAACACCGTCTCCAAGGATGAAATCTGATAGAGGACTTCAGGGATGGACTTGAACCTGTGAGCAAAGTGCAGGAGACGGTCCAGCTGACAGATGCATTATGGGTGTTTTAAATTCAATTAATTCTGCTTTCTCTGATCACTGGGGATGTTCAACTTTAAATGTGTCTCGGAGGAAAAGGAGAGAGGAGCTTAGGTTTTTACCGGACTGTTTATTGATCGGTCAGCTGATTAAAGAATGGCTCAGCTGCCGTGGAAACAGCTTTAATATTAATATATTAATTCTGTACTTTAGGGAAAGTATCCATGAAAACATAAAAATAAAACTGACGTAGCTGATGTGTGTGTTTGGAAGTTAAGTGAACAGATGAGGAGGTTTTAATTCAGAGGTGAACTGATCCAGAAACAGTGAGTTACCTGTTGTAATTGAGGATAATGGAGCGTAGTTTAGTTAAGCTCTTCATGTCAGGTGGTAAATCACTCAGCTGGTTATTCCTGAAAGAAGAAGAAGACCAAAATAAAGATCATAATCGCAACATGCAGCTCTTCACTGGCGCTTCTATATCAAAATCCTGTTCCTGTAACTTTATTCATCAATTCAGAATTCTGCTTCATGGATGCAAATATAATAATATGTAAATATCTTTGTTAATATCTCTACAAATGCAAGTACTTATAATGTATATACCTTCTTATTTATGCTTGACTTGTTATTTTTCTACTTTATTCTATTGTTATACTTGTTTTCTTCTACCTCGTTTTTCTATGCTGCCGTAACAAGTGAATTTCCTCGGTGTGGGATCAGTGAAGGTTTATCTTATCATATCTTATCTTCCTGTTTCATACAATGTTAAAAAACATTATGTCTGGACTCATTTGATTCCTATTTGCTTACATGCTGCATGTATGTGACGTGATATAAAGAAAATACTGAGGGAGGCTGATGGTGTGATGATCACTGATGTGAATAACTACATCACTGTAAACTGAATATGTTTGAACTGTTGAACAACACAAGACATTTGAAGACGTCACAACAGAGAACAGTCATGTAAACATACTGTAAATCTGAGTGTGTGTGTGTGTGTGTGTGTGTGTGTGTGTACCTGAGGTCGATGTGTGTCAGCTGCAGTAACTTGCAGACATCAGGAGAGCAGCAGGTCAGTTTGTTGAACCCCAGGTTGACGTCTGACAGTGAGGAGTGGAACTCCACCAGTCTGTGAACACACAGTTAGTCTGATTGGTACAAACAGCTTTTCTCTGATGATACAACAGGCTCATTACAGATGAACTGTGTCGCGCCCGGGAACGGGGCGGGAGCAGGTGGCGGCGGCAGCAGTGACAAAAAGCTTCACAGTCTGTACAGGAAGTCAACGCTCACACACATCTGATCCTAGATGTTATGAAACCGATCAATCAGCTCGTACTCAGTCTCCTATAACTGTTGTTTTGATAATATTCTGTGTGACAGGAGAGATTAAACCTGTGATCATCAGGACAACGTTTATGATTTAACCTCCACATTATTAGTTTCTTACATGAAGATTTAGATGGTCAAGAATTTTCATCATATCATTCTGCTAGAAGTAAATCATCCAATCAGACTTGATTAATGGCCCTGTCTAATAAATAGTTATCAAGATAGTAGTCTAAGTGCATCATCCACGCTGTGTATAGGTGAGTGTGTTTGTGTGTGTGTGTGTGTGTGTGTGTGTGTGTGTACCTGGGAGGTATGGAGGTCAGCTGGTTCTTGCTGAAGTTAACAGTGGTAACACCCTGATCTGCTGCAGCATCAAACACCTCATCTGGAATAACACCTGCCTGTTTCTCACTACACACACACACACACACACACACACACACACACACACACACACACACACACACACACACACACACAGTAACTAGGGTGTAACTAAACCTTTAAACCAGCAACATTTTGAAATAAACATTGAATCAAATGTGAAAGAAATAAATGCAGATTAACATCAAACTCTGCAGCTTTGAAGCATCTTCTGAGTTTATTACAACTTTGATCTTATTTTGATTTTGATCATTAATTTTTTTACTCTACTCACCAAAGTAAACACTGAGGTCTGAGAACGCAGTGACAGTAACATGAGCAGTCAGACGGAGCTTGGAAACAAACTTTTATGCAGCTTCTCTAAACGACTCTATTTGGAGGTCAGGTCAAGGTGAGTGCACCTGACATGTCACTAATATTTCCTCATATTCCTCACACACCTACAGGACGCACAGAGGCAGGAAGCTCTTCAGGACGTCTGACAAAAATTCACCAATATTTGTTCTTCAGGATTCTTTAGCTGTTTCCGACCTCTGGAGGGTCACCTGTTTCTTGACTTCGTTTTTGGGAAACACAAATGTGTGTGTATGTGTGTGTGTGTCCATCACTCACCTGTACACCAGTGATTTGAGAGTTTTAATGCTATGTACATTGACGCTGGCCTGGCTGGGTAACGTCATGGCTGTATGTCCTTCACCTGCTCTCTCTGGCTCCTCTGTACATACAAACACCAGAAAGTTTAGCAGCGTCAATACATTCAGTCGACTAAGTCTTGTGACTAAAGTAAACATGGGAACTTTAGAGTTTCACTTGTGAGGTGCCAAATGTCATTACCTATTAAACACAATCTCTATATTCAGAAAAACGCTGCTTTACTGAAGGTTTTCTATCTATGATCCCTGTAATTAAACTGCAACATGAGACCAAGGCCCAGAGCACCACGCCCTTCCAACTCCCTGATGAAGACCATGAGAGGTGGTTAAAAACTATGAAAAGGGTAGTTAGTGGATGTTGAGCTGAGATTATTTTGTTACTCATATTGATCACAGGATCAAGGATGAACCTCCACACGCAGATCATTTATTATTCTCTGCAGTTCCAGTGCAGGAGATTTCAGACCAACATGTGGAAGAGAAATCAGTCTGATTCTGTGGTTTTGGTTTCATCTTTGAAACAATTAGAATCAGAATCAAACTTTATTGTCCATCACAAGCCGAAACATGTGAACGTTACCTTTGATTCTTCCTCTTAAATACTTCAGAAGCTCATTGGTTCCTTTCTGTGACGAGAGGAGAGGTGAAGAGGAGAGGAGTGTCAGCAGTTAGAAAAATTAACATGGATGTTTGTTTCTCACGAATACGGTGCTGAACATTAGCAGCTGATGTGAAAGTTCATATTCAGAACCATCAACTGTAACATCTGTGGTAGGGACGTTAATAATTAACCGTTAACCCACAATAAGAAATTTGACCGGATTAATACTATCAGTTAAACAATTTAAAACCGTGCACACGAGAGACAATCCACCCTCATTGGATATTTATCCAATGAGGTATGCCTGGCCTGTTTGTTTTATTTTGAGGTCACCTGTTTGCTGTTATTGATCATTAAATAGCTGAGAGCGGAGGAGGAGGAGGAGGAGGAGGAGGAGGAGGAGAAAGAGGAGGAGGAAGTGGTTTTCCTTACAGTGCTCTAGGCGCTGGAGGATTCAATGTGTGTTTTCGTTTTGTTAAACTGTTTATACGTTAAAAAGTCTGGCTACTACTTGCTATTTATTTTAAGTTATAAAATATTTTCCTACACGGGAGATGGAAGTTATTATGCCGGTTCTGCACGTGTAATAAAATAAGCCATTCACACTTTGATCTTGTCGGTTAACGGCCGGTCATCTCTCCCCGTCACTGAGGTGGAACAGCTATTCTCAGACTTAAACAAACTAGTTTTGTGTTTCACCTTCATAATTAATTCACATCCATTAGAATGGTTTTCAGTTTTCTCTGCTGTGTTTTACTTTTACTGTGTTTGTGTTTGTGTGTGTCACCTACAGTGAGCAGGTCTCTCCTGATTCCTCGCAGAGGGTTTCCCTCCAACAGCAAGACCTTCAGATTGGGCAGCAGGCTGAGAGACGCTGGAAGACTGACAGAGACAGACCCCAGTTCACATGAAAAACAGTCTTAGATGCTAACATTAGCTCTGCAGGACTCAACAGTGCAGAGTTAGCTGTTGGCAGGGCTTCAAGCAAGGAAAATGTCTGTGGCTGAAATGTGTTGGGGGGTTTGCTGTAGGCTACAAGCCAAAGGTCGAAAAAGAAGAAAATTTACTGTCTCAGTTGGAAACTGTAGTCTGGTAACTGTATCCAAGTCCAAGGACAACTTTCAAAGCCGTAAAGAAGAGCTTATCCAAGACTATCTCTGAACTTTTCAACACTTGTTCTTCTGTCGGTCTATAAACAGCTTTTGGGGTGTTATACACCTACTGTTGTTGAACGATTGACAAATTAGTCCAAAACATTGATGACGATATGAAAACAAAACAAATAACTTATTCATTGCGGAGCTTTTTCAAATGAGCGCGGTCACATGCAAAAGTTTTTATTAATAGAAAAGTTCTATTTGATTAATACAAAATATAAGGTTGCTTATAGCTCTATTCATATTCTTGCTACGTGACATTTACAAAAAATACGCAAGAATATTTTCCATATACATATAATTATCTATTTTTTTATTATATATTTTCTATATCTGCGTCGAGTTGAAGGCCCAGCTCTAATACTCATGGTTCACCACTGGCTTAAACCTGTGCATGCACCCCAACCATCACACAAAAATAATTTAGATCTATTCGATTTAACATCCAGAAATAGAATATTTGAAAAGTAAATATCAAATATAACACCAGAGGTACGTGTGTATGTGACCTGGTGAAATCCCTGCGAGCGCTGAATGATCACGGTGGTCATGCTACAGGAGGTGATGATGTCATGATGCTGGTGACCTACATGGTGATGTCATTGTTGGTGAGGTCGAGGCGCGTGAGCGTGCTCAGTAGGGTGATCTGTTCAGGGAGGCTTTTGATCTTGTTGTCTCGGAGCTCTAGGAGAGAGATGGCCGCCAGACAGGCCAGCTGCTCCGCCTCCAGATGCTCAATCTGGTTGTTCCCAACATACAGCTCCTACACACCCACACACCCACACACACACACACACACACACACACACACACACACACACACACACACACACACACACACACACACACACACACACACACACACACACTAACTGAAGCTCCTGAGCTGTTTCTGCAGGATTTTATACATTACACTGCTGCCACGTGATTGGCTGATTGGATAATTGCACGAATAAGCAGGTGTACAGGTGTTCCTAATAAAGTGCTCAGTGAGAAACAACACACACCGACAACTCAGTAAATCTGACGCCATTATTCACAACACAAACGAGTTTCACACGTGGAGAAACTATAATGTTGCTATGGTTACCTTGAGCGCAGGTGCAGGCAGCTGTGGGAAGAGGCGGAGCTTGTTGTGTCTAAGGTAGAGCTGCTCCAGAGCGAGCATCCCTGATAGGCTGGCAGGGATGTCAGTCAGCTGGTTTTTGCTGCAGTCCAGCATCTTAACATCTGTCGAATCAGAAGTCAGATCTCAGTCAGTCAAACAAGATCACACACTTTCCTGTCAGCTGATCGGTGAGTCGCAGCTTCACCTCATCCTCATCATCAGATAGATAGATAGATAGATAGATAGATTGAATTCAGATGTGATCAGATGACACGTTGTACCAACAAGTTTGTTTGACGCACACTCAGAGTCTCAGCATTCAGAGCCCTGTGAGAAAAAATGCAGTCGCCTCATTTATTTGAAAGGAAAACAATGCAGCACCGTTTGGCAACAAAGCTGAATCTGGCCAGCGAGGTATCGTGTTAGCCAATCAAATACATGCAAGAGCACGTTCCTGCTGGACTGCTTTGTGACATTGACATGACATGATTCATTGTGACAGAAGATAACTCCTCTGAGTTTTACAAACCATTGTGAAGTGATAAGCCTTTAAAACACATTAATCTGTGGCTTCAACTGAACTTCCTGGATTGGATTTCACCAAATCCCCGTGCAGGACTGTGTTCAGTCTGAAATAGTTTATACAAAAACATCAATATGTCTCGCTCACCGTCCTGCAGCTTTCACTTCCTCTCGTTTTGACAGAAATACTCATTAATTATTTCCAAGAATTTCTCTTTTCCATCTTTTTGCAGTTACTGTTCTGTCAGTAAAACTCAAATCTTTCTGCAGATACACTGGAGGGCTTTTAATGTGAAACATCTGCACAGGAAGTGTTGACTTTCATTGACAGTCGCTCCACAAATATCAATAAAACCAAAATGTAAAAGTCTGTAAAAACAGAATCTATAAATCTATATCTTACTCACATGATCAAAATAACAGGTAAACAAGGAAGAAGTTCACAGCAAACAGTCTTACAAGCAAATTAAAAAGGAGCAGATCATAGTAAAGTATGGTAACACAGATATAAACATTCCTGTTATTACATAATTTAGGTTACATAAGTGTGAAAAGTTGGCGTGTATGAAGCAGAAAGGCCGACACACAGTCAGCTGGTCTTACTTGTGAGCTGGGCCAGACTGTCGGGCAGAGAGCTGAGCTTGTTGTCACTCAGGTTCAGTTTCTGTAGACAGGTGAGTCGGCCCAGGCCGGAGGGCAGGCCCTTCAGATGGTTGTTGGACAGGTCCTTTATTCAACCCCGACAAACAGGACACCTCGGTCAGTCAATCACACAGCACAGCAGAGCAGACAGAGCCTGCTGGGAGTGTTAATACACTACACACAGTTTGCGTTATTTACCAGCTCGGTCAGGTTCTTCAGTTGCCCCAGTTCCTCTGGCAGACTCTCCAGCTGGTTCTGTTGGACCGTGAGGCTGCGGAGGTTCTGCAGAGAACACACCTCCACTGGCAGTGTTGTCAGCTGGTTATGACTGACCACACGGGGGAACAGACACAGATTCAATTTCAGTTTATATTAAAATCATAAATATAACTTTTAGTTCTGCTGTCAGAGATTTGAATTGGAAATCTAGTTTTACTCATTGAAATCATGGAAAGTCACAAGATTAGTTCATGTTGTTTTTCATTCTTTGAAATGTTTTCATGTTCCAGTACATGTGTGTGTGTGTCTGTGTGTGTGTCTGTGTGTGTGTGTGTGTGTGTGTGTGTGTGTGTGTGTGTCTGTGTGTGTGTGTGTGTGTGTGTGTGTGTGTGTGTGTGTGTGTGTGTCTGTGTGTGTGTGTGTCTGTGTGTGTGTGTGTGTGTGTGTGTGTGTGTCTGTGTGTGTGTGTGTGTGTGTGTGTGTGTGTGTGTGTATTAGGCTTGGGTGATAGAAATGTAATACCTAAATAAAATCCAGCCCAAATATTGCAATATATGAAATTATTGCGGGTGGTCGGCGTGATATACAATTATATTATTGTCTCTTTTTTCTTTTATGTTTTTTTTTTTTAAAAATAATAATACATACTTAAACATAAGTAAATCTGTGCATATGTCTGTACCTGACTCGCAGTTGCTGGAGTTCCTGTAGTTCTCCCAAAGCACCAGGTAAACTGCTCAGCTGGTTGTCATGGAGCTGCAAGAGGAAATTAACATTTTAAATCAGATACAATGAAAATGTCTTCTTGTTTTATAATTAAAACTGACGTCTCACAGTAACACCATCTTCACTATCATCTACAAATAATAAAAATCAATAGATGTTGTGTTTACTCAGTGAGTTAGTGGCTCAATAGATGATAAGTTAGAAAGTTAATTAGATAGGCTGGGATCATAATACAAGAGCTCTGTGTCAATTTATCCCAAATAATGATAACAGATGCTCGGTGCTGTTTTAGCTCCTGTAGAATTTAAAGATAAAGCACATTTTGAATTTTTATAATTAAGTCAAAGGAGTTTGGCACAAAGCAAATTTCACTTTCACAATTTATTGCCATTACTTACATCGAGCGTCGTGAGTCCAGGCAGTAGTGTTATGTCATCAGACAGTTGTGTGAGCAGATTGGATGAGAGCAGTAGTTTGGTGAGGTCAGTCTGTTCCCACCAGCGTTCTGATGCGCCGAAGGACACGTTCTTGTCGGCCTCCTCCGGTGTGTCAACGTTCAGACGGTACACGTTCTGAGGGACTGAGACAAGTGTTAATATAAAGTAGCTGTCATACACACACACACACACACACACACACACACACACACACACTAGTTCAAATGGTCAAAGAGAAACAGTTATGATTGTAAATTTTAATGCACATATCACAAGGTTGCTTTAGTTGCTTCATTAGCTTCAACTCTGAAAAATGTTTTATGTCTGAAATGCTGAAAAAGTGTGAAAGTCAAACATTGGTAGAATATAAGAGATTATAATATAAAACACAGTTATTTATTCTCCACATATTATTATTATTATTATTATTATATACACTTATATTGTAGACACATGTTAGATAAATATATATATCCATCCCAAAGCCTGTCAATATATGTCATTGTATACAGTGGGTTCCCAGAATGAAGAAGATTGACAGATAAAGATATTAATAAGAAACACAAATACAAACATATAGACCTTTAATATGCAAGTTGTATATAAATTAAATATATATCATTAACATATTTTGTTGCAACAAGTTTTACCAGATAAAAATTCATCATAAATATTTATATATGTATGTACGTACATATACAAATTTTATTTCATGTATGTTATAAAAGTAGATCTTCACATAATATGACATATATGTCCCTGTATCAAAAGTGATGTTTTCATGTATGTCATATATTACATTTATTACATGTTTGGTGGTTGAAAGTGTCTCTAAGAGCAGCTGATCATTTAAATACATGACAGCAGGTAGACTATACTTCACACGAATTCTGTGTAATATGCTGCCATTAATACAACATAAAATATATACTATGTAACTTTAAATAACTCAAGCATAGTTATACAGTTTTAAAAACTAATCATTTTTCCATAATTAGAAGAATACACCTAAAAATCCACTACAGCATTATTCATCTGTGTCTCCAAGACAGTGGGATACAGTGTTGAAGTAATGTCTTCACACTCTAAGCGTTAACGTCCACATTTTTATGCGCCATTTTGACAGGATTTGACCTTTTAACTCATTTGAAAGACAGTATAATACGTGTAGTGGTTCTGTAGCTGTGTAAGCTAGCTAATAAGTGAACATTACCTTCTGTCAGCCCTCGGCCGGACAGGTTGAGCTGCCCACTTTTCCTGGCTGCCTTCAGCAGACCGTACGGAACCGTCGGCTCGGTCTCCTCCGTCCTGAAACCCGCCAGAGAGTCCACCTTCTCCGGCTTTCTGAAACGAGACATTGTCGGCGTCTTTGGTTAAAGTAAGTGTCGGCAGTTGTGACCTGTGTTTACCTCCACACCCAAACTGTCCGCGTTCCGCCCGCCAGCGGCGACGAAAAAGGACTCTTCCGTCAGAGATCCTTCAGAATAAAAGCGTGGTCCTTGCCAACTTCACTAAAGACGTGCAACAAAACGTCAAATATTCCTTTCAGACACAATTTGTCACGATTTAAGGAAAACATCTATATCCTTGAAATCTGTGATCCACCTACATTAATGGTGACAGAATGAAAAATAAAATTGATTTTATTTTGAAGGTTAGCATTTTGAATGTAACAATATTTATTTTTAGTACATTTTCGAGAGACTCTACTTGAACTTTACAGCCACTTTACTACATTTGACAGCTGATTTATTGACCAATTGCAGATTCAGATTAATAATACAAAATAAAATCAACTAATAATTACCATATATTATTATACCTTAAGCTGTCCAGTAGTAAACAAAGTAGTTCAAATTAACCCAGCCTTTATAATTTTATATATATATATATATATATATATATATATATATATATATATATACATATATGTATATATATATATATGTATGTATATGTGTATGCATATAGATATATATATATTTAAAAGTTTTATATACAGTCTATGGCTGCCTCCCCAGCAGCTTGGTTGCTGTTTTAAGTTTTATTTTTTTAATATGTGTATCTATGTATATTTATCTTTTTGAATGTTGCAGTATTTACCTTTTTATTGTTATTTCTTGTTAATGGTTTTATTGGATACTGCACCAAACACCAAGCCAAATATTTTGTAAGTAAAAACCTACCTGGCAATATACCTTATTTTCTGATTCTGCCTTTGGGATGATGTCATCATCCCTTTCTTATGCTGCTATAGCCTGATACCCATGTATCATGCAGTATCCCTTTGCCTTCATATTTTTATAGGTAAATAAAAACATACTATTTGTATTACAAGTACTCATAATATGTTTCAGAGCTATCAACAATTTTAACTTTCAACAATAAATGCACATATAAATAATAAATTATAAGGAACATGGGGAAAACAACAACATGATTAACTGGACAGGGGCGAAGAGGTGCAATGATGCCCCATGGAGGTGGAGCAAGTAGCACGATCTTACAAATGATACCTTAAAGACTTTGAAAATGAAATGTCAAATTCGATTTCCATTTTCATATTGTTATAAAATTGCATTTTCATTTTCATTTTGACCTCAAAAGAGTGTGGTGACATGGAAATGGGAATGCAATAGATGGTTTGCAAATTGCATTTAAACATTTTCGATTGTAGACCAGGTTAAGACTTTGAAAATGAAATGTCAAAAGCTGTTTTCAAACAGCTTTTCCATTTTCATTTTAATATGGTCCTAGATTGCCCATACAAGAATGTGAAAATGAAAATTGCTTTATCGCATTTTCATTTTCATTTTTACTCGCAACACATAACACATACATTTGTGGAAAATTAAAGTGCTATTGTGGAATTACATTATCATATAGACTTGCATAATGCTATATATGTTTTCTTGGTCTAGGCCCTAGATTATTTCCCTCCAACTTCAACCTTCATCAACCTGTGCACTCTTAAACTACGACATCTGAGCTGTACTTGTGTTGAAACTTATGCTACCTGTGTTTACCGTTACGCATCAGTGTTTTCTAATGAGTGAAAATATGTTTAGAGATCTGAAACTTGTGTCTAACAAGGTTACAATAGTTTATGGTTTTTACCAAAAGAGCGATTGATTCAATAAGTGGGTTCAGGCCACTGAGTGTTTAGGTCAGACAATGGAATTTATGGTTTCAGCAATTCAGAGAAACTGTAATACAATACTATAAGGAAATCATACACAATAGGCCCAACGTCCGCTGGATGACCACTGATAAAATGTGTCTTAACACAAAGACTAAAGACAAAGACTAAGACTAAAGGTACAATGAGATAACGACATTTAAATTGTCATTCAGGTACAGAGTATCTGTGGTCTGTGAACACAGCCTACTATCACATTGTGAGGCAAATTCAGGACATACTAATTCAACGTGTGTGAACTTATCAATGTGCCATTGCCTCATCTGACCTCGGCTGTTTTATTAAGCCGACATCAAGTTAATATTTTACAAATGATCTGAAATAAACTTCACAAGAACCTCGTGTTTAATCTACAGTAACAATAAAAATCCTCGAGTGCTGAAGAGAGCAGAGCCAGGCAGCCGTTAGAAAGATTACACACACACTTGGCTCATTGTGTCAAAACTCAATGCACAAACCAAATAAGACAAATCACTTGAAGCTGCAGTTTGAAAAAGAAATGTTTTCCCATTGACTATAAGATTTAAGTCTTGGGCAAAGTGTCTCATGTGACAAAAAGTGTGTGTTGAATTGAAAACAAAGTGTAAAGTAGAAAATATGTTCCTTTGTTTAAGGCATGGCTTCAGAAGTTAAGGTTTTGATGCTTTGGTCGAAACATTCACTTTTAGTGTGAAAGCAATTGCAAAAAACTGTAAAAGGAGCAACATCATGGCAAACCCTGCAATCATGTTTTATACAAACAAAGTAAAAAAAAATAAATAAAAAAATACCATAAACCCTAAAAAAATGCTTTAGATAAATTTATTTGGAAAACGATCAGCTGTTACTTACACAATAACTGTGTTTGCAGTTATCACCCTGATGAATAAAATGCAACTGTGGGTTTTTTCTTTCTTCGCTTTGTATTTTGAATTATTTTTCCTGTCGTTGCTTCATGTAAGACAAGAGCAGGAAAACTTAAGTGATCAAAAATTTGCATTTATTCCAGAGTCAACATGATTGTGCTGATAAACCCTCACGAGGTGATTGGTGGCTGTCAGTACCATGTCAGGCTACTATCAATCAATGGGACAGGTTGGACTCACTGTGGTGGCTCTCTGGTCAGTCACCAGTGGATTCTGACTGCAGCTCACTGCCGGACGCCAGGGTGGTGAGAAAGTGACAGTTTTTACTTTTTTACTCTGTGTGTCATTGTGTGATGTTCTTCTTCAAGGATTGAACCTCTCCCTTTACATGCAGGACAATGTTTGCAGATATAGGAGTGAATCCAGGTCCAAGTACAAGACAGGAAATTACAGACATTGAGATCTTTTCGATGGACCACGACATCATGCTGGTGAAGCTAAAGAACCCGACCCCTTATCCATACATAGCTCTTCCTAAATGTCTGCCATGCGCACCATGCCTCAAGAGGCCCAGACAGTGAGTGAAGGATGTTTAAGTTAAACCGACCCGTTGAGACACTGTGTTGTACAGTACATACTCTTTCATCTTTTCATCATTCATCATCATTTCATCATTCAGTCATTCTGTTTGACACATATCATGCCAAAAACACTTGATTGGTTGGTTGGTTGGAGAAAATCATGGTCATTAACTGTTGACCTCTGCCCCTTCACTTTCCACCGGCTCCACACACTACCCCCTGCATTACCTATCTGAATTATATTTATGTTTCTTATGGTCACTGGCTGTTTTATTTCATGATTTCATAGTTCTCTGAAATCACAAGTGACATACAGTGATGACTGTGTAGTGCTATATATTAGTGCTTTTTACAACCTGGCTACAGCATCATGACACCTGAAATCTGCAATGGCTGCAGCTGTGGCTAGAAGACATAATTTGGTTTAAGGTCTATCTGCCCTATGAACATGTGCAGTGTTACTCACATGAACAAATCGAATCATAAGATTCTCATTTCCTTCATGAACATAAATGACAACTTTAATATTAATGTACACAATCAATGTTTGCAAACCTAGTTCCGCCCAATGCATAAAAATAACCTTGCACCAGAAGTAAACAGCTGAATTGCCTCAAAATGAAATGGGAGAGAAAACACGGAGGTCTCCCAAATAATTGGTAATTGTTATTTTTTTCCCGAACAAGACACAAGGGGGCAGTGTAACACTACATCATCTGACATTACAACCTCTGTAAATAACCACTGCATTAGGCAACATCCTAGTCATTTAGCTAATCTCCACTATTTTCTTACACTTTAATCAAGACAATAGTTGAAATCTGTTCATTAAAGAAAGCTTATTGAGATAAATATCCATTTTCAGAAGAGAATATGAATTATGATCACTGCCAGAGTAATCAATGATAAAATAATTGTTAGTTGCGCCTGTACAGAGGTCTGTTAGAAATCAGTCTGAGGCGAGTTATATAAATAATATAGTTTTTCAAAAATGATGTCAAAATTAAATGGGGTTCAGTAGAACTGACCCCGATAATTACACATGAAATCCTTAATTTACTACAGTTTGATTAAATCTAAGGTGCAGTGCTGAGAGTTGGACAGATGAGGGCACCACATACCATTTAATTCAGCATGTTTGACCTCAGACTGTATGACAGAGTGGAACTGCAGCTGTACTCAATGTAACGTGCAGATGTATGTGTTTGTTCATATAAGGTTTTATTTGATATATATTTTTATTATAAGTAGGCCTACATGATAACCATATTACAAGAGCAAGTAAACTACAATATATTTAGTGCTTTTTACGACGTGGCTTCAGCAAAGTCTGTGTGGTCATCATGACGTAATGATGGGACACCTGAGAACTGCAATGGCAGCTGTGGCTAGAAGAAGGATGATTTGGTTTGTGGCCTATCTACCCTAACTACCCTATCAGCCCTATCTACCCCTCTAACTACCCTATCAGCCCTATCTATCCTATCTACTCTATCAGCCCTATCTACCCCTCTAACTACCCTATCTATTTTATCTACCCCTCTAACTACCCTATCTATCCTATCTACCCCTCTATCTATCCTATCTACCCCTCTAACTATCCTATCCACCCCCCCATCTACCCTATCAGCCCTATCTATCCTATCTACCCCTCTATCTATCCTAACTACCCCTCTATCTATCCTACCTACCCCCCTATCTATCCTATCTACCCCCCTATCTATTCTATCTACCCTGCCACCCCATCTATCTAAGTGGTGATTCGGCTGATCTGGCTGGCTAGGCGGGTGTTCCCTTCGTCCTCCACCGGTCCCCAAGGCCCGAAGGCCGGTGGAGGAGGACGGGGTGCCCCCGGCGGACTTCCACCCATCCATATGCCGGTAGCTGCGCTCCCCAGCTACAAATAAATAACCAGTTTGAGGTCCTATATACAACCTCGGTTCAGCGAAATCCGTGTCGTCATCATGAGCAAATAATGACCAAAATTCCAAGGGCCATTCTGGTGACTTGTTACGTGACAATCGGTCCACCGACGGCTGTGTGTTTGAAGTGCTCATGGCCCCCACCGATGGCCGTGAGTCCACGAGACTCTCGGTTAAACAGCTTGTTGGTGGGGGACTCAGCACGTGCTGCACCTCAGTATGAGGCACGTGCTGAGGTGACACCATATACTGTAAATAAAAATGGTCGTAGGCTGCGGGGCTGAGAAGTGAAGCCAATGCGGAAGTGACTTTACGTGCAATACCACTGATGGCCACTAGGGGCGGGCTCCAAAACTCTGGCTCCAATACACACCCATTCAATAAACGCTAACGTTTCTAATGAAACATTCAGTCAGTCAATATTAAAACTCATTTTGTGTCATTGGCTAAATTCACACCTCTCATTCAGTGTTCCGGTTGTCCATCTGAGAATAATCATCTAATTAATGAGATATTAGGCCTTAAAATCAGTTATTTTGGGGGGCGTACCTGTTTGATTGACATGCCTAGTCTGCAATGATCGATAAACTGACGCAACAAGCCGAGAGGTCAGTCACCGGAGGAGAGAGTCAGTCATCGTTAGAGTCAGTTGTGTTAAATTTTTTGTTGTTTCCTCAACATTTGTCGGAAGAGGAGGAATTTTTCACCGACAGTTTTTCTGTCAGTTCTTTAGTTTGAATGAGTTTTCGGTTCACAGTAATTATGGCTCTTTCTTCGGCATTAACAGACTGTAGAGACGCTGATGTACAGTTTTATTGGTAAGTAAATGTTTATTTTCTGAACGTCCTATGTGGCACCCTGGACATTTCATGAGTTAAGATTGTTTCCAGAATTGTGTTTAGATTAGTTTATGTTATTAACTTGGCCCCCCACCATTATTTTTCTAATTATAATTATTTTTAATACTTGTTTAAATATGAGAAAACTCACCTGATTTCAGTTGCAGTTTGCTTAGTTATACTACTTGTCACCAATAGGTGGCGGTAGCAGCCTTGTAATCTGAATGACTGACGCTGTAAACCTTCGTTAGAGGAAGTCCGCTCAGTCTTATCAAAGACAGTCACAGTTACAGCAGCCTGATTGAACATTCACAGACTGTCTTTCTGTTTGGTTGCAGGTGAGATAAGTACACAAGTAGTGCGATAAGTATTGATGTTAAGGGTATTCGCGTTTGTTTGTTACATGTATGTTTTATATGTGTATTAAGCGGTACAAGGAAAGGCAGCTAAAACTAGCTTCAA